>NC_089850.1:59379047-59720832 GCF_036373705.1 Amia ocellicauda
TGCCCCGCTGATGAATGGGAGCTATTTCTGTCACCTCCGTAAATCAGAGACTCACGGTAACAAGACAATCTCACGGGGAGGGAGGGAGGGAGGCCGAGAGCGAGAGAGGAAGTGATGGAGTGAGAAAAGGGGAAGCAGAGGTACACAGTGTTTGGAGGCGATTCAAAAACACAAACATTCAAAAGTAAACAGGCCTGGTAGGAGGCCGTGTCAAAGGGGCGCAGCTCCACTCTCACTGTGGTGTCCTGTACATACCCCGCCCTGACCTGTTCACACTTCTGAACCGGGACAGTAGACGCCTGGCCCCAGCTGCACCACACCTCCGAGGTGTTTGTGTCTGCTCCGTTTTGTGCAGGGCAGTGTGTCCCATCTCCTGGCATCTCTGTGTGGAAGCGACTCGTTTTAATGCAGCAGAGCCCTGTATAAACACACACACCTCCCTCCGGCTATAGAGGAGATCTTCAGTGAACTGGAGGAGACGACTGGATGGGGAGGGTCTGTGTGTGTGTGTGTGTGTGTGTTTGGACTGTCTGTGCTGCCCCGTCCCCCCCAGCTGTCTCCACTCTCGATTGAATTTGTCATCCACAGACACAACACAGACCGGCCCTGCCTCTTCAATGCGGGACGTTTCACACTCACTCTCTCTCTCTCTCTCTCTCTCTCTCTCTCTCTCTCTCTCTCTCCCTCTCTCTCTTTCACTCTGTCCCCTGCCTGCCTGCTCGCCTTCAGCACCACGGACAGCAGCGGCAGCCCTTCCCCCGGCCCCCCGTGCTGTTGTCTCTGCACTGTATCTACCACTGTATCAACACTGTCTCTGCTGCAGACCCAACCCAGTGCAGGGACACGGAGCAGCCTGGCTCCTGATTATGTTGATTTATGGTTATGTTAATGCCCTACACTCCAGGGGGATCCCACGACCGGATTTGTCAGAGAGAGAGAGAGAGAGAGAGAGAGAGAGAGAGAGACTCCTGTTCTCTCTTTCCACCTCCTACACCGGGTGCCGCGTTAGTCCCAATTCGCTGCACGCTATCAGAGATGCGGTTGTTTGTTTGTTTGTTTGTGTATTTGTTTGTGTCTGCATTTCTGTGTCTCTGCCTTTATGTATCGGGACGTAACACACACTCGGGCAGCTGACAAAGTGAGCTCGGGGTAAAACATAGCGGGGCTGATGAATAATGGAGCGACTGCGCTCTCCTCTCCCTCTCCCTCTCTCTCTCTCTCTCCCTCTCTCTCTCTCTCTCTCTGCTCCCCCAGCCCCGGTCTCCCCACAGCCGTTAACACATGTCACAGGCGCCACGCTGCTGTTTCCTGCAGGATCACCACAGACTGCACCACGTTTCCCAGGCCGACACACACGCTCGCTCGCTCTCTCATACACACATGGAAAATACATTAAAAAAGTGGTTTGTTCACATATTCATGAGCTGAATCTCAGAGACACGGATCTGATTTCAGCGGACGCCACGAAGGCAGCGCTGAGCTTTAGTAGATCAGAACGAGACAAGTTTTTTTCTCTCCTCTGTTTCTCGTTGCGTTTCTCCTCGTTTTCTCGTCCCCCGCTCCTCTCCCGGGCCGATCTGTGCTCTGTGGTGTCGGGAGGGGTGTGAGTGCAAAACCACACTCCCCACAGCGGTGCCGACCTCACTGACCAATATTATAACCATGACTGGAGGAGAGGCGTGTGTGTTTATGTGTATCTGTGTATTTGTGTCAGTGTGTAAGTGTGCACCTGTGGGTTTCAGTCAGCATGTGAGTGTGTTTGTTTTTTTAAAGCAGTGTGTGTCTGTATGTTTGTATCAGCGTGTGTGTGTGTGTGTGTGTGTGTGTGTCTGTGTGCGAGTCTGTGCGCCTCCCTCAGCAGATAACCTCGTTGTGCAGCTCAGTGTGAGCAATATCAGGGATTTGTTCTGAAGGTTATCGAGATGTGGCAATTACATCTGTACATCCCGCCACGCATCACCGAGCTGCCCCAGGCCTGCCACACATGACCCACTGCCTGCCTGAGAGAGCGAGAGAGGGAGCGAGCGATGGAGGGATGGGGGAAGGGACAGGGACAGAGACAGAGAGGGAGCAGGAGAGGGGGACAGGGAGGAGAGGGTGGATGAAGAGAGAGAGAGAGCAGGGAGCAGGGAGACGGAGAGAGGGGCAGGGAGGGAAAGTGTCGGTGTGCGCTGATGGTTTGTTTACTGGCGCTCTCAGCAGCGATCCCTGGTAAGCAGTTAATATAGTGCTGTCGACATCAGTAGAATACAGAACAGCACCGTCCCGCTCCGTGTAATCTAAAGCAGTGTGATCTGGCAGGACAATGCGACGCAGAACATTCTGTACGATGTGTATCTAACAATTCAGTTGTGTGTCATACGGCACTGTGTTTGTTGCACAGCTGTACCGTACCCTCGTGTTTAATCCTATACCCTACAGTACAGTGCCGGTGTGGTCACTCCTACACAGTCCCATGGTGTGCTGTGTTGGGTTGTAGCACTGTGGGGGACAGCCCTGTGGTCTGCGGTCGCTTCCCTGTCTGTCACTGCAGGAGTATCACTGAGCCAGGGGTCAATAAAGCAACACACACACCCGCCGCCTGGGGCCACAGTGGGGTCAGTGACACTCCGACTCACACACGGATACACACACACAGGCGCTCCCCCACCCGCACCAGGCTGTGCTGATTACACCTCATTACCAGTGGCCTGTGATCCAGCTGCTGTATTGATTAGCTGTGGGCTCTCAGTGCAGCGATGACTCTGCTGTGCGTTGATGCGCACACCGGCCCTGTGCTGTGCTCTGTGACCCTGCCTGCACACACAGCACAATGGCACCACACAACACAGCACAGCACAACACTGCGCAGTGTGGTAGAGCACATTACAATACGGCACAGTACAATAAAGTAAAGCACAAAACATACAGGACAAATGCAGCACAGCACAACACAGGCGTCCAATATGCTCCAGTGCAGTGCAGTAAAGCACAGGACAACTCAGCACGGTTCAATGCAGCCCTTGTTCTTCCTCACCTATTCCTTTTGACCAGCCCATGAGCAGCAGAGCCTGGGGCCGATCTGGGGCCACAAGGCCGAATGTGTCGGGCTGGCCAGTGCGCAGCCTCAGAGCCCTGTGTGGCCCCCTGTGCCCGACCTCTGTGTGTGTGTTCTGTATTCACTCGATTATACATGCAGCATCCAGCATGGTGCGGCCCACGCCTGGACCCCAGCCGAGCCGCCGGGAGCCTCAGGGCCAGGGCACCAGTCACGAGACAGCAGGGGAGAGGATGCGAGGGCCGTGGATGTTTCCACTGAAGTATTTATCTGGATTCCTTTTATCCAAAGCAGTTGACAAGGGGAACGCTATCGAAGCGGTTGTGTATCGAAGCGGTCACTGGACAGTGACTCTGGCGGGGGAATCCCTCCTCTGGGGCGCCCCCGCCCCCCCACTCCAGTGGAATTCCAGTGGATTCCTGTTCACAGTAGGCCACAATCACAGCAGTGGGGTTTGGGTGGGGGGCAATCCCTGTCCTCTCCTGGGGGGGATTAAGGGTGAGGAGAGGCATCCGTCCTGTCTTCCCATATGTGCGGGGGGGGGAGTGGAAAAAAACGCGAGAAAACATTGTACAATCATCTCGGATAAACGTATTTGTTCTGAGCTGCGACTACAGCGCGGAGAGCAGAGACATGGATATTTTATGAACCCCGCTGTCATCTGCTCTTGTTCTCCCATCTTGAATATTTATGATCCTTCTAATTAGGTTGGTAGGCTGGAGCCGCGGCATTCGAAGGAGGACGCGCTCCCTCTCATTTTCTTTTGGGCTTTTTTTTGGTTTGTTTATTTTTGTGTTCTATTCCTCTTCCCCCTGTATCATTCATCTCGTCGTTCTTTTCTCGGGGTGGCGGGAGTCGTTGGAGAACAGGGGGAACGTGGGAGGGGAGGAGGGTGAAGGGGGGGTCGGGGGGTTGATGCATTTATGCAAAAAAAAAAAAAAGAGGAAACGAAATGCTATCAGTCAGCAGTTGACAGTGAAGCATGCTTTTTTAATGAGCGTGTTAGTCCTTCAGAACCTCCTCCTCAGACCCGGACTTCTGAACACTCCCGATCCACCCATAATGAGCTTTCAGAGAGATTGGGAGAGAGAGAGAGAGAGAGAGAGAGAGAGAGAGAGAGAGAGAGAGAGAGAGAGGGTGAAAGCAGGGGAAGAGGCAGGGAGAGTGAGTGAGAGGGTGGGAGAGGGAGAGAGAGTGAAAGCAGGGGAAGAGACGGAGAGAGGGAAAAAGCAGGGGAAGAGACAGGCAGAGAGACGGAGAGAGGGAGAAAGCAGGGGAAGAGATGGGCAGAGAGAGGGGGGAAAGGAGAGGATGAGAGTGATTGGTGGGTGAGACTTAAAACAGAGGGAAAGACAGAAGGGAGAGGACTTGGGAGGAAGCAGGATTAGTTGGGAGAGGGAGAGCGGGAGAGAAGTGGAGGGAATGGAGTGGGAGAGAGGGAGAGGAAGGAGGAAGGAGAAGTTGCTGATAGAGGAAGAGAGAGAGCGGGAAGGAGAGGTGTGGGAATGCAGGCAGTGTGTTTTAACATAACCGCAAAGTTTCACTAACCATTCGTTCATGTTGGGACCATGTTGTGAAATACCTTAAACACGGAGAGCAGTCTTAGGTGGTATTAATAATGTGGAACACAGGATTGATTAGTTATGTCATGTGACCTGAACACACCTCTATTTCTGAGAGCGTGTGCTGTGATGCATGCATGTGTGTGCGTGCGTGAATGAGTGACACAGTGACAGCCCCCCCACACACACACACGTGTGCACACACCTCCTGGGTTCGGCTGCTGTAGCCGTGTGCAGTACGTTGCCGCCCCAGCGGACGGGCCCTGCGCTCCTCTGTCTTGGAGATGAAGGATCGGCGTGTAAATGGAGGCTGCGCTCTATTTTTTCCGGTCGCCTAATTGAATTGTACATGTGGCTCTGAGGGGAGGTTATCAGGGAGCTCATTGAGCGGCATTGTGCGGCATTGTGCGCCGAGAGAGCGAGGCGGCGGGTCATTCATGAGAGCCTTGTATCGGGAGAGAGACGGGTGTCAGACTGTGGCCTCCTCATTGTGATGCTGATTAAACCGACTCCTGCTACTACTTAACAGCTTAGAAGAGGGAGAGGGAGAGAGAGAGAGGGAGGGTGAAGAAAGAAAGAAAGGAAGAAAAATAAAGGGAGGTTTTGCATCGATTTCAATTACACAATTTGCACCGAGCGTGTTCATTTCAGAGCCCTTTGTGGAGCTGTCGGAGAGGGAGAGGGCTTGGCAGAGGGCCCCTGTCGTTTGAAAGCAGTCCTGCCCTCCGCCACCACCACCCCCCCGCAACCCCCTAGCCCTCCTCCTCCTCCTCCTCCTCTTCTATCTCCATCTTCGCTATTGTTCCAAATGTGTTGCTGCCAGCGTCATTAATTTCTGCAGGATGATCGCTGTTTTGGCTCCACTAATGCAGACTGCTGGGGATTTAAATGAAATTGCTTTTAAGGCCTGCGCATTGCCTCTAAATGCTTGTAATGGCCCGCTGGTAATTATAAAATAAATAGGCGCGGGGGCACTGGGGAGAGGGGCTGCCTGGGGGGGTGGGGGGGCTGTTGCACGTGTCGCGGCCTCTGATTGGGCGGGAAGACTTTGCTTGTTAGATGACCCCCCCCACCCCCAACCCCCACCACAGAACCACCAACCAAAATAGTGTCAGGGCCAAGAGAGAGAGGAGAGAGAGGGAGAGATTTTGGGGACTGCTCTCTCCCTGCTCACCCCCCCCCCCGAACGTACACACACACACACATAAGAGCATACCCCCCTCCCTGTCACAGCCTGTCTTGTCTGGAGTCTGTCCTGTGTTGTAGTGTGTTCGTACTGTATCTGTGTTGTGCTTGTGTTGTAGCTGTGTTGTGTTTGTGCTGTAGCTGTGTTGTGCTTCTGCTGTAGCTGTAGTGCACTGCGTTGTTACCACAGCACACTGTACAGTCCCTGCACTCCCCTGTGCTGTATCATTGCTGTAACGCGCAGTGTGCTGTCCCTCTGCTGTGTCCATATTCTGACTGGGCCTTATGTCCCTGTCTGATATCTGAGCGGTGCTGTATCGCGCTCTATCTGCACTGCACTGCATCTGCACTGTGCTGTATCTGAACTGTGCTGCATCTGCAATGCGCTGTACCCTAGCTGCACCATCACAGTTACTGTGAGGGGTATCACATATTGTCTGTATTGTATCTGACTACAGTTGTACTGTCACTGTGTGGTGCTGTAACTAAGCCGTGCTAAATGTGTTTATAATGTCACTGTGTCTGTGTCTGTATTCTGGCAACAGTGTTTCCTTGCCCTATTGGTGCGTGCTGGGAGGCTGCTGTCTGTGGTGCTGAACGTCTCAGTGCAGTAGTGTGTGTGTACTGGGGTCGCAGCTGCAGCAGTCTAGGGAACAGCAGGACTTTGTAGAAATAGTAGACATATTGGGAGCTGTGGTATTAGTGGGAGTTCTTGAAGTATTGGTAGCAGGAGCAGTGTGTCTTTCTCTGCCTCTCTCTCTCTCTCTCTCTCTCTCTCTGTTCCTGTCACTGTGTCCCTCCCCTGTCACTCTTTCTCTCTCTCGCCATCTGTTCCTGCCCTACCTCTCTCACTGGTTCTCTCTCTATATAACTGCCTATCTCTCCATCTCTCTCTCTCTCCCTCTCAGTCCCCGTCCCCTGCCTCTCCCTCTATCTCCCCATCTCTCCGTGTCTCCGTGGCCCCGTCCCCGCCCTGCTTCCGTGGGTCTCCGTCTCGCGCTCCGCAGCGCAGACAGAGACTAATTTCCCCCTAATAGTGTTTTGTTATTTGCCATGAATCATCTCCCAGCAAGGTGAACGGGTTATGTCATTATTTGCAAACCTCCGAAATGTAATTACGTTGGAAACCTTCATGCAGAACGCTTTTGTTACAGCCATAATGCCAACTAATGATAAAAATGTATACCGCTTGGCTGTAAGGCTGTTAATCATGGGGACTTTTTTTTTTCTTCCTTTTTTCCCTCCTTTTTTTATGCAGTCTTTCCAAAATAGTGATACATCACTGAGAGAGGAGCATATTGGACGCCTAAATCAGCAGCAATGTAGAGCTCTGCCTGAGCCGGCCTGAGCTGAGCTGCCGAGCCTCTGTTTGCTTTTAATACACTCTGTGATTCCTTGCTCTTATTTGTGCTGTTGTAAGAATTTGCCTGGTGTGTGTGTATGTGTGTGTGGCAGTATGTGTATGTGTGTGTATGTGTGTGTGGCAGTATGTGTATGTGTGTTTATGTGTGTGTGTGTGTTTTCAGCAGCTCATGTGGCCCACTATGGGGTCTAATCTGTCAGGACCCAGTCTAATAGTGAGAAATAAACAAAGGCCTGCCGTATTAAAATGAACACCGCCACAAGCCAGAGTGCTTCCCTGCCACAGCGTCTCTGCTCCCTGTGTGTACAGCGGCACAGTTGACTGATTGATATCATTCATTTAGATCTGTGTGTTTTTCTTTTACTACCTCTTTCATATAGTATTTCAATGAAAGTATATTTTTACGTAATACACAAAAGACTTCTAAACCCCAGTAATGATTATACTTAAAATTCTCCTCCACTGAATTTACTTATAAGAATGAAAATGTTTATGATCTAATGAAATAGTGTTTACCTGTTAGTGCATTACTGATGTAAAAGTCTCATTGCAAGTCTACCTCATGGCTTTTGATTTTGAATTCTTTAAATCAGATGTGAAAGGGCACTTTGCTTCAGATTAACCACCTTTATCAGAAGATGATCAGTTCAGTGGGGAACGATTAAAATCTGAATGGTTTAATTTCACAGAACTGATTTAAAGATTTAGATTTCATTGTATAGTTTATCTTGAGGAAAATACATAAGAAACCTCTGTTGACACACAGACTATATTCTTGTCTGATGGGTGGTAGTCCTGCTCTTCGTGAATCTCTCAGTCTTTGGGGTTAGTGGCTTCTGGGAGCCAATGTGCAGGTAGTGTAACAGCCCAACTGAACTGGCTCTCGCCTTTGCATCCCACCAGCTGGAGACACGCCAGTCTGTGGGACAGAGCGAAAGACATTGGAATGGAAGAATGGAGGACAGGAGTGGAGGAAGCATGAATGGAGGGAGGAAAAGAATGAATGTATGAATGGGCCAAGGACAGAATGAAAGAAAGAAAGAGTGTCCAACAAATTGTGTTGCTCTTGGGGTGGGTGGTCGGGTTGGCTAGTGTGTGTGTCTGTGAGTGGGCCGGGCCGGGTATGAGCTGACCCGCTTCTCTCAGCCCTGAGCCCCGAGCCCGGCCCACGAGAGTCTGCCTGAATGTGGGACAAGTTAAACCGGATGACTGGAGAGAGGGAGAAGGGGGGAGGAGGAGGAAATGAGCGAGAGGCAAGAGATAATGAAAAAATATACATATTACAAGGGAAAGGGAGGGGGGGACCACAGGGAGAAGCAGACGGAAGACATAACAAGAAAAACAGAGGGATCGAAGGGAGGAGTGTGGGGAGAGCAGTAAGATTGAAGGAATAAAGTAGTATAATACATCGGCAAGGGAGGGAGTGATGGAGGGAGGAGTATGTGGGGAGAGAGGGAGAAGGAGATTGAAGGACTCGGAGCTGGAAGAGAGGTGTACAGCTGGAGAGAGAGGAAAAGAGTGTCAGAAGGGAGGGGAGTCAGAAAGTGTATGTGTGTGTGTGGGGGGGGGGCGGTGAAGACGAGTGGTAGAAGAAAAAAGAGAGGAGAAGAATCCAAGAGAGAGAGAGAGAGAGAGAGAGGTTCCTTTGTTGTGTTTGTCACAGAGCGAGTCTCTGTAGCCAGGCCTTCACTGAGGCTGACAGGGAACCGGCTCATTAGGGATAGAGAGGGGGAGCGCGAGAGAGAGAGAGAGCGAGAGCGAGAGCGCGTCTCTCTGTAGTGGTGCTCAGATCAGAGCGGGGACAGCTGCCATACCTACTGCTCAACTTCTCACTGTCTGTGTGTCTGTGTGTCGTGTACATGCGTGTGTGTCGTGTACATGCATGTGTGTCTGTGTGTAGTGTATGTGTGTGTGTCTGTGTGTCTGTGTGTAGTGGACAGGTATTGCTAGTGAGATCACATCCCTCTGAGTACAGCAACCCCACAGGGCAGCAGCTCCTACTAACTTCCACGTATGGCTTTAGACCAGGGGACTCCACAGAGGCCACAACATTGCGCCCCCTGCCTGCTGGGGCCCGGTGTGCAGGGCAGCTGCAGTGGCGTTAGGACTGGGTTGGAGAGTGAGTTCAGAGGGAAGCCCCCCACACTGAAAGATGACTGTTCTGTGTGTGTGTATGTGAGAGAGAGAGAGAGAGAGAGAGAGAGAGAGAGAGAGAGAGAGAGAGAGAGGGAGAGAGGGATTCAGGGAGTGTTTTTTCTCTCTGTCACATCTCTGCAGCACTGTCTTCTCCTGCTCCCTGACAGCTCTGTGCTGTTTGATCCCCCCTCCCCCTCCCCCTCTCTCATCCCTCTCTCCCCCTCTCACACCCCCTCCCCCTCTCTCATCCCTCTCTCCATCTCTCATCCCTCAGCTGCTGGATCTCTCCCCTCTGTCTCCCTCATGTGTCCCTTTCCTCCCTCACCCCTCTCTCCCTCCCCCTCTCTCTAAAGAGGGGACAACTCTCTTTACTAGGCAACTTTTTGCATTTGAATTCGATTTATTTTCCTCTCCTTCTCTCTCTCTCGATGTCCTAACTCACGCTCCCTGTGTATCGAGCAGTCCCTTACGCAGGTTTATCTTTAGGTGTGGTGGCACAGGAAGGCACGGGGGGACAGGGAGCTGAACAGGATGTCCCGCTCTGGACTCCTGAGGTCTGTGAGGTTTTGAGATTGCAGGAGAAAGAGGGAGACTTAGTGTGGGGGAGACGGATGAGGGAGACAGTGTTGGGGGGTGGGGGTTGGGGGTGCTGGGTGTCACAGATTCACTTGTCTGACTGCACTCTTCAGCATGAGAGCCAGTCTGCCCTTCCCCCCCGTGCCCTCGTGGTCCCCGCGCTACCCAACCCCAACATAGGGGGCAGTGGCTACCGGTCTGGAGGGTATCTCTCCCGCCTGCAGCAAACCCCCCCCCTGCCACCGCCACCCCCTCCACCCCCTCCACGTGGCGCAGGAATTGGCGGGCGGCCCCTAGCAACAGCGAGGAGGGGAGTGTGGCACGGAGCTGAGCAGAGCATCAATAAGTCATGGGCTCAGTGAGTGGCGTTCGAACGCCCGCCCTCCCCACGCCTGCACGGGGGCTCCGACAACACGCCCTGTCATGGCTCCCCCCCGCACACAAGCAGCACACTGTACAAACCCCACCTCGACTCGCTGGTTGCATCCCCGATTTTATATTTTAATTTACTTATTAATTCAGTTCTTTATATATTTCCAAGTAAATCCCACCAAGCCCCATTTGAGTCTGTATGTGTGTTAGAGCAGTGCTGCGTTTCCACCGGTTCCCCTCCCCCCATCCGTAATGGATTGAACCATGTGGGGGGGGGGCTGTGTAGAGGCCGTTGTGTGTGTAGGGCCCCTTGACCCACCAGTGCAGTGTTGTGATATTGGGGACCACAGGGCCCTGTTAGCATTGATGGGGATTTACAGTGAGGGGCCACCTGTACATCTACCCACAATGCACCCTGTCCCAGAGCTGGGAGTGGAGCTCAGCGGGTTCAGGGAGAACAGGACGGCGCTGCTCAGAGTCCTGACCTGTGATTGGACAGAGCCCTTGTGTTGGACAGGGAGTTGAAAAGCAACTCATCAGGCCACTGATACCTGTCCTCCTGGTAATGTGTGTTACTGCTAACTCATATGTATTAGATATACGTTGATTGTTGATTTAATATTGATATTATTGTTGTTTTATGTGTTTTGTAGTCGCACCAGTAAAGCCAGTTGGGAGAGCGAGGTGGGGAGAGGGAGGCTGGGAGTGGTGGGGGGGTAGTAGTGTGTTGTGCTGTGTGAGTGCCCCTGACCTCAGTGACTGCAATGATGATGGCCACTGAGCAACACAGTGTGCATGTGTGTGTGCGTGTGCGTGCATGTGTGAGTGTGTGTGTGGATGTGTTAGCGTGTGGGTTTGTGCGTGTGTGCATGTGTGTGTGTTAGCGTGTGGGTTTGTGTGAGTGATGGAGTGTGACTGAGTGACTGTGTGTGTGAGTTTGAACTACAGCGCTCTCTCTGATCTCATTGGGCCTCTTTGATATCAATCCAGCACTGACACCGCCCCCCCCCTCTCTGTCACTGTTCACGTCTATCCCCCCTGTCTCTCTCTCCCTCTCTCTCTCACTCTCTCTCTCCCTCCCTCCAGAGAGAAGTGCTCTCCCTCCTCACTGTCCAAACCACCTGCTAACTTCCTTCCTCCCTCCCTGTCTCTACAGATGTTTTTCTTTTCATTCATTCTGCATCCAGCCTCCCCTCCCTCCCTGCTTTCTTTCATTCTCTCTTTCACTTTCTTTTTATTTTTCTTGCACAACTTATTTTCTTAGCCCCTTCATCTCCCCCCTTTCCACCCTGGCTATCCCTCCTGCTACCCCTTCTCTCAGTGCTCTTCCTCTCCTCCCTTTTGCCTCTCACCATCTCTCTCTCTCTCTCTACCTCACTTCCCCTCTCCCTTCTCTCCTCTTCTCCCTCCCCACTCTCCCTCTCCCCCTCTCTAAATCTAATTACAGGGCTGTGTGGAGTGTGTGTGTGGGGGGGGGGTGACAGCTGGGAGGTCAGGCCCGGCCTCGTCCTGCCTGCCAGCTGCACACAGACAAATGAATAATTTGTATCCCATTATTGTGGAAGGGCTTTGAATATAGAGTCAGAGCCATCAATCAACAGGGAGAGAGAGAGGGAGACAGAGAGAGAGAGAGAGAGAGAGAGAGAGAGAGAGAGAGGGTGAGAGGCAGAGAGACTGAGAGAGAGAGAGAGGGTGAGAGGCAGAGAGACAGAGAGAGAGAGAGAGGGTGAGAAGGCGAGAAGCAGACAGATAGGGAGAGAGAGAGAGAGAGAGGGAGAGAGAGGGAGCAGTGATAGAGGGAGTGGTGAGAGGAACAGAGGACTGGGTGGGTGTCTGTGTCTGTGTGTTGGTGTGAACTTGTTGGTGTTGATGATGATGATGGTTAGCAGGATATACAAGCCGATCTTTGTTCCTGTGTCCTGATAGAGAGAGAGAGAGAGAGAGAGAGAGAGAGAGAGAGGCCACCCCCCACCGTCCTTGTTTATATCCCTTTCCCCTCTTTCCCTCTCCTCCCCTTTCTCCCCACTCCCTCTTTCAATCACCCCTTCCTTTTCCCTTCTTCTCTCTCCCCCACCCCTCTCTCTCTCTCCCTCGCTCCCCCGTGAGAGTGCTGCCAGTGATCGTGCAGTGTGAGATGTTATGACAGGAGCCTACCTGTGTTGGCTAGGTAATTCCTAAAGTGTACATTATCATTTAAGACTTTAATTTGAGGGTTGAACACTCCTGACTTCTAAATTACACACTGCGCCTACCTTACTCAGCAAGGGACCTCTCTCTCTCTCTCTCTCTCTCTCTCTCTCTCTCTCTCTCTCTCTCTCTCTCTCTCACACTCTCTCTCTCTGTTAGGAAATGAATGAAAGAAAAAAATAAATAAACGCACATTCACTGTGTAAACAAACAATAGCCCAACAGATCTGTATATACAGAAAGCCGTGTGTGTCCAGCCGGAGAGTCTGAATATCACAAGGCAAAGGCAGGCGGTACCGCAGCCCACCGTGTCTGATGCGTGTGGCCCCTGCTGGCCACCGTGCCCCGCTTGGGTACAGAGGGGCCCTGACTGTCTGCAAGGGTGGCGGCACAGTACACTATGATACGATAGAGCTTGATTAAGATATGTTTTTCCGAGTACAGTACGCAAGTAGGGTATATTTTTCCCCGTAACTTTTTCATACCAACTGACTCAGTGGTTTCACAGAAACATGTGAGATCTGGACCGTCGAGTGCTGTACATGTATGTAATTTGTACTGCAGAGATGTGTGCGGTGAGAATATTGTCCATGGATGCCAAACACATTAATATGAAAGTGACAAACACTGTTGTTTTGTTTTGTTGGGGCTCTGGAGGTACGGAACGAAGCACGAAATGACGATACAGTATTTGTTTCCAGCTTCTCCATTATTCTTCTCTTTCTTCTTCACTCTGTGTACGTGGGCATCACACACACGCTCGGACACACACATTCACACCCCAACATACACTGTGACACCCTCACACTCTGCGACACAGTGAGCCGATACACCGACACACTAGGGCACAATCTCGGCGAGCCTCACACTGATATACACTGACACGCGCACACACACGCTTTCACACCCTGACACACACAGTGAAACACACCCACACACACACTTACACGCATTCACACACAGTGACACTCACACACTCACAACCCCACAATACTGCACAAGCTGCAGTGGGGCCCTTCACAAAAAACCCAGTGCCTCCATAACAGTAAATGATCAATTAAAGACTCTGAAGCAGGAGCTGCTGTGGAAATGACAGCAGAGAGAGCCATGATGGAAAGACACACACAGCTGTGTAAAGGGAGAGAGAGAGTGATAGAGGGAGATATATAGAGAGAGAGAGCGCATCTGACGGGCGGCGAGGGCAGATGCGGTCAGCTGACTCTCTGAAGGCCTTATTTAGACGCC
The DNA here is from genome assembly GCF_036373705.1 of Amia ocellicauda. Lineage (NCBI taxonomy): Eukaryota > Metazoa > Chordata > Actinopteri > Amiiformes > Amiidae > Amia > Amia ocellicauda. The sequence goes on from NC_089850.1 coordinate 59,392,711, forward strand.
CGCTCTTCTTGGGCCGCTTCCCGGCTTCCTGGGGTAATTAGGGAGAGACTGATGCGGTTTGTCTTTTTTAGGGGAAACAATGAGACTGTTCTCCCCACTGACACAGCAGACACTTTATCAGTGCTGCCAGGGGGATGGCCCCGCACCCCCTGCAGACCCGCTCTCAGCCCTGCCGTCCCCTGCCCGACATAGTACGGCATTGTGGGAGCAGCACAGTGCGGCATAGTAAGTCTGCACTGCTACAGTATTGTGTGAACGAGAATCCACAGTCCAGTCCAGTCCAGTCTGGTCCGGTCCAGTCTGGTGGTGCTTTGCAGTACGGTCCTGTTCACACAATAATCAAATGGTTGTGCAGGGCTTTAGGAGCGAATCGCAGGGTGCATGAGTGACTGGACTGTGATTCCTTCCAAGATGTCCGCCTGCAGGGGTGCAGGGGGCGTGTCCCGCCGCCTCCGCTGTCCATGTGATGTCGCTCTTGTACAGCATGACTGGACTTCGTCTGGACTAGAATTCTGTACACTTTACTCACAGGCCAGGACAAAATAGGGAGAAAGATGGGGGCTGAAAGATAGAGGGGTTCTCTAGAGTTGGAAAGGAGGAGGAAGAGGAGGGGAGAGATAGGGAAGCAGGGGGACAGGAGGGGAGGGATCTACAGAGGAGAGGCAGAGGGAAGGCGGGGAAGACCATGGGTATGAGAGAGCAGCAGGAGAGAGAGACATGGTAGGACGAGAGGGGGAGAGGTACAGAGAGAGAGAGAGAGAGCACGGGCCTGCAAGGGAAGGCTCTGGTTAGATTGATGTAGTGCTGCTCTCTCCGCCCTGAGCCTGGCCTGTCCTCTCCGCTGTGATAAATCTGGATTGCATGGAGCAGTGGCCATAAAAACTATTGATCGTCATTCTTCACACTGGGGCTCCCTTAGCCTGGAGAGGGGAGAGAGGGGAGAGAGGGAGAGAGAGAGAGAGAGGGAGGGAGGGTATCTGTGGATTTATCATAGTCAGAGCCCTCACACTTTACTGTAGGGACCACACTGTCTCTACACATACACACTCCTGTGTATCTCCATACATCTGCTGCTACTAATGATGATGTCAGCCAGGGGTTCGGCTCGGTGCACTGCAGTCAGTCGCTCAGTTTACCGTGTGCTGTGTTCGAGCGCAAATAGGGCGAGGGGTGGCGTTCGGCACTGCGGCTCAGTCCAGATGCTGACCTGCAGCTGGCAGCGGCGTTGGCATTCTGCGGGGAATGGGCAGGGCCAGGGTGGAGCTGGGCAGCGCTCCTCTGAGTGAACCAGCTCTCTAGTTACTGTCTCAGCACAGGCCAGATACACACACACACACGCACACGTGTCAGTGTGTGTTTGGTGCCGACAGTGGTATTGGGTTACAATTGGTCAATTGCTGTTGAGTTGACAGTGTACTGTATCCAGTGTTCAGGCTCCAGTGTACAGGGGCCTGGACACCCTAAGCTATGACCTCATCCTGAGCATGTGTGCAGAGCCAGCTGTGTGACGTTAGGTGTGTTTGCCTGTTTGCTGCATCAGTGTCTTGTGTACAGGTGTCCAGTGTACTGACTGCCCTCTCTCTCTCTCTGTCTTTCAGGCAATAGGTTTTTTATTACTTCCTATGGAGCTCTGTACATATCGGACGTCCAGAAGGAGGACGCCCTGTCCACCTACCGCTGCATCACCAAGCACAAGTACAGCGGCGAGACGCGGCAGAGCAACGGGGCCCGGCTGTCCGTGTTGGGTGAGTAGGGCCTGTCTGTCTGTCTCACTGTCTGTCTGGTTTATATATATATATATATATATATATATATACACCGATCAGCCATAACATTATGACCACTTGCCTAATATTGTGTAGGTCCCCCATTTGCCACCAAAACAGCCCTGACCCGTCGAGGCATGGACTCCACTAGACCTCTGAAGGTGTGCTGTGGTATCTGGCACCAAGACGTCAGCAGCAGATCCTTTAAGTCCTGTAAGTTGTGAGGTGGGGCCTCCATGGATCGGACTTGTTTGGCCAGCACATCCCACAGATGCTCGATTGGATTGAGATCTGGGGAATTTGGAGGCCATGTCAACACCTTGAACTCGTGATTCATCAGACCAGGCCACCTTCTTCCATTGCTCCGTGGTCCAGTTCTGATGCTCACGTGCCCATTGTAGGCGCTTTCGGCAGTGGACAGGGGTCAGCATGGGCACCCTGACTGGTCTGTGGCTACGCAGCCCCATACGCAACAAACTGCGATGCACTGTGTGTTCTGACACCTTTCTATCAGAACCAGCATTCACTTTTTCAGCAATTTGAGCTACAGTAGCTCATCTGTTGGATCGGACCACACGGGCCAGCCTTCGCTCCCCACGTGCATCAGTGAGCCTTGGCCGCCCATGACCCTGTCGCCGGTTCACCGCTTTTCCTTCCTTGGACCACTTTTGATAGGTACTGACCACTGCAGACTGTGAACACCCCACAAGAGCTGCAGTTATGGAGATGCTCTGACCCAGTCGTCTAGCCATCACAATTTGGCCCTTGTCAAAGTCGCTCAGATCCTTACGCTTGCCCATTTTTCCTGCTTCTAACACATCAACTTTGAGGAGAAAATGTTCACTTGCTGTCTAATATATCCCACCCACTGACAGGTGCCATGATAACGAGATTATCAGTGTTATTCACTTCACCTGTCAGTGGTCATGATGTTATGGCTGATCGGTGTATGTGGCCATTTTGTTTGTGGCTCCTTGCCTGTGTAAGTGGACAGTGTCCTTCTCTTTCCTCTTGACTTGCTCTCTCTCTCTCTCTCTCTCTCCCTCTTTCTCTGCCCACAGACCCCACGGAGTCCACCCCTGCCATCCTGGACAGTTTCCAGGGTGGGGAGGTGTGGGCGGGCCACAGTGTGGAGCTGCCCTGCATCGCCTCGGGATACCCCAACCCTGCCATCCGCTGGCTGAAGGACGGCCGGCCGCTGCCCGCCGACTCACGCTGGACCCGGCGCTTGTCCGGCCTCACCATCAGCGACCTGCGGCTGGAGGACAGCGGCAACTACATCTGCGAGGTCACCAACAGCTTTGGCTCCGCGGAGGTGACCGGACACCTCACTGTCATCGGTGAGAGCGAGGGGCCTGGCGCTCTGTGTGGCTGTGTGACTGTCTCCCTGTGTGACTGTCTGTCTGTCAGTCTGTGCTCTCTGGGTCTGCTGTTACTGTCTGTCTATGTCAGTGTGTCTCTGTGTTACTGTCACTCTGGGTCACTGTTTCGTGTGTCACTGTAACACTATATCAGTTTCTTTTTCCCACTCTCACACACAGCACAGCACCGTACACTATACTACAGCACTGCACAGTACAGCACAACATAGCTTTGCGCGGTACGGCACAGCACAGTACACTGCACTGCAGTGACACCACAGTACAGATATGACTCCCCGATCAAGGGGACGGCACAGAAGGGCAGTGAGAGAAAAAACTGGAAGGGATAGCTGGGGGGCAGGACAGTGAGGGAGGAGGAAGAGAGAAAATGGAGGAGAGAGAGGCAAGGGTGCTGGGCCAAAGAATAGAAAGACAGAGACGGAGAGAGTAGGCTGAAGGAAAGAGAGAGCAGAGGATGCGGAGGTTCAGAGAGAGAAAGGAAGTGGGAGAAGAGAGAGCGCCAGGTTGTCTGGGCAGAGAGACGGAGTGACAGGGCGATCCCGGTGACAGCTCTGTCACAGCCAGCCCTGCTCACAGCCAGACACGCATACTGACAGGCTGGTGAGGCGGGGGGGAGAGAGGAAAAGACAGAGATACAGAGAGAGGGAGAGAGGGAGAGAGCAAGAGAGAGAGCGTCTGCCCACTGGGCACATCATCCCTGCGCTCACACTGGCTCTGACACAGCGCTGAGAGAGGGGACAGCGCACTGCCTGCAGCCCCCCACACCAGCTGCCTCATTGCGCACTGACATTTACACACTCCCTGACACACTAACACACACACACACACACACACACACACACATTAATACACACACACTCGCACACACACACACTCCTTGACAGACTATCACACTCACTCATTTGCTGACACACTAATTCACACACTCACTCCCTGACACACTAATTCACACACTCACTCCCTGACACACTAATACACACACTCACTCGCTGACACGCACACACACACACACACACACACTAACACACACACACACACACTCCCTGACACACTAAAACACACTCACTTGCTGACACACTAACACACACTCACACTCCCTGACACACTAACACACACACACACACACACACACACGCATGGACAAGCATGGACGTACACAACAGATTGAGAAAAAAGCAAAAATGTTCAATAAGACCTCCTGACCTTGCATTTGTACAGATATGTTACACAGATGTACACTGATTTAAAGAACGGATGTACAGGTATTTGTTTCGGCCCCCTGGAGACAGACTTGCTCATGCACTTGCTCTTGCTCATGCTCATGCGGGCAGATGACAGGCTGTGGTGTGTTGTGTGTTAGTGGGGTGGGGGGCTGTGGGTTGTTGTTGGGCAGTAATTAAGCGTGGGTCTCTCTGCCCCCCCACCCCACAGACCCTCTGCGTGTGACGCTGTCGCCCAAGAACCTGAAGACCGGCATCAGCAACACGGTGATCCTGACGTGTGCCGTCCAGGGCTCGCCCGAGTACAGCGTCACCTGGTACCGCAACACCGACCTGGTGGTCCCCGATGACCACATCTCCGTCCGCGGCATCAACAACGAGACGCTGCTCATCAGCTCGGCCCAGAAGAGCCACTCGGGGGCCTACCAGTGCTTCGCCACGCGCAAGGGCCAGACCACCCAGGACTTCTCCATCATACTGCTGGAGGGTGAGAGAGGGGGAGAGATGAGGGAGAGGGAGGGAGAGAGAGAGAGTGGGATAGGGAGAGGGAGGGAGGGAGGAGGGAAAGAGGGAGAGAGATAGGAGGAAGAGAGGGAGACAGAGAGAGAGAGGGAGATGGAAAGGGAGGAGGGAGAGAGGGAGACAGAGAGGGAGATGAGGGGAGAAGGAGATTGGGGGAAGCCGGCGATGAAGGGGTGTCCTGCACATCGCTGACTTCCCCCCTCTCTCCCCAGACGGTACGCCCCGCATCGTGTCCTCCTTCAGCGAGCGTGTTGTGGCCCCCGGGGAGGAGTTCTCCCTGATGTGCGGGGCCAAGGGCGCCCCCCCGCCCACCGTCACCTGGACCCTGGACGACGAGCCCATCGCCCGCGACAGCAGCCACCGCAGCAACCAGTACACCCTGTCGGACGGCAGCACCGTGAGCCATATGAACGTCAGCGGGCCGCAGATCCGGGACGGGGGGGTGTACCGCTGCTCCGCCCGCAACTCCGCCGGTAGCGCCGAATACCAAGCGCGCATAAACGTAAGAGGTGCCTGTCTACTTTTCAATATCAGAATAGGAAACGGAAAAATGCCCTGTCCTCACCTCTGACCTCCATCTGCCTGTCTCTCTCTCTCTCTCTCTCTGTCTCTCTCTCTGTTGTCTTTGGAAATCTATCTCCCTCTCTCAGTTTTTTCTTTGTATATCATCACTCTTCCTCTCTCCATTGAAACTCCCCAGCTCTCCTCTCCTTCTCTCCATCTCAGCTTTCAATTTCTGTCCCTCTCTGTTTTTTTGTGTTCGTACTCTATCGCTTGATCGCTTGCTCTCTCTCTTTTTTGTCCACTGCCATTGAAGCTCCACATTCTCTCTATCTCTCTCTCATCTCTTAATTCTCTGTCTTTCTCTGTCTCTCGGTTCAATCTGGACTGCTCTCTTCCCTTTCCCTCTCCATCTGTTTCTGTCCATTTAATCTCTACCTGTCCTCCTGCCTCTCACTGGAGGTCTCTATGCTCTCGCTTTCTCTCTTTCTCTATATCTCTCTCTCTGTAATGACAGTACAGTACAGTCAGTGACTCTACAGCAGCAGTACAGTACAGTCAGTGACTCTACAGCAGCAGTACAGTACAGTCAGTGACTCTACAGCAGTACAGTACAGTACAGTCAGTGACTACAGCAGTACAGTACAGTCAGTGACTCTACAGAATTACAGTACAGTACAGTCAGTGACTATAGCAGTACAGTACAGTCAGTGACTATAGCAGTACAGTACAGTACAGTCAGTGACTACAGCAGCAGTACAGTACAGTCAGTGACTCTATAGCGGTACAGTACAGTACAGTCATGACTCTACAGCCTTACAGTACAGTACAGTCAGTGACTACAGCAGTACAGTACAGTCAGTGACTCTACAGCAGCAGTACAGTACAGTACAGTCAGTGACTACAGCAGTACAGTACAGTACAGTCAGAGACTACAGCAACAGTACAGTACAGTCAGTGACTATAGCAGTACAGTACAGTACAGTCAGTGACTCTACAGCAGCAGTACAGTACAGTCAGTGACTCTACAGCAGTACAGTACAGTACAGTCAGTGACTACAGCAGTACAGTACAGTCAGTGACTCTACAGAATTACAGTACAGTACAGTCAGTGACTATAGCAGTACAGTACAGTCAGTGACTATAGCAGTACAGTACAGTACAGTCAGTGACTACAGCAGCAGTACAGTACAGTCAGTGACTCTATAGCGGTACAGTACAGTACAGTCATGACTCTACAGCCGTACAGTACAGTACAGTCAGTGACTACAGCAGTACAGTACAGTCAGTGACTCTACAGCAGCAGTACAGTACAGTACAGTCAGTGACTACAGCAGTACAGTACAGTACAGTCAGAGACTACAGCAACAGTACAGTACAGTCAGTGACTATAGCAGTACAGTACAGTACAGTCAGTGACTCTACAGCAGCAGTACAGTACAGTCAGTGACTCTACAGCAGCAGTACAGTACAGTCAGTGACTCTACAGCAGTACAGTACAGTACAGTCAGTGACTACAGCAGTACAGTACAGTCAGTGACTCTACAGCAGCAGTACAGTACAGTCAGTGACTTTACAGCAGTATAGTACAGTACAGTCAGTGACTCTACAGCAGCAGTACAGTACAGTCAGTGACTCTACAGCAGCAGTACAGTACAGTCAGTGAATCTACAGCAGTACAGTACAGTACAGTCAGTGACTACAGCCGTACAGTACAGTACAGTCAGTGACTACAGCAGTACAGTACAGTCAGTGACTCTTCAGCAGCAGTACAGTACAGTCAGTGACTCTACAGCAGTACAGTACAGTACAGTCAGTGACTACAGCCGTACAGTACAGTACAGTCAGTGACTACAGCAGTACAGTACAGTACAGTCAGTGACTCTTCAGCAGCAGTATAGTACAGTACAGTCAGTGACTCTACAGCAGCAGTACAGTACAGTCAGTGACTACAGCAGTACAGTACAGTACAGTCAGTGACTACAGTACAGTACAGTCAGTGACTCTTCAGCAGCAGTATAGTACAGTACAGTCAGTGACTCTACAGCAGCAGTACAGTACAGTCAGTGACTACAGCAGTACAGTACAGTACAGTCAGTGACTACAGCAGTACAGTACAGTCAGTGACTACAGCAGTACAGTACAGTACAGTCAGTGACTCTACAGCAGCAGTACAGTACAGTCAGTGACTCTACAGCAGTACAGTACAGTACAGTCAGAGACTCTACAGCAGTACAGTACAGTACAGTCAGTGACTCTACAGCAGCAGTACAGTACAGTCAGTGACTCTTCAGCAGCAGTACAGTACAGTACAGTCAGTGACTACAGCAGTACAGTACAGTCAGAGACTACAGCAGTACAGTACAGTACAGTCAGTGACTACAGCAGCAGTACAGTACAGTCAGTGACTCTACAGCAGCAGTACAGTACAGTCAGTGACTCTACAGCAGTACAGTACAGTACAGTCAGTGACTCTACAGCAGCAGTACAGTACAGTACAGTCAGTGACTACAGCAGTACAGTACAGTACAGTCAGTGACTCTACAGCAGCAGTACAGTACAGTACAGTCAGTGACTCTACAGCAGTACAGTACAGTACAGTCAGTGACTCTTCAGCAGCAGTACAGTACAGTCAGTGACTCTACAGCAGTACAGTACAGTACAGTACAGTCAGTGACTACAGCAGTACAGTACAGTCCAGTCAGTGACTCTACAGCAGCAGTACAGTACAGTCAGTGACTCTACAGCAGCAGTACAGTACAGTCAGTGACTACAGCAGTACAGTACAGTACAGTCAGTGACTCTACAGCAGCAGTACAGTACAGTCAGTGACTCTACAGCAGCAGTACAGTACAGTCCAGTCAGTGATTCTCTAGCAGCAGTACAGTACAGTCAGTGACTCTACAGCAGTACAGTACAGTACAGTCAGTGACTCTACAGCAGCAGTACAGTACAGTACAGTCAGTGACTACAGCAGTACAGTACAGTACAGTCAGTGACTCTACAGCAGTACAGTACAGTACAGTACAGTCAGTGACTACAGCAGTACAGTACAGTACAGTGACTCTACAGCAGCAGTACAGTACAGTCAGTGACTCTACAGCAGTACAGTACAGTACAGTCAGTGACTCTACAGCAGCAGTACAGTACAGTACAGTCAGTGACTCTACAGCAGTACAGTACAGTACAGTCAGTGACTCTTCAGCAGCAGTACAGTACAGTCAGTGACTCTACAGCAGTACAGTACAGTACAGTCAGTGACTCTACAGCAGCAGTACAGTACAGTACAGTCAGTGACTCTACAGCAGTACAGTACAGTACAGTCAGTGACTCTTCAGCAGCAGTACAGTACAGTCAGTGACTCTACAGCAGTACAGTACAGTACAGTCAGTGACTCTTCAGCAGCAGTACAGTACAGTCAGTGACTCTACAGCAGTACAGTACAGTACAGTACAGTCAGTGACTACAGCAGTACAGTACAGTCCAGTCAGTGATTCTCTAGCAGCAGTACAGTACAGTCAGTGACTCTACAGCAGCAGTACAGTACAGTCAGTGACTACAGCAGCAGTACAGTACAGTCCAGTTGTTGCTTCCACAATTACCCCTCGGCCTCTTGTGAGTCCCTTTGCATCAAAGCCTCTGCCGGATGACTCATTATTATAAATAGGACTAATTAGGTTTCCAGCTATCCACAAGAAGTCTAAGAAACTGCATCCAATCTGACAAATAATTACAGAGGTCTGGTTGAGCTCAGAGTTAGTTCCATAACTGAACTAAGTGAGCGAGATCAGTGGGAACAGAAACTGTGGCCCCTGGGTGCACAGCCTTTGGGGACAGGCCTCAGAGTGATGAATTGTGTTATTTATTTGTTGGTCTCCTGCCTCAACCCAAGGCGCCCTGCACTCGCAGATTGCACAGCGCAAAAGTGTGAACGCACAATAAGAGACCAGGCAGGGACCGTTCTGTGAACTGTACTTGATCTTTCTTTGAGTTCAAAGGTAATATAACATGTCAGGGCAGCGTGTAATCGGACCGTGCGACAAAGACACGTAACTCTGTGTCTGTTTGGTTAGCGGATGTGTTCAGGGGTTGGGGTGGGAGCAGGGGGTGGAGAAACACCGCAACAGACAGCAGAGCCCAGGGAGAGCTGTGCTAGGGGAAGGAATGTGCGTTTTGGTGAGTGTGGCTTTGTGAGTGTGTTTTGTTGGTCTTTGTGTGTGTTTGTGTGTGCTTGTCTGCCTACAAGTGTGAGTATGCCTGTGTATATATGAGTGCTTGTGTGTATGCGTATGCGTGTGTGTATATAAGTGTATGTGCGTTTGTTTGAATGTCTGCGTGTGTGTGTGTGTGTATATGTGAGTGTGTGTGTCTCTGTCGAGGCATGTCATTATGCGTGACAGCATGTGTGTGCGCTGGTGTGCGTGTCGCTGTGCGTGCCGGGGCTGGGCTGGGCTGGGCTGGGCTGGGCTGGGCCGGGCTGTCAGCCAGGCTGAGTGTCAGTGCCAGTGACAGCCACAATGCTCCGCCTGTCAGAGCGATGCCAGGGAGACGGGCAGACAGGCAGCGCTCTGACAGCCCAGCACTATCGCTGGCCGCCGCCGGCAACGCCAGCCCAGACTCCCCTTCAGTCAGACTGTCTGCGTCCGTCCCGCTCTGCGTCTCCGCCTCTGTCTCCCGGCTCCGTCCTGACACGTCCTATTGCCTGTGCTGCTGCAGGAGCTTTTTGTTTTTTTGCCAAAACGCTTTCGACAAATTAGTGTCATCGCCGTTGCGGATGACATGCTGTCCCCCCTGTCAGGCCGCCTCTGTCAGCGCTCTCCAACTGCAGCTCTGGTCCCGCCGAGCCGCGCTGCGCACTGCGCTGCCAGGAGCTGCACCGCAGACACATGCTAAGCAGGGCTGGTCACCGGGGGTCTGAGCAGGTGTGGTGCGGTTCAGCCCGCTGTGCACCACTCCCAGCTCTGGGACAGGGTGCATTGTGGGTAGATGTACAGGGGCCCCTCACTGTAAAACCCCATCAGTGTGGGCAAGATCTAACTCCACAGAGCTCAGAGGACCTGAGTGAGATGGCAATCTGTAGACATCAGGGACCAGTATTCTGTGTCCTTCGTTTCTCTTCTCCTCTGTGTGCTCGCTAGTTTCTCTCTCCCTCGCTCGCTTTTCTTTCTACTTCTCTTTTGCTCTCTGTCCCTCTCTTGGTCTCTCTGATCTGTCTCTGTCCCTCTGTCTGTCTCTCTCTGTCTCTGATCTGTCTCTCTGTTCAGTAACCAAACTGCAGTCTTGTGTGCAAGAGCCCGATGGCCCACCGTCTTACAGAAGCCACAGCCCCCAACTCTCGCTAACGTCCAGAGGCCTTTCTTGTCCCCCAACAAACCCCTGTTCAGTGCTGCCGATCCTCACCTTTAAACCAATCTGAGGGGCCACAGCCCTGAGAGGACCCTAGCCTATCTCTCGCTCTCTCTCTCTCAGGCGGGGTTCTCTCAGTGTGTGAGCGAGCCTCTCTCCCAGCACAGAGTCCGAACCAGATCTAACCCCCTAGAGCCACAGTTGTACCGAGTCCAGCGCAGTGAGGGTGTGGCCTAGAGTCCCGCCCCGGCCAAACAGAGCCAGCACACACCTGCCCCCCCACCCTCACGCTGCACAGACAGATAGGAGACAGGGCATTCTAACCTCCCTCTCCCCCCTTCCCCTGACCCCTTCCTCCCCTTCCCCTCCGTTTCTACTTCTCCCAACCTCTCCTTCCTTCACTCTCCCTCTGCCTCTGCCCCTCTTCCTAACCTCCCACCCTTCCCTTCCTCCTCCCCAATTCCTTGCCTCTCTTCCCTATCTCCCCGCTCCCTCCCTCTCTCTCTCCAGGTCCGCCCAGTATCAGAGGAATGCGCAACATCACGGCCGTGGCCGGGCGGGACACCTTCATCAACTGCCGGGTGATCGGCTACCCCTACTACTCCATCAAATGGTACAAGGACCAGCTGCTGCTGCCGGACAACCACCGGCAAGTTGTGTACGAGAACGGCACTCTGAAGCTGTGCGACGTGCAGAAGGGCATGGACGAGGGCGAGTACATGTGCGGCGTCCTGATCCAGCCCAAGTTCTCCATCCACCAGAGCGTCCATGTCACCGTCAAGGGTGAGCCCAGGGCCCGTGTCCCAGCCACGCCACGCCACCTCACTCAACACCACACAGCACCACCCAACACCACACCACGCCACTCAACACCACACAGCCCACCCAACACCACACCACACCGCTCAACCACCCAACACCACGCCACACCACTCAACACCAGCACCACACAGCACCAGGTCACTGAATGCCACACAGTGCCACGTCACACCACTCAACACCAGCACCACGTCACGTCACACCACGCCACACCACTCAACACCACTCAGTGCCACATAGTGCCACTTCACACCACCAGCACTTAACATCACACAACACCACACAGTGCCACATCACTAAACTCCACCCAAGGCCACCCACCACCACCCAACGCCACATAGTGCCACTTCACACCACTCAATGCCACACAGTGCCACACAGCACCATATAATGCCACACCATACCACACAATGGCACACGCCAAGCCACACCACTCAACGCAACACAGCAACACCACGCAGTGCCAGGAAGCATCTCACAAATCCCCCCACACACACTGACACACTTGAACAAGTTCAGGTTATCGCTCATCTATTTTTAAAGAAGAAAGAAAAACAATGAATTGTACAACACGAACAAGAGTGAGGAAAACAATCCCACCCACACTGCCCCACTCCCAGGAGAGCGTGTGTGAGTGTGTGTGTATCAGTCAGGCAGTGTCATTGTGTGTGTGTGTGTGTGTGTTGGTTTGTATGAGTGTGATTATGTGTGTGTCGGTCACTGTGTGTGTGTGTGTCACCCAGTATGTGTGTGTGTGTGTGTGTGTGTGTCAGTCAGTGTCTGTGTCTCCCAGGCTGTGTGCTGGTGGCGTTGTGTGTTGGAGTTCTAATTAGATGAATTATAACGAGGCCCAGATTAATCCCCCAGATGTCTGGTGGAGCTCTCAGCCCCCCCCACTCCTGCCAGAGCCGTGCCTCACTGCTGCCATGGAAACACCATTATTGCGGCTGCCAATTCCCCCCTAATTAGGAGAATTATGAATGGGGTGATTGGGGGGGGGGGGCAGGCCAGTCGGCGCAGTCAGGCCTGGTGAGGTGGGGGGGGCAGAGGAGCCACATGCTCCGCAGTCTCTGCCAATCCAGGTTTTATCAGCCGCGGGAGAGCAAGAGTCTGTAGCAGCATCTGGACTGCGGCCTGGTCAATATACAGGAGCCTGGACCTGTGTCACACGGCCCGGCCATGGCTGTGCGTGTGCGTGTGCATGTGCTTGTCGGTGAATCTCCTGTTAACACTCTCTCTCCTGCCACTGTTTCCATGCCCTCTCTCTCTCTCTTTCACCTTCATCCCTTCTTCGCTGCCCCTTTCTTCCTTCCTTTCCCTCTCTCTTCCCCATTTCTCTCTCTCCTCTTTCTCTTTCCTCTCCCTCTGTACCTATTCCTATCACCCCTTCCTCCCTCCCTCTCTGTCCCTCCACCCTCTCTCTCCCTCCCTCCTCTCCTCCCTCCTCCCCTCTGTCCCTCCCTCTCCCTTCTCCTCCCCTCTCTCCCTCCCCCTCCCTCCTCTCTCTCCCTCCCTCTCCCTGCAGTTCCTCCCCTGATCCAGCCCTTCGAGTTCCCCCCGGCCTCCATCGGGCAGCTTCTGTACATCCCCTGTGTGGTGTCCTCGGGAGACATGCCCATCCGCATCACCTGGCGCAAGGACGGCCAGGTCATCGTGTCGGGGTCGGGGGTCACCATCGAGACCAAGGAGTTCATGAGTTCCCTGCAGATCTCCAGCGTGTCGCTCAAGCACAACGGCAACTACACGTGCATCGCCAGCAACGACGCAGCCACCGTCAGCCGGGAGAGGCAGCTCATAGTGCGGGGTGAGAGGGAGGGAGCAGGGGAGAGGGAGAGGGAGAGGAGGGAGAGAGTAGGGGAGTGGGAGGGAGGGAGGGAGGGAGAGAGTAGGGGAGTGGGAGGGAGGGAGGGAGAGAGCAGGGGAGAGGGAGGGGAGCAAAGCAGGATGGGGTGGAAGGGTGGGGAGGGAGAGGGGTAGTAGAGGGAGTGAAAAAGGGGCAGAGAGGATTGGAGGACTGCAGGAGAAGAGGAAGGGAAGGAAGGGTTTGTAGCGGTGGGTCAGTGGGAGAAACCAGTCAGGAAATGGGGGGAGTAGCATTACTGCCTCATCAAATCTAACTGCCTGTGTGTGTCCGCAGTGCCCCCCCGCTTCGTGGTGCAGCCCAACAACCAGGACGGGATCTACGGCAAGGCCGGTGTGCTGAACTGCTCGGTGGACGGGTACCCACCGCCCCAGGTCATGTGGAAACACGCCAAAGGTGACACTCCTTCGCCGGCCTGCACTTCACTCACTCACTCCCTCTGTCAGAGTTCAGCCTGCAAGATAACACTAATACCTCTCTCTCCCTTCTCTCCCTCTCTCCTCTCTCTTCCCTCCTCTTCCCTCTCTGTCCATCTCCCAGGCAGTGGGAACCCCCAGCAGTACCACCCCGTGCCCCTGACCGGCCGCATCCAGATCCTGGCCAACGGCTCCCTGCTGATCCGCCACGTGCTGGAGGAGGACATCGGCTACTACCTGTGCCAGGCCAGCAATGGCGTGGGCACCGACATCAGCAAGAGCATGTTCCTGACCGTCAAGAGTGAGTGAGCGAGCGAGCGAGTGCCGACCAGCACCCTGCGGCACCTTGTGGCACACTATGGCTCACTACGGCACCCTGCGGCACACTGCGGCTCACTGCAACACACTGCAGCACGCGGTACATTGCGACTGTGGTCTACGCTGCCGCTGAGTTACACCCTAATCTACTCTATAAGCTGCAGTACTGAACACACTGAGCTAGACAACTGAAACCACACTGCGCCGTCCTGCTCTACCCCGCTGAACACCCTGTCCCTCAACACTGACTGCTCAACACACTGATCCACACACTGAACACCACACTGGTCAACACTGCACCAGAACAAGAACCAGAACACTCGGCTCAACACCACACAACACAGCCGTGGGGTGATGGGAGGAGAAAGGGGAGCTACAGTCAGTCAGGGGAGGAAGAGGGGAGGGGAGGACCGCAAGGGAGGAGAGAGGGAGAGAGGGAGCGGGCAGGGCGGGTCGATACGGTCTCACTCCATGATGGATGGCAGGTCTCCGGGGCCCTCCTCCCCGACACTATCAAAAAACACTTTGTCCTGAATGATCTACAGCAATCAATCCTGCCGCCACGCTGCCGCCGCTCTCACACGCATGTCGACACGGCGCACACGGAAAGGTCACCTAATCTGCGCCGAGTAACAAGGTTTAGGAAAAAGCGAGCGAGCGAGAGAGTGTTGATTCAGAAGAGCTGAAAAGCCTTTCACTTTGCACTGTAAATGATCCTGTCCCCAGTGAATCCTTACAACACACACACACAGCCACTGACACACACACACACACAGCTACTGACACACACACACACACTTACACTGACACACACACACACACAGCTACTGACACACACACTCACACTTACACTGACACACACACACACACACACAGCCACTGACACACACACTCACACTTACACTGACACACACACACACACAGCTACTGACACACACACTCACACTTACACTGACACACACACTCACACTTACACTGACACACACACACACACACAGCTACTGACACACACTCACACTTACACTGACACACACACACACACAGCTACTGACACACACACTTACACTGACACACACACACACACAGCTACTGACACACACACACACACACACAGCCACTGACACACACACTCACACTTACACTGACACACACACTCACACTTACACTGACACACACACAGCTACTGACACACACACTTACACTGACACACACACACACACACAGCTACTGACACACACACACACACTTACACTGACACACACACTCACACTTACACTGACACACACACACACACAGCTACTGACACACACACTCACACTTACACTGACACACACACACACACACAGCTACTGACACACACACACACACACACACACAGCTACTGACACACACACTCACACTTACACTGACACATACACACACACAGCTACTGACACACACACACACAGCTACTGACACACACACACACACACACACACACACACACAGCTACTGACACACACACACACACACACACACACAGCTACTGACACACACTCACACTTACACTGACACACACACAGCTACTGACACACACACTCACACTTACACTGACACACACACACAGCTACTGACACACACACACACAGCTACTGACACACACACTCACACTTACACTGACACACACACACACACAGCTACTGACACACACACACACACACACACTTACACTGACACACACACACACACAGCTACTGACACACACTCACACTTACACTGACACACACACACACACACAGCTACTGACACACACACACACTTACACTGACACACACACACACAGCTACTGACACACACACTCACACTTACACTGACACACACACACACACACACAGCTACTGACACACACACTCACACTTACACTGACACACACACACACACAGCTACTGACACACACACTCACACTTACACTGACACACACACACACACTTACACTGACACACACACACACACACAGCCACTGACACACACACTCACACTTACACTGACACACACTCACACTTACACTGACACACACACTCACACTTACACTGACACACACACACACACACAGCTACTGACACACACACACACACACACACAGCTACTGACACACACACTCACACTTACACTGACACACACACACACAGCTACTGACACACACACACACACACACACAGCTACTGACACACACACACACACACACAGCTACTGACACACACACACACACACAGCTACTGACACACACACTCACACTTACACTGACACACACACAGCTACTGACACACACACTCACACTTACACTGACACACACACACACACAGCTACTGACACACACACACACAGCTACTGACACACACACTCACACTTACACTGACACACACACACACAGCTACTGACACACACACACACACACACACACTTACACTGACACACACACACACAGCTACTGACACACACACACACACACAGCTACTGACACACACTCACACTTACACTGACACACACACAGCTACTGACACACACACTCACACTTACACTGACACACACACACACACACACAGCTACTGACACACACACACTTACACTGACACACACACACACAGCTACTGACACACACACTCACACTTACACTGACACACACACACACACACACACAGCTACTGACACACACACTCACACTTACACTGACACACACACACACACAGCTACTGACACACACACTCACACTTACACTGACACACACACACAGCCACTGACACACACACACACACACAGCTACTGACACACACACACACACACACACACAGCTACTGACACACACACTCACACTTACACTGACACACACACACACACACACTTACACTGACACACACACTCACACTTACACTGACACACACACACACACACACAGCTACTGACACACACACACTTACACTGACACACACACACACTTACACTGACACACACACTCACACTTACACTGACACACACACACACAGCTACTGACACACACTTACACTGACACACACACACACAGCTACTGACACACACTTACACTGACACACACACACACACACACAGCTACTGACACACACACTCACACTTACACTGACACACACACACACACTTACACTGACACACACACACACAGCTACTGACACACACACACACACACAGCAGATGATCTGGCCCGGGCTCTGTGTCTCAGTCAGGGTCGGGTTGCCTATATGAAGGACAGGAGGGACAGAACCGCCGGGCTGTCAGAACCGCAGACCCACAGTGGAGCAGGACCCCAGGCCCGGACCCCGAGAGAGAGCAGAGAGGAGTTGCCGGGCCTCTGGGGCTCCGTCACTCTCTCGCGCGTCTTTCCACTCCTCCGCCGCTCACACTGTCCTCCTTCCCTCTCCCTCTCCCTCTCCCTCTCCTTCATTCTCTCTCTCTCTCTCTCTCTCTCTCTCGGGCGGGCGAGGGGGGCGGTCACAGCCTGTGTTAGTGTTATTGATTGAAGCGTTCCTCTGCTCTGCCTCCCTGAATTGTCTGCGCTTCACGCGGGAGACCTGGGGGAGAGAGGGAAATGAATTAATGATGAAAACAAAACAGCGGAACCCCCCTCAGATCGATGAGTGTGTGTGTCTGTGAGAGAGAGAGAGAGAGAGATGAGCGGAGGGGAGGACAGTGGGGGGGGGGGGGGCTGTCTTGTTTACCTGGGAGAGATTGAAAGTGATTTAAAGGAGAGAGAGAGAGAGAAAGAGAGAGGGTTGGAGGGGGAGTCGCCCGATACAATACACACGAGCTGAAACACATCGAGCACGGGACATGGATCGACACACAAATACACACACATACTGACACACTGACACACACACACACACACTCATACACAAACTGATATACTGACACACAAAAACACACTTATATACTGACACACTGACACACACACTGATATACTGACACACACAAACACACTTATATACTGACACACTGACACACACACTGATATACTGACACACACAAACACACTGATATACTGACACACTGACACACACAAACACTGATACACTGACACACACACACAAACAGCCTCAGAAACACACTGATAAACTGACACACACACACACACGCACACACACATACACACACACTTACATGTCAAGAGGAAAACAGCACCCCGTTTCTGTGACACTCAAATGACCTGACTCTCCTCCCCCTCTCTCCCTCCCCCGCCCCCCCCTCTCCCTCGCTCCACAGTCCCGGCCATGATCACCTCGCACCCCAACACCACCATGGCCATTAAGGGGCAGCAGAAGGAGCTGAACTGCACGGCGCGCGGCGAGCGGCCCATCATCATCCGCTGGGAGAAGGGAGACACGGTCATCGACACCGACCGCAACGCCCGCTACTCCATCACCACCAAGGACCAGGCAGACGAGGTCATCTCCACACTGAAGGTCAGGGTCATGGCCGGGGAGGGAGAGAGGGACAGGGAGAGATAGGGGGAGGGAGAGGGAGGGAGAGAGGACAGGAAGAGGGAAAGAGGGAGAGAAGGGGGTGAGAGAGAGGGAGGGAGGGAGAGGAACAGGGAGAGAGGGACAGGGGGAGGGAGAGGGAGACAGGAGAATACGGAGGTGAGGAGCGACAGAGGACAGGGAGGACGGAGGGGAGGGGGTGATGGTTACAGTTTACAGATGGTGATGGTCTTCTCCGTATCTCAGTTCCTCTAACCCTCCTCTCCTCCTCTCTCCTGCAGCTGAAACCGGCCGAGCGCGGCGACTCTGTCTTCTTCTCCTGCCACGCCATCAACTCCTACGGCGAGGACCGCGGCCTGATCCAGCTCACTGTGCAAGGTACCAGCGCCGGGCCCACACGGCACCCCCCCACTGACACTATCCCCTCTGTTTGTCTCTTCCACGACTCAGACCAGAGGAAAACTCGGCCTTCAAATAAAATACAGTAAATGGTTATTATCTCATATTTCACAAGAGACTCATTTGTAGACTTCGCAGGAGTTGTGTTTGTGTGGCAGGTATGCAGTGTGTAAAAATAAGTCTCTTTATTTCACCGGACAGGCGGAATAAAGGTCAAATAAAGTGGTGAAGTCCAAATTCATTTACCAATGTACACATTCAGATTAGTTATATGATTGTTTTTCACAAACAGAACTCTACCGCTCTGAGTTTTGTGATGTCACTGTCACACAGGTGTGATGTGGACGCTCGATGTTGAAGAGTTGTAAACCTGACGCAAACGAGTCGCACGTGTCAGGATGACTTGCGCTCAACTAGAGCAGCTACACTTGGGTGGTTTAAAGAACTAGTCGAGCCTTTGATAGATATCGAATTCTGGGCGTTCCTGCGAAAACACGCCAAACGGTGGATATAAGCGAGGAGCACCAGTTATTCAAATGAGACGCACCAAAGCTGCCCACCTCAGTGACACTTACAATCATGTCAGTTAGTTAAGAGCCGCGCAAAACCGGCTCAATCAGCAGCCCTTTCAGAGGAGACGTGCCTCACCTGTGAACTCGTTGTGCTTTTTTGAGAAGAATGCAGAACTGATTCCCTATAAGCCTGAGTTAAACCCTAAACAAACCCTCTCCATGTCAGGTTTCACAGCCTGTGTGACAATAGACTGACGTGTGCAATCCTCCCAGTTATTCTGCACAAGTTATAGACAGGAAACACACCCACTCTGAGAACGGCCATTGATTAGCCAGTCACACTTAATGTCTCAAATACTTATTTCCCTCATTAACATTCAAATCAATTTATAACTTTTTTGAAATGTGTTTTTCTGGATTTTTTTGTTGTTATTCTGTCTCTCACTGTTAAAATACACCTACCATTAAAATTATAGACTGATCATTTCTTTGTCAGTGGGCAAACGTACAAAATCAGCAGGGGATCAAATACTTTTTTCCCTCACTGTATGTCCAGCTCATTTTATGTACCAGAAATCAGAGATCGAGAAATCGGCCATGACGTCATGGGGTTGTAACTCCGGAGCTGCTTTGCTGGAAGTCAATGGGGAAAATCAGAAAAGTCACAACAATCATTAAAGAACATTTTATGCACGTTCTGCCCCGTCACCCTATTTTTCCGAAAGAACCATTTCTCGACCGCCCTCGGTGCTGTATTCCACATCTTCACTGCCTCCCTCTCCTTCTCCGCCCCCTCCCTCAGAGCCGCCGGACCCCCCGGAGCTGGAGGTGCGTGAGGTCAAGGCTCGCAGCATGAACCTGCGCTGGACTCAGCGCTTCGACGGAAACAGCATCATCACCAGCTTCGACATCGAGTACAAGAACAAGTCCGGTACGCCCACCCGACACGCTGCTCTGTGTCAACACATGCCATGGTGTCACGGCTGCTAACGCCCTCTTTCCTCCTCTCTCCACCACCCCTCTCCTTCCCTCTCTCTCCCTTTCTCCCACTCCCCTCATTCCTCTCTCTCTCTCCCTCCCTCTCTCCGGCACAGACTCGTGGGAGTTCAAGCACACCACGCGCAACATCTCTCCCACCATCAACCAGGCCAACATCGTGGAGCTGCACCCGGCGCGCGTCTACAGCATTCGCATGTACTCCTTCAACAAGATCGGCCGCAGCGAGGCCAGCAAGGAGCTCACCATCAGCACGGAGGAGGCGGGTAGGACACTCTGACACACTGAGAGACTGACACACTGAGACATTCACACACTGAGAGACTGACACACTGAGACACTGACACACTGAGAGAATGAGACTCAGATACACTGACACACTGAGAGAATGAGACTCAGATACACTGACACACTGAGAGACTGGCACACTGAGAGACTGACACACTGATAGACTGAGACACTGAGACTCTGACACACTGAGAAGGCTGACACGCTGAGAGGCTGACACACTGAGAGACAGAGACTGACACACTGGCACACTGAGAGACTGAGAGAGTGACACACTGAGACTCTGACACACTGAGAAGACTGACACGCTGAGAGGCTGACACACTGAGAGACAGAGACTGACACACTGAGACGGTGATACAGGGACAGATGCAGAGAGAGACAGACTCAGACAGCAGGACAAAAAGAGACACAGAGGGACAGAGCAAGCCCTGCAGCTCGGGTTCTGTCAGAGATCCCCTCCTCTGGACAGTGAGGCAGGACAGACCATAGTGAAGGACACTGACAACCCACTGATCCACTCCACCCTCTCCACAGCCCCAGACGGACCCCCCATGGAGGTCATCCTGACACCCATGACATCACAAAGCATCCGGGTCACCTGGAAGGTAAGACAACTTGGCACTGATGAACCGAGACGGCTGTTCTGTAGTGATAGTACTGTTAATAGTTGACATATGTCAGCACTTTGTATAAGCAATAGGTGTCAGGCCCTGATGTGTTCATGTCTGCTCTGTTTTGTGCTTTGTATTGTGCTGCTGTTGTTTTATCTCTTGAGACGAGGCTTCTCACAGTTGTTGTTGTTATTATTATTATAACCCCCACTCTCCTTTCTGTCCCTCTCTCCCTCGCTCTCTTTCTCCAGGCCCCCAAGAAGGAGCTGCAGAACGGTGTGATCCGAGGGTACCAGATAGGGTACCGCGAGAATGGGCCGGGCAGCAACGGGCAATACAGCATCGTGGAGATGAAGGCGACGGGTGACAGTGAGGTGTACACCCTGGACAACCTGAAGAAGTTTGCACAGTACGGGGTGGTGGTGCAGGCCTTCAACAGGGCCGGCACAGGGCCGTCCAGCAGCGAGATCAATGCCACCACGCTGGAGGACGGTGAGGACCGCAGAGACTGGACACACTGACACAGACCAGAGAGACTGGACACACTGACACACCGCAGAGACTGGACACACTGACACACACCGCAGAGACTGGATATACTGACACACACCACAGAGACTGGACACACTGACACAGACCAGAGAGACTGGACACACTGACACACCACAGAGACTGGACACACTGACACACCGCAGAGACTGGACACACTGACACACACCGCAGAGACTGGATATACTGACACACACCACAGAGACTGGACACACTGACACACACCAGAGAGACTGGACACACTGACACAGACCAGAGAGACTGGACACACTGACACACCACGGAGACTGGACACACTGACACACCGCAGAGACTGGACACACTGACACACACCGCAGAGACTGGATATACTGACACACACCACAGAGACTGGACACACTGACACACACCAGAGAGACTGGACACACTGACACAGACCGGAGAGACTGGACACACTGACACAGACCGGAGAGACTGGACACACTGACAGACACCACAGAGACTGGTGGTGTAACAGTGTAATAGTGTGTCCGTGTCGGGGCGTGTGCCCGCAATCGCCCAATCTGACAGCGGCACACACACAGCCCTGCCTCCCCCCCCTCATCCTTAATTAGCACAATCTCATTAGGCTGTCAGAGCAGTGCGAACCAGAGAGGGAGACAAAACCCCATTACTGTCACAAAACGACAACCGCCTGCTCTCCCTCTCTCCTCCCTCCTCCCTCTCTCTCTCTCTTTCTTCCCCCACTGTCACTGCAGAGCACCTACCTTTCAACACATTTCTCCTTCCACTTACTGTCTGTAATTGACCTCTGCTCGGCCCCACGTGGAAGATCTACCCAGATCTGAAAGCAGGACAGATACCTCCAGCGCTGAGGCCCCGTCACTACAATACCAGCACTGTAATGATCATTGTTGTCTTAGGCCTCTCTCTGCCACGTCTAATTAAGCACCTAGCATAGCATCTCTCTCTCTCTCTCTCTCTCTCTCTCTCTCTCTCTCTCTCTCTCTCCTCCCATCCTTTCTTTCCGCCTTCCTCAGATCGCTCACTCTCGTTCCATCTCTACCTCACTCTCCCTCGCTATCTCTCTCTCCGGCGGCTGCAGGATGTATAAACAGTAATCAATTAGGTTTCAGTGCAGCAGGCTGGTAATGACGCTGCCTAAATGGCAGTTAGTGTAAGGGCTGTCTGGGGTCCGCAGCCCGCAGCCCCGCTGGCCTCTTCAATAAACAGCATCATTCCTCTCCTGCAGGCAGGCAGGCAGGCTGCAGCTGGGCCCGCTGCCCCGGCCGCTCACTCTCTCATCTCTGCTCTCCACTTTCTCTGCTTTCCTCTCTTCTCTCCACTCTTTTCTCTCTTCTTTCCTCTCCTCTCCTCTCTGCTATCCTCTCTCCCCTCTTCTGTCTTTGCTCTCCTCTAACTCTGCTCCTCTCTCTGCTCTCCTCTTTCCCCTCTTTCTCTCCTCTCTCAGTTCTCTCTGAAGACAAGGAAGTGGAAAACTTCAGACCGTCACTCCACTGAACTCTATGGATCCTCTGACAACATGTGAAAGCAGTTGATGTTGACACCCATTAATCTCTCTCTCCTCCTCTCTTTCCCTCTCTCCCTCTCTCCCCACGCAGTGCCCAGCCAGCCCCCAGAGAACGTGCGTGTGATGTCCATCACATCCGACGTGGCGGTGCTGTCCTGGTCCGAGCCCCCCCGCATCACCCTGAACGGCGTGCTCAAGGGGTACCGCGTGATCTTCTGGTCCCTGTTCCCCGACGGAGGTGGGTGCTGTGGGGGCCAGGAGCGGGGGCTGACGCACAGTAATTATCTCCGCCTTCCCCCACCCTCCCACACCCGCTGTCTCGTCCACATGCACACGCACACGCCATCTCCCTCCCCGACACCCATCCCTCTCTGTGCGTCTGTGTGAGCGCGTCTCCCAGTGTCTCTGAGTCACATGCTGTCCTTCTTTCTGTCCCCGCTACACTCTCTGTGTCTCTCCTTTTTCTCTCTCCTCTCGCTCTCTTTCTCTGTCCCTCCTTTTTGTCTTGTTCTGTCTCTCTCTCTATCCCTCCATGGATGTCCTTTCTTTCTGTCTCTCTCTTTCTTCTTTTCTCTACATCTGTCTCCCTTTTGTCTTTCTCTGTCCATCTCTCTCTCTCTCTCTCTCTCTCTCTCTCTCTCTGTCTGCCTGTATTTGCTGCTGCAGAACAGATACATATTTGAATATGTGGTAGAATTATATATTTCAGATGCCAGAATTGGCCCCTCTTTTCTGTATTTACAATTAAAGGGATATAGTTTTTATTTTTATGCATTTTAATCTGTAATTCATATATATAATTTATTTGTTGATAGGCAGTATAACTTAAAATCTCATCATATGTTACAGACTAAAATCTAGCGTGTGAGAACCGTGTGTGTGTGCGTGTGTGTGTCCGGACCATGAGTGCTGACTGGCGTGTCTCTCCTGTCCTCCCTCCACCCCACCCCTTCACCCCGCCGCCCGTCTCTGCCTGTCAGAGTGGGGAGAAATGCAGAACATCACGACGACGCGCGAGCGGGTCGAGCTCAAGGGCCTGGAGAAGTTCACCAACTACAGCGTGCAGGTGCTGGCCTACACCCAGGCCGGGGACGGGGTGCGCAGCCGCGTGCTCTACATCCAGACCAAGGAGGACAGTGAGTACCAGCAAAACACAGGCCTACCACTCCGCCCACATGCCAAGCACACACCAAACACATGCCTTGTACATACAGTGACTAACAGGCTGACCATATAACTCTGTGCCCACTGGGATACTTTGATCTGAGGAGAGGGGGATGGGGGGATGGGGGACACTCTGCATTGAGACTCCTGCCCCTGGGCCAGTGTGTGTGTGCGTGTGCGTGGGGGGGAGGGGCTGGGGGGGTGATTACAGCTTATTTGCTGGCTGATGTGCCATTACCAGCGCTAATGACAATTAAGGAGCTTGTGCCCGTGAGCGGCCGGGCCGGAGGGGGGTCTTGCGCAGCTTACCGCCGGCACAAGGAGGATTAATTCTTCATGGATTAGAGAGAATTAATTTGTGCTTACACTGTTGAGGTTGGATTAGAGTTGTATCTGTTTCTCCCGGCCTCGGGGGGGAGGGGGAGGTGGGGGGGAGTGGCGCAGCTGGGGTGTCGGGGCCGGGCTGAGACACGCTGCGGAGGGGCTGGCAGCTCTTCGACGGTGTGTGCTGTGCCATACCCCCCTACATGACCTCTGTCTTCTCCCTGCCTTGTTCCCATGAGCCTCAGTGTGGAGTCCAGGGTGGCCTCTGTGAGGGTTGTCTGTTTACACAACCCCTGATCAGAGTCGGTTTGAGGCAGCTGAACATGAACGTGATACACGTGACACTCATCCTGTCCTCAGTAGCACGGAGGGTCCCCCACACACCATGCTCCAGTCTGGGCCCTATAGTCCCCACAGCGCCGCTCCAGTCTGGGCCCTATAGTCCCCACAGCGCCGCTCCAGTCTGGGCCCTATAGTCCCCACAGCGCCGCTCCAGTCTGGGCCCTATAGTCCCCACAGCGCCGCTCCAGTCTGGGCCCTATAGTCCACACAGCACCGCTCCAGTCTGGGCCCTATAGTCCCCACAGCGCCGCTCCAGTCTGGGCCCTATAGTCCCCACAGTGCCGCTCCAGTCTGGGCCCTATAGTCCCCACAGCGCCGCTCCAGACTTTATCGCTCCTTGGAGCCACAGCGCAGACGCAGACGCGATTTCTCTCTCTCCGTCTACCATCTCCCCGTCGGAAGTCTTTCTGTCCTCCACCCTTATTTCTGTGCCGCTCTCTCTCTCTCTCTCTCTCTCTCTCTCTCTCTCTCTATCTCCTGGCTCCTGCCTTGCATTCTTCCCCTCCCACCACCTTTCTCCCTTTCTCCCTCACTTGTATTTATTTTCTCCCCGTTTCCCATATTTCTTCTCTTTCTCTCCAATTCTCTCTCCCTCTCCTCTCTCCTCTGCTGTCTTCCCCTCTCTGCCCTTTTCTCCAGTTCTCTCCTATTCCCCTTCCCTTCCTCTCCTTGTCCATCTCTCCTATATCATCTTTATCTCTCTCTCTTTCTCTCTCTCTCTCCCTCTTCCCCCCCGCCTCCCTCTGTGTGTCGGGGGGTGTCAGTGTCAGTTGCTTGTGATCAGTGTAGGCAGGCTTTCCGGGGGCGGGCGGGTCTCTCATGAGCAGTGGAAGTGACAGGCCAGCCCCCCCAGTGCCCCGCTAACATATGGAGGGCTGATTGGAGTGGACCCACTCCCTCCTCAGTCCTGGGGGAGGACGCTCGAACTCAGAAGCTCTGCCTTCAGAGTCCTAGTTGCTATTTATTTATTGATCGGTTTATGGTTTGGTTATATTGGTTTCAGTTATTTATCCAAGGCGGCCTGCGTGGTTTAACAAGCAGCTAACATGCATTGTGTGTGACGAGAGAGAGAGAGAGAGAGAGAGCATGTCTTCACTGCGGAGACTGTGCTCTATGCTGGGCACCTTACTGCAAAAACAAAGGGCTTCACTGACTCTGCACAGGGTTCAAAGAACACAGGGCAGATGAATTCCTGACTATCAAGTACAGAGACTCTAAAGGAATGCTTGCCTTTACACAGAGAGTGGCGTGGGTCTGCAACAGCCCCGCCTAGTATTAGAAGCTGACTCTTTGGGATGCTTTAGGAATCAACTGGAGATTGTGGGTCAACAGGACGCTGGAGTCCTACTGAGAGAGCTGGGCTGGACGGAGGACAGGGTTGTGCCGCAGCACAGAGCAGTCCAGTACAGCACACACAGACTGTAGCGAAGACTGGTCCAGTCCAGCCATCCTGCATTCCAGTGCACACCAGTACCCTAACAGTGTGGTGCCATAAGTAGGTCTCGTTCAGTGGGATATGGACCAGACAGCCCCCAGTCTGGTGACAGGTGCCCAGACTCCAGATTACTGGCCCCTGGGATTAACTATAATAATGATGATGATGTATTTTACAATAACCTCCCCCACTGGACAACCACTTCGTCCAGCCTTAAATATCTTCCTGCTCTACATTTCCAGACTCTCTGCTATTGCCTTAAAGCTGCAATCATCATAATAATCACCCCCCACCCCCCCGGGAGGATTACCCCCCCACCTTCCTCTCTCATCCCTCTCTCTCTCCTCTTCATCCCTCTCTCCCTCCCTCCCTCCTTCTCTCTCCTCGCTTTCCCCCTTTTCCCCTCTGTTCACCCCCCACCTGTGTCTGTCTCTCTGTGTGTCTCCTGTAAGAGCTGCCTCCACGGCTGGCTAGTTTGATGCCCTCCCCCACTACTCTCTGTGTAAAGAAGCAGACTTTTCCATCCTGAACTCACACCCCCTGCCTCCTCCTCCTCTTTTTCCTCAGTTTGACTTCCCTTCTTCTTTCTTTGTTGATGCTGAAGTTCACCCCTCTGCTCTGTCCTGGTTGGGGCCTTCTGTGTGAGGATCGCTGGCTGAATGCTCTCCCTGGGGGAGTGTGTGCGTCAGTGTCAGAGTCCATGGCACAGTGTATGAGTGAGTCAGAGACAGAAACAGTGTTAGGTTCAGTGTCTCAGTGTGTCAGATTGTGTCAGGGTGTCAGAGCCTGTGGCAGCGTGTGAGGGTCAGTGTCAGGGTGTCAGAGAAAGTGGCAGTGTCAGAGTGACAGTCAGAGTCAGTGTCTATGGAAGTGGCAGTGCGTGAGAGTCGGTGGCAGTGTGTCATAAGAACATAAGAATATAAGAAAGTGTCCAATCGAGAGGAGGCCATTCGCCCCATCGTGCTCGTTTGGTGTCCATTAATAACTATGTGATCCAAGGATCCTATCCAGTCTGTTTTTGAATGTTCCCAAATTGTCTCTTCAGCCACATCGCTGGGGAGTTTGTTCAGATTGTGACGCCTCTCTGTGTGAAGAAGTGTCTCCTGTTTTCTGTCTTGAATGCCTTGGTTGGTTCTCATTGTAAGCAGACAGGGCTGCGGGGTGGCACAGTGCCTGACAGAGAGGGGCTCTGGGCGTTGGGCCGGGCTGGGCTGTGTGCTGCGTTAGTGCTGCTGCGCTGGTGATATCGCACAGACAGACAACACAGCTCAGTGCCGGAGTGTCTCGCTGGACATATGCCGCCCCCCCCTCTCTTCCACTGGGGACTTACCCCTTAGAGCAGCTTAATTGAAGGGCTAAGAAGGGTAAAGCTGTAAACAGCACTGCTCACTTTAACACCTCGCCAAGCGATCCCCGCCCTGACACCGACACCCTGACACACCCACACACCCCTGCTCCTGCCCCTTCCGTCTCTCTTCTCTACTTCTCTCCCTCTTCACCTATGCCCCCCCTTTCTCTCCTAATCCCTCGCTCCGGCTCCACCTCCCTCTCACTCTCTCACTCGATCCCATCTCCAGTGGGGGTCCGGGTGGCAGATGTTGGCTGCAGTAGTGCTGACACAGGGAGCTCTGAGCCTCAGAGTGAAGTTATGAGATTAGAGCAGGACAGTAAAAGCCAATCACAAACACCCCCCCCAGCCAAACTGGGCTGGACCACCGCTGCCCCCTTCTGTTCGCTCAGAGCACAGCGATGCACAACTGCACTGCACTGCACTGCAATCTGTACTGCACTGAGCTCTACTGCAGTGTCCTGGACTGAACTCGACTGCACTGCACTATACTGTAATTTACTACACTCCACTGCACTATACTGCAATTAACTATACTATACTGCACTATACTGCAATTAACTATACTATACTGCACTGCACTATATTGCAAATCACTATACATTACTGCACTATATTGTAATGCACTGTTATGCTCTGCACTCATATAATTGCCTGTATTACTGTACTGTGTTGCTCTTTATGATACTACATTGTACTGCACTTCAAATTAGCAGAATTAAATTAATTGCACAGCACCTTAACTCACCGTGCCACAACGGCCTGTCCCACACTTCACTCTACTGCGCTGTGTGGTCAATAATGTATCAGAGGCCGGTGAAGTTGTGAGTTTGTTTGACAACTCTCTCTCTCTCTCTCTCTCTCTCTCTCTTCCAGTTCCAGGCCCTCCTGCTGGGATCAAAGCCGTCCCCTCCTCTGCCAGCAGCGTGGTCGTGTCCTGGCTGCCCCCTACCAAGCCCAATGGTATCATCCGCAAATACACCATCTTCTGCTCCAGCCCTGGATCCGGGCAGCCCGTAAGTCCCGTGTATAGGGTTGGGGGGGAGGTACTGTCACCTGGGAGAGACCATCGCTGTGCCGAAGGGCCTGGTCAGGGGACACTGGCCAGGGGAGGACTGGCCTGGCTCTCACCGGTGACCGGAGGCGCTGCAGCGCGGTTATCCCAGTCAAGCCTGGGTGCATGATCATAGCCGTATTATTACAGGGCTCCGGGGCCACAGTCAGCTGGACTCAGTGAACTCAACGCGGATTGTGGCCCCCTGCTGCAGCCAGAGATATAGATATCCTGTTCACTCCTGGAGCACGGCTGTCCCTGTGTGTGTGTGTGTGTGTGTGTGTGTGTGTGTGTCAGGAGTTGTCAGTGTGTGTGTGTGTGTGTGTGTGTGTCAGGAGTTGTCAGTGTGTGTGTGTCTATGGTCGCTCTGTGCGTCTGCATTTCCAGGAGAGAGAGGGCGTGTGTGTGTGTGTGTGTACAGTGTGTCTGTGAGCCTCCTCTCCAACTCATTTGCATATCTGCGTCTCATCATGTTGCCACGACAACCTCATCTGTTCATCATGGAGGGCAAGAAGCAGCAGCGAGATGAGAGGGGGTGTGAAAGAGAGGAGTCCACACCGCACAACTCACTGCATACACACACACACTGAACACACACCCCGAGTCTAAACTGCACACACACTGGACACACACTGTATGTACACTCAACACACATGCACCCTATACAGACTGTATATACACACAGCGCTGCTCCAGTCTGGGCCCTATAGTCCCCACAGTGCCGCTCCAGTCTGGGCCCTATAGTCCCCACAGCGCCGCTCCAGTCTGGGCCCTATAGTCCCCACAGCGCCGCTCCAGTCTGGGCCCTACAGTCCCCACAGCGCCACTCCAGTCTGGGCCCTATAGTCCACACAGCACCGCTCCAGTTTGGGCCGTACAGTCCCCACAGCGCCACTCCAGTCTGGGCCCTTGTTGATCCATAGTGTTGGATCAGTCCTCCAACTCTGGGCTCTCGCTCTGTGGCCGGTCAGCTGAGAGAACAACCCGGTGTTGGAGAGCAAGGCCAAGAGGAGAGACAGAGCAGCACATACACATACACACACTTTTCACTACACATAACCATCACACACTCACATACATGCACAGAAACACATCCCTTGAACACACACACACATAGAAACACACGCTTATTTTCTCCTTCTCTCACACACACACTCTACCTCACACACAATCTCTCTCTCTCTCACACACACACACAGACACACACTCACACTCTCCCTCTCTTTCTCTCTCTCTCACACACACGCTCTCTCTCCCTCTCTCTCACACTATCTCACACACACACACACTCTCTCTCTCTCACACACACACACACACACACACATACACACGCGCACACACACACGCACACACACGCACACTCTCCCTCTCTCTCACAGTGCTGCAGTGTGAGTGCTGGCAGTGTGGGGGGGGATCAGCCACACAGAGCACCGCAGTGTCGAGTGCTTTTGTTCCTCTTTCATTATCAGCCGCTATCGCTCCCCTGATCGCCGCTATCTCCCCGCCTGAGGAATATTCTAATATCCGTTACAGCACAACACACACACCCCCCTCCTCCCTCTCTCCCTCTGGCACAGAGCGAGGGCTGAGACACGGAGAAAGAGAGAGGGAGAGAGAGAGAACAATAGCAGGAGGTCAGTGGGACAGTGATCAGTCTCACTGGAACAAAGCCGAGGTCAAAGGTTATTCTCTGGCTCTGGCTTTTGACCTGCTAATGCGGCGCTTTGATCATGTCCCCCCGGGCCGCACGGTGGGGAACTGTGCCGTACCTCGAGGTGTGGAGGTGGGCGTCTCTGAGTGCACGCTATGTGGGGCACCCTCTCCCACACCCCCCACCCCCTCCTGTCTTCCGTTGCTCCTTCCAGCTGAGCTAATTACCGGGGCTGATTGAGGCCTTTAATAGGAGACGGGGATCTGTGCTCAGGCCTGGGGTTTCACGCCGTACGTTGCATTGCAGCTGAGATCAGTGGGCCTCGGTGCCTAATAAATCACCCCCCCCCCAGCGGCCCGGGCACATTTATAATAGGTGACCGAATAGTTAAGTCAAAGAAAAGTCTAAATATGGGAATAATTAGGAAGAATCAATGAATATGCATTAAATACTGATTGATATGCAAAGCTAACATTATATTGGCTACTAAATAATCAACAATATAGCTAATGAGCAGATATGTCAAACCCTCTGGACATTTCCACCTCGGCACTGCTGTGACCTTGTGGACGACTCTTAGAGACAACTGAAAGGTTCGTTATCAATACAGCCATGTTCACCTCGTCCCCTGAAAGTGTCCAGGCAGGGAGCCGAGTGTCTTTATAGACGTTTCAGACACAAAAACACAGGCCCTGTACGAGCCACAATGGAGTAATGTGGATGAGTTCAGTACAGTTGCTGTTAGGAAATGCTTACAGGTGTGAGGTGCTAACTGCTGCCTCTCTCTGCACTCCGTTCTTCTGTGTGCCTGTGTGGTGCATCTGTCTGTCTGACTGTGTGTGTCCCTGTGTGTCCCCGTGTCTGTGTGTGTGGCCCTCCCAGGCCCCGAGTGAGTACGAGAGCAGCCCAGAGCAGCTGTTCTACCGGATCCCTCACCTGACCCGCGGGCAGCAATACCTCATCTGGGCGGCCGCCGTCACCTCCGCCGGCCGCGGCAACATCAGCGAGAAGGTCACCGTGGAGCCTGCTGGGAAGGGTGAGTCCCCGGGGAGTCGGGGGTGGAGGTGGGCGTGACTTGAGTGTCC
Source organism: Amia ocellicauda (assembly GCF_036373705.1). Classification (NCBI taxonomy): domain Eukaryota; kingdom Metazoa; phylum Chordata; class Actinopteri; order Amiiformes; family Amiidae; genus Amia; species Amia ocellicauda. The sequence goes on from NC_089850.1 coordinate 59,424,620, forward strand.
GGCATGTCCGTGTCTCTGTCCTCATTGCGGCTCTGTCTGTGACGGGGATATATGACAGGACTGTGGGGTCTCTGTCACTGCCCTTCCCAGAACCTGCTGAGAGCAAAGGAGCTGCCCCTCTGTCCCCCTCTGTCCCCCTCCTGCCCCTTCTGTCCCCCTCCTGGCCCCTCTGTCCCTCTCCTACCCCCTCTCTCTCCCTTTCTGTCCCTCTCCTGCCCCCTTTCTTCATCCCCACCTCCTCTCTCCCTCCCCCGCCCCTCCTCCCCTCCCTCGCTCCGTCTCTCTCCTTGGCAGCAGACTTTATTGTAGGAAAACAGCGCTGTTAATTATTTCACTGGAGCCGGGCGCGCAAATTAACCAGCGTCTGACGGGAGAGAAGACAAGGAGTGTCTTAACCAATAGACACGGGACTGTGAGAGAGAGCGAGAGCGAGAAGGACCCGATCAATAGCCTGTGGATTACACCGAGAGCAAGAGAGCAAGAGACAAACAGAACAGAATGGGATGGAGAGAGAGAGAGAGAGAGAAAGAGAGAGAGCGCTCGATACCTCTGGCAGAGCTTCCCTCCGCAGTTAATAACAAGCTGTAAAAGACAGTGTCCACCAGGCAGCCCCACTCAATACTTTATTGAACAAACAGGAGGGACGGCAGAGGACCATTAAGATATCAAGAGCGGGGGGGCGAGGTGTGTTTACTCGCCTGTGGAGACGGTGCACTTCACTGGAGAGGGGTGGGGGGGCGGCGCGGACGCAGGGCGGTTGGGGGGGTCGTGTTCAGCCTGCGTGTGAGCGGATCCGGGGCTGTGTATCTGAATGTGGTACGGCACAGTCCAGCGCAGTGACACACGAGGACAAGCTGAGGAGTGGAATCAAATGGGTGGGGCTCTTTACACTAATACTGTCTCCCTCTCTCTCTCTCTCTCTCTCAGCCCCAGCGAAGATCCTCTCGTTCGGGGGCACCGTGACCACGCCCTGGATGAAGGACGTGCGCCTGCCCTGCAGCTCGGTGGGAGAGCCCACCCCCACCATCAAGTGGACCAAAGACAGGTCAGCACCGCCCCCCCAACCCCGCCGCTGTGCGGCTCGTCCCCTATTAACCATTCGCTGAAACCCCCCCGCGTCCTGCGTCGTTGTGTCGTGTGGCGGTGCCGTGTGCGTGGGGGGCTGTGCTCATGGCGTGTTTGCTGCCTCCCGCAGCGAGGACTCGGCCATCCCCGTGACGCTGGACGGCCACCGACTCATCCTGGCCAACGGCACGCTGGTGCTGCGCTCCGTGAAGGCCGAGGACTCGGGCTACTACACCTGCACCGCCACCAACACGCTGGGCTTCGACACCATCATCATCAACCTGCTGGTGCAAGGTAACACTGCACACCCTGCACACATACTGCGCGCACCCTGCACACATACTGCGCACACCCTGCACACACACTGCACACACCCTGCACACACAGTACAAACCCTGTACATACTGCACACACCCTGCACACACAGTACAAACCCTGTACATACTGCACACACCCTGTACACACAGTACACACCCTGTACATATTGCACACCCTGTACATACTGCACACACCCTGTACACACAGTACACACCCTGTACATATTGCACACCCTGTACATACTGCACACACCCTGTACACACAGTACACCCCCTGTACATATTGCACACCCTGTACATAATGCACACACCCTGTACACACAGTACACACCCTGTACATATTGCACACCCTGTACATACTGCACACACCCTGCACACACAGTACACCCCCTGTACATATTGCACACCCTGTACATACTGCACACACCCTGCACACACAGTACACCCCCTGTACATATTGCACACACCCTGCACACACAGTACACCCCCTGTACATATTGCACACCCTGTACATACTGCAAACACCCTGCACACACAGTACACCCCCTGTACATATTGCACACACCCTGCACACACAGTACACCCCCTGTACATATTGCACACACCCTGCACACACAGTACACCCCCTGTACATATTGCACACACCCTGCACACACAGTACACCCCCTGTACATATTGCACACCCTGTACATACTGCACACACCCTGCACACACAGTACACCCCCTGTACATATTGCACACCCTGTACATACTGCACACACCCTGTACACACAGTACACACCCTGTACATATTGCACACCCTGTACATACTGCACACACCCTGCACACACAGTACACCCCCTGTACATATTGCACACCCTGTACATACTGCACACACCCTGTACACACAGTATACACCCTGTACATAATGCACACACCCTGCACACACAGTACACCCCCTGTACATATTGCACACCCTGTACATACTGCACACACCCTGCACACACAGTATACACCCTGTACATACTGCACACACCCTGCACACACAGTGACGTGTGTGTCCCCCGCTGTGTGTCCGCAGTGCCCCCTGACCAACCCCGCCTCACCGTGTCCACCACCTCCACCTCCTCCATCACACTGGCCTGGATCCCCGGGGACAACGGAGGCAGCTCCATCAGAGGTACCAGCCCCGGACCGACACTATGACAAACACACAGACTGGCCCACCGCCCCACGGACTGACCCACTGACTGACCGACCACCCCACTGACTGACCCACACACCAACTGACCGCCCCACGGACCACCCCACCGACTGACTGACACACTGACTGACTCAATAACACACTGACTGACTGACTGACTGACACACTGACTGACTCAATAACACACTGACTAACGGACGGACTGACTGAGTGTGGAAAAGAGGATGTGTGTGAAGATGGGGCTGGGGAGGCAGTAGCCTGTCTGCTCTGTGTGAGAGCTGGAGGTGAGCTACAGTCACAGGCTGTATCCATCCCGCAGTACGATCATTGCATTGTAGGGATCGATCGACAGGCTGCTTGTCGTGAAGATCATTGCAGATTTGTCGAGAGGGCCGAATCGGGCTCAAATCAGGCTTCAAATCGCATAGTGGGACCTAGGCCTGCACTCGAGGGAGCTGCTGTGGCTGGAACCCCTCCAAGCCGGACTGCAGTGCTGGGGCTCCCCCTGGTGTCAGTGAGCTGCCATTGCACCTGGGTCCTGTTGTGTAGTTCTGTATGCGGAGTTGTGCGTCTGTGCCTGATGTGTCGGGGCATGTTGTTGTGAGTGTGTAACACTGCATCTGTGCCTAGTGTGTCAGGGCATGGTGTTGAGAGTGCGTAACACTGTGTCTCATCCCAGGCTTCGTGCTGCAGTACTCGGTGGACAACACGGAGGAGTGGAAGGACGTGTTCATCTCGTCCACCGAACGCTCCTTCAAGCTGGACAACCTGCGCTGCGGAACCTGGTACAAGGTCAAGCTGGCGGCCAAGAACAGCGTCGGAGCCGGACGCATCAGCGAGATCATCGAGGCCAAGACCCACGGCCGGGGTGAGAGCTGACACCCTTGTAACAGTATTTGTACGTAAATGCTGGGGTGCCAGGCAAGGATTAAACCTTACCAATATAAATTTAAATTTCTCTCGTAAAGTACAAATAATTACAGGGACTCAGCAGCAAACCTAGGTTCTTACCCACTGAGCCCCAACACCAGAGAAATAAACAGGACTATAGAGAGGAAAACAATAGTAGAAATACAGATATTTACAATTTTAATTAATTAATCTTCCAAACATACAACACAATTACACAATTACCACTCGCATACTCACACTTCCCCACATCAGTTTCCATTGATCAGCACAAGTTACCGTCCAACTAAAACCCACAAACATTATACTGAATCACTACTCATCACACAGATGGTAAAAACTTAATATAATATAAATATATACATAAATAGATATAAATAACTTTTCAGTATATAACACCTTTCTGAAATGAACTGTTGTACCATCAGGTGAAGCTGCAAATGCATTATGTGAAGGGCATGCGTGCTTCACCCTGCACAGCAATAGGGCAGTGATGCATCAAATAGAAACAAAACTGGGGAACAAAACTAAATCACACAGACAGCACGAGAACAGGCCGGCAGACAGACAGACACAAGAACAGGTTAGTAGCAGCAGGAGCAAGTGAAGGAACAAGACATTAACAATTTTATTTAAATCTATTAAAATAACATCACAAACTCCCAAACACAAGACTAATTGCTTAAAAAAACAAAGTTCATTAGCAGCCGAATTATGAAGCCCTTTGTTTTCATCCGATGTCCGTTTACAGTTTCTGTAGAAAAGGTAGCAGTTGCTCTTATTAGTGTAGGAAAATAAATGCTTAAAAAGCATATTAGTCCCGCAGCAGATCTTTCACGTTAACAACAGTCCCAAATGAAAAAAACTATCCACGACTTCAGCGCTGACTGTACAAACCACGGATAACCCCGATCTCCTCCCTGCGAGTCCTAATACCTATATAAGCAGCTTCCAGTCACTAGATATCGAAGCACAAAACAGTTCAGAGGTATTCAAAAGGGAACAAAAAAGAAACAAATAGACTCCCAAACCTGATCGTAATCATCCTCGGTCTCCGTCTTTTCAATGTAAACCCGCTCTGGTCTAGCCATTGCTCAGATCCATGGAACAGCCCTGGATCCCGTAACTCAACCCCACACAGGATCTCGACAACACGTCTGTGAAAGTCTTGATGTTTTAATAAATAACAAACCTGAAGAGAAAACATTGTCTCGATCAATGCCCCTAGTCTTTCCCGCTCCGTACAATTCAAACTCTCGCCCTGTCCACTCAACACACCTCCCCCATGACTCCTATCAAAGGTTTTGGACATAATTGGCAGCTGACGTTTCACATTGGGCGTCAGCGGAGAGCCCATATGGCACACACTGACGCCCTGACCCTCTGCATAACTGCCCTGTACACACCCTGCCTCACAGCCCTTAACACAAGCTGCCTCACTGCTCTAGAGCCTCCCTGACTCGTGTCCCGTGTCTGTCTCTGTGTGCGTGTGTGTGTGCGTGTATCCCCCCCCACAGAGCCCCAGTTCAACAAGGACCAGCACCTGTTCACCCACATCAACTCCACGCACGCCCGGCTCAACCTGCAGGGCTGGAGTAGCGGCGGCTGCCCCATCACCGCCATCCTGCTGGAGTTCCGGCCCAAGGGCACCTGGGCCTGGCACGTCCTGCGCACCAACACCTCCGCCGACGTGTTCCTGGCTGAGCTGCGTGAGGCCACCTGGTACGAGCTGAAGATGAAGGCCTGCAACAGCGCTGGCTGCGGCAACGAGACATCACAGTTCGCCACGCTGGACTACGATGGCAGTGAGTACGCCACAGCACTGACACACCGGCACTGACACACAGGCACTGATACAGCAGCACCGACACACCAGCACCGACACACCAGCACCGACACACACACCAGCACCGACACACACACCAGCACCAACACACCAGCACCGACACACACACCAGCACCGACACACACACCAGCACCGACACACACAGCAGCACCGACACACACAGCAGCACCGACACAGCAGCACCGACACACACAGCAGCACCGACACACCAGCACCGACACACCAGCACCGACACAGCAGCACTGACACACACAGCAGCACCGACACACACACCAGCACCGACACACCAGCACCGACACACACACCAGCACCGACACACACACCAGCACCAACACACCAGCACCGACACACACACCAGCACCGACACACACACCAGCACCAACACACCAGCCCCGACACACACACCAGCACCAACACACCAGCACCGACACAGCAGCACCGACACACACACCAGCACCGACACACACACCAGCACCAACACACCAGCACCGACACACACACCAGCACCGACACACACACCAGCACCAACACACCAGCACCGACACACCAGCACCGACACACACACCAGCACCGACACACACACCAGCACCAACACACCAGCACCGACACACACACCAGCACCGACACACACACCAGCACCGACACAGCAGCACCGACACACACACCAGCACCGACACACACACCAGCACCGACACACCAGCACCGACACACACACCAGCACCGACACACCAGCACCGACACACACACCAGCACCGACACACACACCAGCACCGACACAGCAGCACCGACACACCAGCACCGACACAGCAGCACCGACACACACACCAGCACCGACACACCAGCACCGACACACACACCAGCACCGACACACCAGCACCGACACAGCAGCACCGACACACACACCAGCACCGACACAGCAGCACCGACACACACACCAGCACCGACACACACACCAGCACCAACACACCAGCACCGACACACACACCAGCACCGACACACACACCAGCACCAACACACCAGCACCGACACACCAGCACCGACACACACACCAGCACCGACACACACACCAGCACCAACACACCAGCACCGACACACACACCAGCACCGACACACACACCAGCACCGACACAGCAGCACCGACACACACACCAGCACCGACACACACACCAGCACCGACACACCAGCACCGACACACACACCAGCACCGACACACCAGCACCGACACACACACCAGCACCGACACACACACCAGCACCGACACAGCAGCACCGACACACCAGCACCGACACAGCAGCACCGACACACACACCAGCACCGACACACCAGCACCGACACACACACCAGCACCGACACACCAGCACCGACACAGCAGCACCGACACACACACCAGCACCGACACAGCAGCACCGACACACCAGCACCGACACACACACCAGCACCGACACACACACCAGCACCAACACACCAGCACCGACACACACACCAGCACCAACACACCAGCACCGACACACACACCAGCACCGACACACACACCAGCACCGACACACACACCAGCACCAACACACCAGCACCGACACACACACCAGCACCAACACACCAGCACCGACACACACACCAGCACCGACACACACACCAGCACCGACACACCAGCACCGACACACACACCAGCACCGACACACACACCAGCACCAACACACCAGCACCGACACACACACCAGCACCGACACACACACCAGCACCAACACACCAGCACCGACACACACACCAGCACCGACACACACACCAGCACCGACACAGCAGCACCGACACACACACCAGCACCGACACACACACCAGCACCGACACACCAGCACCGACACAGCAGCACCGACACACACACCAGCACCGACACACACACCAGCACCAACACACCAGCACCGACACACACACCAGCACCGACACACACACCAGCACCGACACACCAGCACCGACACAGCAGCACCGACACACACACCAGCACCGACACACACACCAGCACCGACACACTATGATAATACAGATAAGATCCAAGCAATTTTAAGGCTGTTTTGTGAAGACATTGCATCCTATAACTCTGTTATATTCCCATCCTTGGTTTTCTCACCTCTCTCTCTCCTCTCTCCTCTCTCTCTCCTCTATATCCTCTCTCTCCTCTCCCTTCTCCTCTCTCCCCTCTCTCCTCTCTCTCTCTCTCTCTCAGGTACCATCCCTCCCATAAAGTCAGCACGCGGGGAAGGGGACGATGTGAAGAAGCTGTTCACCATCGCCTGCCCCGTCATCCTGGTCACCCTGGGGGTGGCGCTGCTCTTCATCATCCGCAAGAAGCGCAAAGAGAAGAGACTGAAGAGGCTGAGGGGTGAGAGAGAGATAGAGGGAGATACAATACAGCAGCCTGCCAAACAGTACAGCACAGCACAGTCCAGGGCCACAGTGACCCACACTGGGTTCGTTTCAAAGTGTACTGCTCTTCACACTTGTCTTGTTTTCAGACGTGCTCAGGTGCTTTGGGAACTCGGGTGCGTTTTCGTGGTTCACTTCCGTGTTTTCTCAGGACTCGGATCGCTTGTGTTTGCATTGCAATAATCAAGTGAGCTCGGTTAATTTTGAATGAATAAAACACAGGATATTTACATTTTACATGATTAGTGCATATAAGAAATGGCAGCATAACGCATACAATAACAAATAACTAGTCTAACACAGTCTACTTCTGACACAACCGAATAAAACACGGGTGCGTTCACGTTGTGCAGGATGTGCGCAGATCTGACCAGCAAAGAGATTCATTCATTCGTCTGTGACAATTGTCTGTATCATGAACGCATCCAATATTTAAACACTGTGTGCAGTTACTGAACACAACAACAGGCTGCTATACTTGTGGATATTGTAATCAGTGTTGCACTGCCAAATGGTGATTGTTTTGCATGACATATACAATAACACAGTAGTGTGGCGTCCCTAAATATCCATCTAGAGTATTTTACTGCTTCTGCCATACCTTTAAACATAGTGCTGCTTTACATCATACATTAAATTAAGGTTTTTATAGCAATTAGTTATTTCTGACTCTTATATTCTCACACAAACAAAAGTACAAACAAGCCGCAAAATGACTGAAAAAGGACACGCTCCCACGTGGTATCTTCAGATCAAATCATACGCTCTGCTGTATTCACTTTAATTTGCATTATATTCCATTAAGAAAAAAATTAGCGAAATACCTTTGACACCCTTGATGAATATACCCAGGGGCGATTCTAGGATTTTGGAAATGGGGGGGCCATAAGGGGGCCGTGATTATTACACTCGCCTCACCCCCAAACGTGCTTCAATATGGACACATCCCTGAGTGTTTGTTCAGCTCAAGAGGGAATTATGTTACTGAACAAAATAGGGACCCTCAATATGCAAAAATAAAGAAAGAAAATGCGTGACTGGACAGAATGGGTACACAACCCCCAAAATCACTGGAATGCATATTTAGCACTGTGTGTTAAGAAGCCCCTTTTAACCCATTAGCTAAAGTTACTGCTGCACTGATAATGAGTTGAGATAACCGGAGCTAGATAGGGCTACCACATCCGAACTGTCAATGAACAGGACACTCCAAAAGCATGTCTGAACAAGAAGTTTAACATTCAATCCCTGGACCTTTATGTAATATTAAGCTTATATGCAGTGCAAATATATAAAAATAGGTGAAATAAAATACAGCATGGTTGTATGGTAAAAATACATATATATTTGCATGTTTGTTTTAGTTAATAAATGTATATACAAAAATATTAACTTTGCAGAACCAAAACACGATTTATATGAAAATACATTTTAACACTATAACAAGGTAATATAGTACAAATTTAAGAAACAGTAACAACTAAACACTCGTGATTTGAGAATGTGTGAGACTGTACAGAAAGTTGTGACCCGCGTCTGTCACTGCTGTCGCCATTTCTTCAGAGAAAATATCTAAAACATCCTGTTGATTTTCTATTCATAATCGCCTCCGCAATCATGCCATGTCAGTCAGTTCTGTCCTCTCACTCACACTCTCCCTTCACGTCTCAACCTCACCTTTTCCTTTTGTAAACGGTTAACGCGCCAATGAAATAAAACCTTCCTGATTGGTTGTTGAAGTCTTTACAGACGTCAGTCATTTATTAACAACCAATAGTTGTTCAAAAACGCTTGACACAGGCAAACACTATCACCTCATACATCATCATTCATGTCTGACCGAAAAGATCCGGTGGGACGGAGATTACAGGACTGAAAAACAGGACATGTCCGGTAAAAACTGAATGTATAGTAACCCTAAGCTAGTGTAGTAGCTATCACCACTCATCAAATTGTCAATGTCATAGCAGAAATAAAATTCAGCACAGCAAGAGTATTTAAACGATCAATTTACCAAAAATGTACATGCGGGGTGGAGAGCAGAGTGCCACAGCAGCAACACGGGTGTCATAACTGCTCCTCTCTCGCCTGGATTCTTGCTGCACGTTATACACTAAAAAATTACAAATTTGGCAAAAGAAACCCCATTGTCCAGAATATGACCAAGGGAAATTGACTATGCATTATATGACAGTTTTAGAGTTACTGGGGTGGAGCACTCAGGGGACCAATCAGATTTCAGCAGGGGCCAGTGTCCCTGAATATACCCCAATATCCAATTGTTGTAAGCTTATGTTACCATTAACAATAAGTAAATGAACAAATATGCATGTTATCTTAACTGGTACTGTACAGTCAAAACTACATGTTTTTGGATGAAATGTGGGGTTCGTTTCTGGTTTGAAAAAGACTTTTTGAAGACTTTTCAGTATCACATCAAGTTTCCCAAGCGAACTGAACTCTTCCGGGGTCTCGGTTCACTTCAGTTCGGTTTATTCACCAATGTAAATTTGTTGTTCACACTCTTCTCCAAACGAAGCAAACCGCACTGAATACGAAACAGACCTCTAGTGTGAACGAGCCCTTAATTAGCAGGCACCCCCCCGGACTGCCCTGCCGGCATGCCTCACTGCCCTCTGACTGTCCTCCCTCACGTCATAATGTGTGGATTTGTTTTTTTGCAGATGCCAAGAGCCTGGCTGAGATGCTCATCAGGTAAGGCCACTATACTGGAACCTCACCCATCAGATATCACTGCATCCTGCCCAAAGTGCCCGCCGGTCCTGTACCGGGACTCTCCCACACTCTCTCCCTCTCCGGTGCCTTTCCTTTCCCTCTCTCTGTCTCTCTATCCCTCCCAGTGACAGATAGAACTAACAGCGCCGCCCCCTTGCTCTCACTCCTGCCCTCGTACGAGGCGCAGACAGAGGGGGAGATACGGAGAGAACGAATTCTAACAAGCAGATTAAATAACGAGATCCCGTTATTTAGTGTCATCTGCTAAGATTGGTCTTTTTTAGAGCTACAGATGTCATGATTCTGCAATTGAAGGGCATTTCCAGCTGTTGATTGGTGACTGTGATGTGATTGGTCTAGGCCAGCCAATGAGCTTCAGAGTTCACAGCCTGCTTTGCTCAAATGCGACCGGTGTGTTGACCAAACAGCCCAGTCCGTTCCTGTCCTGTTGCATCCCACTGTGTCTTTGTCTTTGTCTCCGTTTCTCTGTGTCTCTGTGACTTCCCGTCTTTGCGTATCTGTCTGACTGTCTGTATGAATCTCCTAGTCCTTCTAAATATCTGTGCGTCTCATTCTGTGTCTGCGTCTCTGTATGTGTGTGACCGTGTCTCTGTCTCTCTTCAAAATCAGATTCAGTAAGCTTCATTGGCGTGACTAAGTGACGTCAGTGTTGCTGAAGTCGTTTGCCATGCAGGTCCGGCGCTCAGGAGCGAGGCGAGGGGGAACGTGGCAGAGCGCCCCTCTCTGACGGTGTGTCTGACTCTCTCTGTGTCTCTGTGTCTCCGGAGCAGTAAGAATAACCGCAGCTTTGACACCCCGGTGAAGGGCCCCCCCCAGGGCCCGCGCCTCCATATTGACATCCCCCGCGTGCAGCTGCTCATCGAGGACAAGGAGGGCATCAAGCAGCTGGGTCAGTCTGTCTGTCCGTCCTTCAGGCCGTCTGTCTGTCTGTCTGTCTGTCTGTCTGTCTGTCTGTCTGTCTGTCTCTCAGGCCCCCTGTCTGTCTCTGTCAATCCGCTAATGCCAAAAAGCTTGTATGTATGCGTGTGTGTGTGTGTTTGTATGCATGCGTGTGTTTGTGTGTTTGTATGCATGTGTGTGTGAACATGTTAGTTGCCTGTTGGAACATCAAATTAAAAAACTGTACTGTAAAAAACATACTGTATCTGAGAACTGATCCTGTCCCGCTCTCTGACTGACAGGAGAGGACAAGGCCACCATCCCAGTGACGGACACCGAGTTCAGTCAATCAGTGAACCCGCAGAGCTTCTGCACGGGCGTGTCCCTGCATCACCCCGCCCTCATCCAGAACACCGGCCCCTTGATTGACATGTCGGACATCCGCCCCGGCACCAGTGAGTCCCTCCGCAGTCTGGCCCTGCGCCACATGGGGGCACCAGGGTGTCAGTTCTGCCATGACTGTGTTTAAGTGCTTTCACTTTATAAACTGTGATTCCGGTGTAGAGAGGAGAGATCAACAGAAAAAGACAGAAAGTTATGGAGAAAAGAAAGATACTGTACAAGAAAATACACAAGATTTGTCATATGACCAGAGCAAAACCACGTGCTGGTTTCACTGTAATGACGTATCATTGTGTTCAAAACTGTTGTATTTCAATGTGCCTGAAGTATCTAAAGTGGGCAGCATCACAACTATGCACAACACTCGGCTGAGCCCCTCTCCCCTGCCCCCCCACAGACCCCGTGTCCAGGAAGAGCGTGAAGTCGGCCCACAGCACACGCAATCGCTACTCAAGCCAGTGGACCCTCACCAAGTGCCAGGCCTCCACGCCCGCCCGCACCCTCACCTCTGACTGGCGCACCGTGGGCTCCCAGCACGGCATCACCGTCACCGAGAGTGACAGCTACAGCGCCAGCCTGTCACAGGACACAGGTACCGCACACTGCACACACACGCACACTGCACACACACAAACACATACTGTGATGTCCAATACACACACACTCACTTACACTGTGATGTACACACGTCAGTACAGTATATAAACCATCCAATACACACACACACATACAGACGGGTGACAAATTAAAGGAAAAACCAACATAAAGTGTCTCAGTGAGGTCTCACGAGCCGCCAGAACAGCTTCAATGCTCTTGGCACAGATCCTAGAGTCTCTGGACTCTACTGGAGGGATGAACACCATTCTTCCAAAAGATATTCCCTCATTTGGGGTTTTGATGATGGTGGTGGAGAGCGCTGTCTAACACGTCGGTCCAGAATCTCCCATAGGTGTTCAACTGGGTTGAGATCTGGTGACTGTGAAGGCCATAGCATATGAGTCACATCATTTTCACACTCATCACACCATTCAGTGACCCTCATGCCCTGTGGATGGGCATTGTCATCCTGGAAGAGACCACTCCAATCAGGAGAGAAATGTGTCACCATAGGATAAAGGTGATCACTCAGAATAACTGTGTAATGGTTTGCAGTGACCCTTCCCTCTAAGGGGACAAGTGGACCCAAGCCATGCCAGGAAAATGCCCCCCACAGCATAACAGAGCCTCCGGACCCCCTCACTGTAGGGGTCCAGCAGTCAGGCCTGTCCCGTTTTCTCTGTGTCCCACACATGCCCTCGCCCACTTGTCCAGAACACGAGCCAGTTGAGCGTCTGTGTGACTGAAGCTCCTGCCATTCGTGCCCCAATAACAACCCCTCTTTCACAGTCCCTGAGATCCTTTCCTCTTGCCATCTTGATCCAAAATCAAGGTCAACTGGGTCTGCTCAGCATTTTATACACGCCACAGAGCATGATGGGATGTTAATTGCTTCATTGTATCATGCAGTGCACCTGTTTGGAGGCATCTGCATTCGTTATGTTTCTCCACTCATTTATTCTGGTTCTTCCTTTAATTTGTCACCCGTCTGTATCTGCAATTTGCAGTATGTCCACCCACTCTGTATTCACTGACAATATACGCACGCTACACAATACTAAAGCCAAAGCACACTTCACACAAATCCACTCTTCAGTTCATATCAACTGCAATGCTCTCCCCTCTCCTACCCTCCCCTCGCTCACCGTCTCCGCCCCCCCCGCAGACAAGGGCCGCAACAGCATGGTGTCGACGGAGAGCGCGTCGTCCACGTACGAGGAGCTGGCCCGCGCCTACGAGCACGCCAAGCTGGAGGAGCAGCTGCAGCACGCCAAATTCGAGATCACCGAGTGCTTCATCTCCGACAGCTCGTCCGACCAGATGACCACGGGCACCAACGAGAACGCCGACAGCATGACCTCCATGAGCACGCCCTCGGAGCCCGGCATCTGCCGCTTCACCGCCTCGCCACCCAAGCCACAGGACTACGACCGCGGCAAGAACGTGGCCGTGCCCATCCCCCACCGTGCCAACAAGAGTGAGTGTCGGCTTCACCGGCGGAGCGGTGGCTGCCTCTTGAATCGGCCAGGAGAGCCTTCACTGGAGTTATAGGAGGCAGTTAGATAGTTGTTGTTCTCTGTTCCTACAACTGGTTCTTGGATTAATTTCTCCTTATTTCTCCCGTTTTCACCTCCCTCTCTCTCCCGGCCACCACTTTTCTCCCTCTCTCTCTCTCCGCCACCCCCTTTCTCCCTCTCCCTCTCTCTCTCTCCACCACCCCCTTTCTCCTTCTTTCTCTCCGGCACCCCCTTTCTCTTTTCGCCACCCCCTTTCTCCCTCTCCCTCACTTTCTCTCTCTCCACCACCCCCTTTCTCCCTCTCTCTCTCTCCCGGCCACCCCCTGCCTCCCTCTCCACTCCTCCCTCTCTCTGTGCGTCGCAGGCGATTACTGTAACCTGCCACTCTACATGAAGACGGACCCATTCTTCCGCAAACAGCCGGAGCTGCATGACCCGTGTCCGGTGGTGCCGCCGCGCGAGGCCTCCATCCGCAGCCTGGCGGCCCGGGCCTATCACACACAGGCCGCGCGTCACATGACTTTGGACCCGGGCGGCGGCGGCAAGCAGGCCCTCACCCTGGGCCACCCAGGCATGGGGCTGGGGGGGGGCTCGGGCACGGCCACCCTGCCCCAGCGGACACTCACCATGCCCGGCAGCGCAGCCGCCAGCGCCACGGCCAGTGCCGCCGCCGCCGCAGCGGCCGCCGCCTCAGCCAGCGTCAATCCCACTGCTGCCACCAAAATGGCCAGCTCCAGAGACTCGCTGCTGGAGGGCAGCTCGGCGGGCTTGGGCAGACTGCAGAAGCAGGGCGCTGGGGCCTATTCCAAGAGCTACACACTGGTGTAGTGGCACTGCAGGGGGTGCGCTGGTGCGTCCACAGACACCGGGGTCATCTTCACACACAGGGGCTCCCCCACCCTCTCGCCTCCTCTCTCCTTCTTCACATTCCTCTCCGGAGAGCACGCCAGCCCAGTCCCCTTCCTCTGCCACCCGCCCTGCCCTCGCTCTCTCTCTCTCTCTCTCTCTGTCTCTCTCTCTGTTTTCTACTGTGGGCTCACAGCGCCCCACTCCATCAAGAGTCAGGCCGTTTGGACACAGTGGAAATGGGCGGTCGGTTGCATACGACACCTTCAGTGTTGAGTAACTTCAGTATAAATTCAGCAGCTTCTCCCTCAGCGAGGAGACTGACGTCCGCGTGTTAAGGTTTGTCGACACAGCCTTCGGCTCAAGGAAAACCGAAAGGGGGAAAACTAACTGACAATTCTTTATGCAACTGGCCAGAGGTCCCTCCTCCCTCCTCTCTCTCTCTCTCTCTCTCTCTCTCTCTCCGCCACACTCATAAAAAAATGAACACCTTCAAAGACTGAAGTCTAAGCAGCTATGTTTGATTACAATGAGCTTCTCTGTCTTTTTTCCCGTACTAATCAATAACACACAGGTTCCGTGTTGTTTTCTTTTCTTTTTGTTTTTTCTAAGGAACACACAAACAAACAAAAAGAACACATCTGGTATTATTTTACATGGAAGCGGTATGGACTCTTTCCGAAGGTTCTGATTCCGTCGCTTTGATTGTTGGGGTTTTTTTATGTTTTTTTTTATATTATTATGATTGTCATTATGGTTTGTTTTGATGAAACACACGTGCACTAGCTGGGGGGGGTCCGACCCGCGACAATGTCCTCCCCGTTTGCCGGTGGGTGAGAGGAGATGCACGATCCTCAGGGGCGCCGAAAACAATTCCCTCCATCCACTTTCTTTTCTTTCTCACCGGATTCAATCCCTGGGTCGCAGACGTGGAGTTGCACTACATGGTTACTCCCTTACGACCGGGTCTCCTAGGACGGGTCGTGTGGAGGGGGACGCACCGAGTCCATCGACGATCCGGACCGGTCGATACGGCCCGGAGATGCACAGTCCGCAGGGCACACCCTCTCCAAGCGTCGCCGCCGTCCGGAGCGAATTCCTGCTGCGGGTTACGGAATAAATAAATTCCAATGTCGAGAGTCACGTTAAGCACAGTTTTCAGCGGGAGAAACCGCGACAGTCGCCGCCCGTCGGCTGTGGCAGGAGCTGGTCGGGGCCCCTGTGGTCTGAGACACTGAAGCACACAACCACACAGCCCCCCCGCCCTCTCCTCTGCCCCCCCCAGCTCCCCTCCCCCTCGCAAACACTCAATCTGCACTGTGATCGCCCTGCAGCCTCCCCCCTGACACCCCTCCTCGGAGATCTGCAGCGGAGTAGCCTTCCTTCACTCCTTTCTATCCCCTTTTCCACCCCCCCTCCTGCCCCCAGCTTGGTTCAGGGAAGCCACACTGTTGAAGAAGTAGCCTAGAGGGAGGGGTGCAGTTTCTAACCCCCCCACCCCCAATCAGCAGCAATCGAAGGGCGGTTTAAGACTGCCTCCAGAGTAGTGACATATTCCTATATCTATCTATATATATAGATCTCTATATACACTGTTGAAATGCACACTGTGTGGCCTGGAACAGGGAAAGACAAGACAATCGCCAGCTCTGAGGAGCTCGCACAGGCCCCCCCCGCCCCCTCGCCAGCCCACCTGCCCCCCTGAGCGTGTGCGTGCGTGCGTGTGTATGTGTGTATGTGTCAGCAGGCCCAGATTCCTGCTCTGTCACCGTAGTGCAGGAATCCCTCACCCCTGATTATAAACGGGTGCCATTCAATAGCATAGCAGCCTAATTGTCGCATTACAAGTGTTACGGCACGGTCCGACCTGCACGCCTGTCTCCCGCACTCCTTCCACAGCTGTTCTGCAGTGGTGACAGCACCCTGAACGCCATATTCCTAGCTCTGTTCCTGAGCAGTTTTAATGGAGCCACAGTGTCAGATATCCCATATTCTCCAGTATTTTGACAAAAGACAAAGCCGGTTCCTACCCAAGGAGGCTCACTGTGTGTGCGTGTGCGCGTGTGTGAGAGAGAGAGAGAGAGCGTGGTCGGCAGGAATGGGTGGAGAGTCTGGGACTGATTCATGGTTCCTTCAGGCACTCTACACCCCCCTCCCCCAGTTTGCAAATCGATTAGGGACACTTGAAATCGCACACTAGATGACAGGGAAGTGAGAGTCGGTGGAGAGACTGATCTCTGCTCTCGGTCACTGTTCACCGCCCGCCTTTCAGTGTAGAGGAGCACCGTCCAGGTGAGCAGGAGACTGTGTGACCCCAGACGCGGCCGGCAGACACCACAGCGCAGCGGCAATAACAGGGAGGGGGAGCTTTTTAATTGCACATGTGAGCAATAATCAACCTGATAGAGAAGTGATCTCGTCAGTGAGTGGAGACTATTTTTAGGGACCCCGCTGCCCAGTGGGGTCCGATCCTCCCCTCTAGCTGCCACCGCCCGTCCCCCAAGCTCTCGGACCCCCGCGGGTTGACAGGAGCGGATCTGCTAGCGGATTGGAGTGGGGGGGGTGTCTGCCTGCCTCACACTCACAGCACTGTTTGCCTCCGCTTAAGTGTAAGTCACATTTAGTAAAGCACCCCCCCGGCACCAGTGGCCATAGGGCGCTTTACCCACAATCGAACAACTCAAAACACTAGCGCTAACCTCTCGATAACACCACACACGACAGGAAAGGCCAGAGGAGAAACCCATTAAGCACAAAGGAGAGGCGAGCAAAAACTCCTCTTGGACAATGGAGACCATTACAGGAGGGAGTGGGTCTAGGGGTCCGTGGTTTAAGGCCCAGCCCGGTTGGTTGCCTCCTCTCCAGGCGATACAACTGAAGCAGATGATTTTACAGAAAGCCACCGTCTCTGTGTTCTTCCAATCCAGTCTTCCAGGGCCGCAATCCAGCGCTGGCGATCGGTGCCTATAAATCATCACCTGAATCACAGCCGGGGGGGCCTCGGCTGATTCAGTTCTGTAGCGAAGCAGCTCAGTAGAAAATTCAGAGCTCAGGGCGGAAGGAAAACAAGGCCCTCGAGGTCCTGGGTTCGAAGAACACCGCACTGTGACGGCAGCACTGCAACCTGCTAGGGCCACAAGTGCAGCTGCTGGCGTGAGTGGGGAGTGCGTGGGGGAGTCAGGCCCCCAGCACAGCATCTGGGCCAACGCTGCCCCCTGTCTGTGAGTCAGAGAGCTACCCCCCGACTCAGGGCCTCCGCCATGTCACCCTGCCTCACTGCACATATCCCCCGCCTCCGTCCTACACGCTGGCAGACGTTGGATCTTGAGAGCTCTGTACTTTTACAAGGAATAATTATCATAATTATCATAATAATGATATCGACAACAGTGAGTTACACTTCCTTAACAAGGCAGTGGTGTCACGCGATAGAGCAGGCCAGTTCAGCCAATCGAAATCAGGGACTCCCTAGCTCTGACCCAATCACGCACAAGAGGGCGTGCATGCGGGAGGAGTCAGGAAACAATCCCCTCCCCTTGCCCATATATAGCCCTGCCCATGTCGCCTCCCCTACCCCTTCCTCGACCAATCAGACCCTGCCCTCACCCTTCACTCCCGCCCCCTCCCAGCATTATTTATAAACTACGAATAAAGACTTGTAAATATGAAACTCTTTTGTATAAATAATAACTATTTTCTTCATCTTCAGAATTATCCAGGGCACAAAAAAGGTTTGATGTTATAAATTAAAAATGGGGAAAAATAAAAGAAGAAAAAAAAGTTACACCTTGATTTAGGAATGGGGCACACAATCCCAGTTAACTTCAATTCTAATAATATTTGGCTTTTTTATTTACCTTTTTTAAATTATTTTTTTTAATATTTTTGGTTTAATTTTTATGGTTTTGTTTCGGGGGTTTATTTAATTTACCTTATTTTCTGAGGTAATTTTTTCGATGTTGTCCGTTGTTTTTCATTTTCTCAGAGAATTCTGGATTTTGCGTTGGGTTTTGTTTTTATTTTTTTCTTTCTTTTCTCTTGGAGAAAAAAGGCGTTGCATGCTCTGAATATTTTTGCTGGTTTGAAAAAAAAGAGAAAATGGACAAAAAAAAAAACGAGACAAAAAAAATTGAAGAAAGGATTCCTGAACTTTATTGAAAAGTTGCTTCTATTTGCAATTGCTTGTGTTTAACAATACATTTTTTTTCTATGAAAACAAAACAAAAAAAAAGAGTAATCCAACACCTTGTGCAATAAAAGCTATCTTTCTATGAGACCCGAGTCTGATCTGTGAAACACCGGCCGCCTGCATGTGGCAGAAACCGGTCTGGGTTCTCCATGTTGCTGTTTTTGTGTTGCTGACACTCATGTCATCCTTCTGGGTTGGGGGACAACGACAATATCTGTCCATATTCCTGATACTTTTGGTAAGAGAGTGTGTGTTAAACCAGGAGTAGCTGGGATGTAGACCATGAGTGTCCAGCCCTGGTCCTGCAAAGCCCCAGGCCAGTAAGTATGAAAGGTCACCCTAAAATCATGTCTGCAGAAGACTGGGTCACATGTCTCTGATCGGTGGTGTGTTGAAGCTCTGCTGGTCATCTACAGCAGCGGTTCCCCACCCTGGTAATTTTTGGGTCAACCCAAAGCTGAACCATTAATTGAACTCATCATTCGCCTCATAAGTGCTGTTGAATGACTTTAAGCAGTTGAGGTGTCGAGTTTAACCTAAAATTACATGAATTCTGCCCACGTTTTGTCATGCATGTTCAAAAGTACAATAAAGCCCATCAGTAGTTCAATTTAGGTCTCAACACAGTAATCCGGAGCTCCGTTGGGACGCACATCCAGCAGGAGAGAGGACCCCCAGGAATAGGGTACAGAAGCACTGCTGTAGAATTGCCGAATTACAGACCCCGGATACCCTTCAGCCAGAGCCCCCCACAGCCCCCCAGGTGAGGGTACGGGATTTAGAGATACATAACTGACACATGTTCCTGGTCCTGAGGAACAGGCGGTGTAGGGGGTGACCTACAAACCTATAAAGGTTGACTGGGGCAGGGCTGGAGACCACCGGTGTAGAATAAAACATTTATTCATCCACTGCAGTCATTCGAGGGCACAACTGGAAGGAGAACCAGGACCTCCAGCACTGAGGATCACGGCAGGATATCTAGTTCATTTGTTTATTTATTTATTGTATGTATAAGTAGATTTTAGTAGCCAGTGTAAACACAGGGCTGTTTAAAACCAGTTTAAACTCAACACTGGCGTTGGTGGTGTCTGGAATCTGACAGGGGAGCACATAGCCTGATCCTGGACAGTCCTCCTGTCTAGATACGTGTAGTAGAGGGGGACCTCCCGACTGGCCGTGGGTGCTAGTTGTGTTGCGGTTGTGTGGACAGGGCTCGGCCACATGCCGTCTCATTCAGATTCAGATCTGCATGTGTACGGCCACACGGGCCCCAGGGGACCAGCGGCGACTCCGCACTGTGGGATTGGCGGATTCCAGGTGGGTGCAGTGGTGGGTGCAGCTGTGTCTGTGAAGTGTGGGGACAATGTGGGGCCGGAGCTGCAGCTGCGGACTGAGTGTCAGGGGGGGTCTGCAGTGAGCAGGGTGAGAGGAATTGGACAGTAATGAGCTTCTTTACTGTGTCAGCAGAGCCCAGCAGAACAGCCCATCTCTAGGGTGCACTGAGAGACAGAGAGAGGAGAGAGGGGAGAGAGAGGAAAGGAGACTAGACAGGAGGACAGAGTGGGACAGCTCAGGCAGGTAGGTGTGCTGTGTTTGCTCAGGGTTACAGCCCTGATGCCTGTACAGTGCTGACAGTGTACTGACACAGGCGCACACAGGGACCCCACCGGGAGCAGCTTTATTCATACACAGTACATCATATACAGAGTGGGGTAGATGGCAGAGCTTGCGTGTGCATGCGCTGTTCTTAGCATGTGTGCTGTTCCTATAGGCCCGCTGTGGTGCAGTGTGTGTCTGCGGTTTTAACATGCAACCCAGCTGTGTGTGTGTGGTGTTTCTTTAGCCCAGCATTTGAGGTGTAGGTGCAGTATATGCTGAAAATACTGAAGTGCCAAGAAATTTGTTACAGCACAACTGGCCCAACATACTAAGCCATGCACAGGGTGCCTCTTCAGTTACCGAGAAGGACTGCATTGTGTCAGGGGTTGTAAATACCCTGCGATGAGCAGTAGAGTAGGACGCCCCTCTTTGGTAAACTCCACGAGAGAGAGACAGTGAGATACGCTTTCTTGTATCCTGCCAGGGAGGGGATCCGATTGGTTTGGTTTGCAATGCCTTTAACCAATCAGCCGGCTGTGGTCATGTGTGTCGTGTTGGAGGTCACGGTGGGGCTGTGTGGAGAGGGTGGAGCTGTACAGAGACAGGAGCATAGATATCGAGAGATCTTGGGGAAGAGAGAGAGGAGCAGCAGTAAGTACAGGCCAGACCTCTGCTGTGTGTTCAGAGCCCCTCTGTTCCTGTCCGTGGCGCTGCCGGTGTTGATTGGAGGGGTGTACATGGGGGCAGTAGCTGTGTGTGCAGTTGTGTTGGATGTGAGGGTGTGTGGTTCAGGACGCCCTGGTTCCCGGGTCGGCTGGGCTGGACTGGGCCGGGCTGGGCAGCAGTGTGTCTCAGTGTTTGCTGCCCTTCTGTTTCCTCTGCTGGTATTTCCTGTACTGCGTCTGGATGGTGACGGCCGCTTTCTCCGGGGAGGCGGGGCCTAGTCCGGACCACTGACCGTTCACACCACTGCTGGAGCCTGGAGGGGGGAGAGGAGCGAACGTGGAAGCAGGGAAAGGGGAGAGAGAGAGAGAGAGAGAGAGGTGAAATAGAGGAGAGGGGAGGAGAGGAACAGGGTGGGGGTGAAGGAGGAAGGGAGTGTGAGAGACGATGATGAGGTACAATACAGTGAACAACAATATCAAGAAAGTCATGTCACTGAGACCCCCCAAGAACCCACAAGGGCAAAGTCTACAAGTGAGTTTCTGCCACTGATTTCTACAGGGGAGTCCCAGGTAAGAGCGGGGGGCGGATGTGCGTAATGCCCTGCAATCCAATTAGCATCAGCCCTGCAGCTCAGATCAGGCCAATCTGCTTTGGCTGGGGGTCTCACCCTGAGCGCTGGACAAAGGAAGAGCGTCATCCCGGGATTACCCTCGTTGGACCGGCCCCAGGGGGCGGAGCCCTGCCCTGTCTGTGTTGTCAGTGTCACTCACCCTTATTGGAGTCTCCAGCGCTGTTCCTCCGCGATCCGCCATCCTTCTGTAACACACCAGCAGCCGGTCAGTACAGCTAATCATCAATATAGTACAGCCAGTCAGTACAGTCCAGCATACAGCCCACACAAACAGCACACTGACCTCGTCCACTTTGCTGCCCCGCCGGTTCTGCGAGACGTACTGGACCTGCCAGGGCAGGGGCTGGTACACCATGTAGGGCACGGGCTGCTGGCGGAACCACCCTGAGCCCAGCTGGCAGAGAGAGAGAGAGACAGAGAGAGGGTGAGATGAAGAGAGATAGAGACGGCAGGGGTGAGGTGAAGAGAGAGAGACAAGGGGGAGGAGAGAGTTTGACTGCTCTGTGCATTTTACATCCTTTCTCAAGGACTAACATGGATCCGTAATGGAACATTTCCAGCTGTTTTAACAGCGGACAATCGTTACCAGGTTCCAGTCCCCCCCCACCTGTATGCCTCCCATTTGCACCTGCAGCTCCACAGCCTGGGGCAGGAGTGAGGAACCCCTGTCCTGTCCTGTCCTGCCCTGTCCCCTTACACTAGAGGGGGACATGTCCTCTGGGTCCCCTGAGAAAGCTTGATCTGGGGCTCTGCCAGGCCCCCAGGTGCGCTGTAACCCCCAAAACTACACCCCTCTGACAGCCTGCTCTGAGAGACACAGGCAGGTCGGGTGCTGGGCTGCAGATCCAGGCACAGAGAGAGCGAGAGGGAGAGAGAGAGAGAGAGAAAGAGAAAGAGAGACCCCTACTGGCCTGTCCTCTGGCCCTTGGGCTCGGTGCACATCAGGCTTCAGCAGACCTCAGCATGGTGCTGATTGTAATCCGGCTTCAGTGCAGGGGGTGCTGCATTGCTCTGACTGTGCCAATCCTCTGTGTGGCAGTGTGTGTGTGTGTGTGTGTGTCTGTGCGTGTGCGAGACTGTGTGTGTGAGTGAGTGAGTGAGTGTCTGTGTGGCGCTGTGTATGTGTGGCAGTGTATGCGAGTGTGTGCGTGCGTGTGGCAGTGAGTGGGAGAGCAGGGCAGCTGGCGGGGCTCAGTGTGTGGGCAGGCTGCGGGGGGCATCTGTCCTGGGGGGATAGGCAACTGTGCTGCTCTCACTGACCACCTCTCCCTCCTCTCTGTATATCTGCCTTCCTGGCTGCCTCTGGCTGTTCCCTCCCTCTCTCTGTGCTTTATTCTCTGTCCATCCTCTCTCCCTCATACCCCCCCCTACCTTTTTTCTTTTTACTGCTCTGTTAATCTCTACCTCTCCGTTTTGCATTCTCTCTCTCAGCACACAGGGGATTACAATAACAGACAGGCACGTCCAACAGCTTGTCTACACAATCAGAAGTTGCAGAGATGCTGCAGTGGAGGAGGGGGGTGTCTTACTCTCTAGAGGGACAGAGAGGTGCCTAACCCCCCCACCCCACACACCTCCCCTCCACAGATTGGCAAGAGCGACGCAGGACTTAACGCCATCAAGGCTCTTTATATAGAGCGCAGCTAAACTGAGAGGCGCACCAGGCTGCCCTGTTCCTTTGGCTGGGTTCCCTCTGACCGTTTCTCCGAAAGCCTGTATTTCTGGACCTGCCGAGAACCCGTGACTCGCCCCCTCCGCTCACCCGCCTCCCCTCCAATTGCGGCGCCTGTGTGGATCGGCCCAGCAGGCGGGCCTGAGGGTCCCAGAAAGCTCAGTTCCATATGGGTCTCATGTTAGCAGAGACGCCAGATAGGAATGAAAACGCCACGATCGAAAGGCACAAACGCCAGGGCCACCACGAGCGTTTCTATACGTCATCAGAGACGGTGTATGGTCAGAGACATGACATGAGAGCTCAACTGGGAACGGCCCCCGGCCTGCATTGAGCCCTGGAGAGATGACGGGCATCCCTATAGGCAGAGAGTGGTGGGTGTCTGGAGTGCGTTTGATTACAGTAACAGCCCTCTCTGAGCTTGGGGGGCGGCCTTTTGGCAAAGCAGGTTGGGCGTGCGCTGGGGAGGACTGTGCAGACCGGGTGCCTGAGACGGCGGGGGGGCTCTCACTCAATGCCCAGCCAAGTTGCAGGCCAAGAAAAGACCAGCTGATGGGGAGCCGGAGTGGGAGAGGACGCCTCCTGCACAGCCCCCCTCCCACAGCTGAACACAGGCAGGCAGGTCAAGTTTTCCAGCACATTCACTGCGCTCCTCCGCTGGCGTTGCGAAGCACACCTACACACCCTGGTCCATGATGAACTGACAATTAACAATGAGATCCCACACACTGACACACACTCATTCTCACAGAGCTTGGCAACACTGTGCTTACCCTGAGTGATACAGAGAGAGAGAGAGAGACAGAGAGAGCAGGGGCGTATTTATTTTGCCTGGGGCCCCCACATACCCTAGAATCGCCTCTGAGAAAGAGACAGAGGGAGACAGAGAGAGTGTTCATCACAAGACGAACAGACAAACTTGGTTAGACGTACAGATTTTCCCTAGTTGCCCACCACCCATTTATTCTCGCACACCCACTGCAGCTCCCACCCAAAACACACACCTTTCTCTCTCTACTGTGAAGGAAGACAGTGACTGATACATCATTCTCTGCTGTGTGTTCCACAGACTGAACGAGCCACACACATGTGCGTTGTTATGAAGCTCCCTTGATCTCACTGTAGAGCGCTGCGATCAGAAACACAACAACCGTCTGCCGATTCCGAGCACGACAAACACACGACAAACTCTCTGAGCACACGCCACGCAGAGCAACAGGTCTCCCGACAACGCCCCTCCGCGTCCGAGTGCCTCTCCAAGTAAGGGTGTGGGGGTGCGCGGAGGCAATCTCCTTACCTGTTCAGCTGCTCGCACCACAAAAAACATCACAGTCAACATGGTGGCCAACATCCTGCGCCCACGTCTGTCTGTCCCTGCCTCTGTCCGCCGGGATCAGAAAGATCAAAAAGAAAAAATAGAAGGAATGGAAAAATATAGTGGAGCAGAAAAACAAAGAAACAAAAAACAGCACAGGAAAAAAAGAAAACTGCTGTCCTCCCCAGTGAAGGCAGACAGGAGAGAGAGGGAGCGAGCAAGCGAGCGAAGAATGAGGAGAGCGGCTGCAACGAGCCGAGTGAGAGAGGGAGGGTGTCGCGAGAGAGAGTGAGCGGTGCTAAAGAGACACACTCTCTCTCTCCTACGCAACAGTAATTCCTGCAAATGAGCTTTGGAGGCCAGAAATAGAGAGTGGGTCCTGCATAATCCCACTTCTGACATCTCTAATCTCCCTCTCCACCTCTGCTCACCTCTCTCACTGCCCCCCACCCCCCAGGCCACAGAGACCCCCAGGGCTGTGTGACCATCAGCCATAGAGCTGCATTGTGTGGAGCTGAAGAAACCAGCAGTGAATGAGTGAAGATTGTACATCAGCATTTATCAAATACAGTTCTACATGCAAATGTGTGTGGCAAAAAAAGAAAAAGCCTATAAATAAAACTCGTGGTTTCCAAATTCAGGAATATAAAACGTCACCTTAAGAGGAAACTGTTAGAAACAAAAATATCATTTAATCTGATTCATACCCCTCATCAAACTAGAGATTAAATGTTTTGAGACCATTTTGACAGCAAGTCTACAGAATCAAGATTCAAAGGGACTTGTGGGCCGACACCTGGCAGATGAAATTCAATGTGGACAAGTGCAAGGTAATACATGCAGATAACAAAAATGTCCACTATAATTACACTATGGGAGGAATAGAACTAGAGGAAGTAATGCATGAGAAAGACCTAGGAGTCTATGTGGACTCCTCACGTTCTCCATCCAAACAGTGTGGTGAGGCAATAAAAAAGACAAACTGAATGTTGGGGTATATTGTCAAGAGTGTAGAATTGAGAACAAGGGCAGTGATGTTCAGACTGTACAATGCACTAGTTAGAGCTCATCTGGATACTGTGGACAGTTCTGGGCTCCACACTTCAAGAAGGATATCGCTGCTCTAGAGGCAGTTCAGAGGAGAGCAACCAGACTTATTCCAGGTCTGAAGGGAATGTCCTACTGAGAGACTGAGGAACTGAACCTTTTCACCCTGGAACAGAGGAGACTACGTGGGGACTTGATCCAAGTCCTCAAAATCATGAAAGGCATCGACCACATCAAACCAGAGGAGCTTTTCCAGATCAACAGGGACAGACGCACCCGGGGACACAAATGGAAATTGGGCTTCAAGACAGAAAACAGGAGACACTTCTTGACACAGAGAAGCATCACTATCTGTAACAAACTCCCCTGTGGCTGAAGAGACAATTTGGGAACATTTAAAAATAGAGTGAATAGGATCCTTGGATCACTCGGTTATTAATGGACAATGGGACGAATGGCCTCCTCTCCATGTAAACTATTCTTAAGACCAGGTAAAGAATGCTAAAGGACAGTAAGTGGGTAGCAATTGATGCAGACAGAAATCAGGAGTCCAAGACCACAAGAAATACAAGCGTTTTCCTTGTTTTGAGCTCTATAGATTCATACCTATGTGCTGCTCTGAAGCCATTCCAATGTCATCTCTAAACTAGTTTCATTCATCTTGCTTGAGATGAAGGAGATGCCTGCCACTGTGAGCAGGATTTGAAACGGTGTGTGTGTGTGTGTGTGGGGGGTGTGATACTGTTGGATTTCAAGTCCAACACCTGAACCACTCAGCCATCACAGCTCACTCTTGTTCGAGACTGCAGTCAGCGAGGATACCTGTGTTGAAGTACTGGCTGTGGTTGTGAACTGCCAATGAAAGGAACTATTCAGATTTGGCTATAGGTGGACTTCAGTTAGTCCACAACATTTTATAGAAAAAGGTCCCCATAGTCTCCATCAGTTGGAATACTAGCAACTGCAGCCTGAACCATAACCGTTTCAGAAGACACAGGCCGAACTCTGTGCCATGTGAAGTCTACAATACATGGGCCAAGTCCAACTTAAATCAAACCACTGCACCCCTTTTACTTTTACCCCTTTGTCATTGGAATAAAGAGTAGACCCAGATGCATTTTGAAGGTTTATTTTTTCCATTGCAACATCCAAATACTGGAATTCCTCAAGGGCCTGGGGAGAGGAAGAGCAGATGAGCACTGTAGCCTGGGCCACAAAGCAGCAGGCACTTGGAGATGAAGACCCTTACCTGCCAGCCATCCCATTAGACTTGGAATCACTCATCCTCCTCATGAAAGCTCTCCCACAATGACTCATCACCTTTAAACTGTTCAGCCACATAGTCCTCCAATGCCACAGTTCCCTCTTTAGAGTCATAGGCATCCCAGGAATCCACCTCTACCACTGCCAGGCCGTTGACTGCTGCAGACTCCTCTGGCTGAGAGTCCACTTGCCGATCTTCTCCTTCGGCATGGGACCCAAATCCTGGAACAGCTTCTTCCCCTGACCTATGGGCTCCTTCCAGAGTCCATTCTAGCACTGGGATGCTCCAAGGGCAGTGGTGGAAAAGTCATGCAGTGGATTAAATCATAGCAGAATGCATTGGGTACCTCAGACAGGGTTTTCTGAAACAGGAAGGCATCAATGGTGAAACAGAACATCCTTCCTTGTGTATGGCACAAACCTGGACTGGCACCCATCAGCCTTGCTGTCTACCAGGCACCTGTGGGCAAGCAGACAGTAGCAGGTTGACCAGAAAACCAGGTGAAAGCTGGTTAAGCCACCCAAGAATACAGCCTTACCCAAAGTTGTCAATCACGGTGAACCTGGGCTTGGAGTGCTGATCCAGAGAGGCCGTGGCATAGCAGGACTGGATGAACAGCCGCTGCCCTTCAGTGGCAAAGTAGCCAGTGGCCTGGAAGTACATGGGCTGGCCAAGGTAGTAGACATTCTTTAGGGAGAGTCTGATCCAGTGCTCTGTGGAAGCAGGGCAGGGTTATGCATCCATGCAGACACCCACACAAGCAGCCTGCAACATTAGATACTGTACCATTGGTGGTGACCAGGACATAGCCATGTCTGTTACTTTCAGAGAGCTGAAGAAATTTGTGCATGCCTGGAAGGGTGCTGCCATGCTGGGGGGAATGTGGGCTGATAGCCAATTTTGTATTTATAGTGGAACCTGCAAAGGCAGTACAGAGGAGCAGATCTGGAAGGAGGCAGCCATTTGACTTCAGTTACTGCTTTACACCTCAGATGAAGCCTCATAGGCACTAGCTGCCATCGAAAACCAAGGGCAAGTTCTAGACAGTGATCTCTATAAGCTGAACAGAGTACACAGCATGGTTTAGTACACCATGTTTGGTGCAGTTGGCATCTATGTTAGAGAAGGATCAAGTGCTTTGTAGTTTTGGAAGCAAATCCATACGGTTTGTAGACTAGCTGCACGGGCACAGTGAAGGACACACCC
The DNA here is from genome assembly GCF_036373705.1 of Amia ocellicauda. NCBI lineage: Eukaryota > Metazoa > Chordata > Actinopteri > Amiiformes > Amiidae > Amia > Amia ocellicauda. The sequence continues at coordinate 59,452,948 of NC_089850.1, forward strand.
CGGATAACTGGGTCCGAAGTAGTTGGCGGGGAGTAGCGCAGAGTGTTGGAGTATACCAGTTGGCCATTAATGATGTACAGGAGTAAGTTGGACACCATGGAAGAGGGATGAACCAATAGGAAGATACAGGAACCAGCATCAAGGCTATGCCGTTAGCATTACTTCCCAGAAAACACATTGCATGGAACAGTACAGGTTGGAAAACCACACAGCTACTTACTGATCACTTGTTCCCACACTCGTTCAGCCCATAGATTAAGTAGTAGTAGTTCTCAGTGGTCTTACCGACAGCACAGCTCCCCAGCATGAGCTCCGAAGGCCTGCACCCGAAGCCGTTGATGTTCTTCTGCACTGCCACGTACATCTTACTGTAGTCTCCCCACACTGCAACACCTCGGTTCTGGACCTTCTTGGGATGCACACCTTTCCGCAGGTTGTCACCAGGGAACAGGAGGTGCCTCAGGTCATCTGGCACGGGCTCGCTGCCAGCAGCCGGACGGAGTTTCTTTGGGTCTACCAGAGGAGCTGACGCCTGGATGAACATGGGGAGAACATGGTAGTGCTTGGAGAGAGAGTCTTGATGCCAGAGGATTCCTTTAAAGGTCCATTCTCAGGGTCAAGGTTGGCAAAGATCAGTGTTGGCAACAATATTCCTACACAGAGGTGGGTAGCAATGCAGAACAGCTTCATTTCAGAGAACAAGCAAGTGACAAAGCCACTAGAAAGGGCAGATTACGCAACAGAATTCAAATGCCTCTGCAATAACCACTAAACCCTCATTCACTCACTAAGCCAGAAAGTGATAATAGGCAGTGCCATGCTCCTGCTTTATGTAGGGCTGGACGTAAATAACAAACAGCTGCGATTGCGATCTCTCAATTAACACAGTCGATTCAGCAGAATCATCCCTATTGGATGATGTGCGTAATGCATGGTTACATTGATTCATTTGTTTGTTTGTTTTATCCAGTGAATTAGAGGGCTAGGTCTGTCATGTTTGTATTATTATGTTCATATAAGTGTAAGTGCCTATAGTTTTCAAATTGCAGTTTAATTTCATTGTTTCACAAATTCCACCAATATCAAGACATTGTTATAAATCTAAGCACCAGCTGCATAGTTTTTAATTAATTTGGAAAAGGCGTTAATTGTGGAAACCCTGTTGATTCACTTCAACCACTTTGCAAAGCCCCTCCTGAGCATCGCTTGGTCAACAAGCTTGTTAGGGCTTTTGTTTTGTCAGCGGACAATATGTTTACTGTAATACGTGCTACAGTCTGTTCAATTAAAAATTAATCCATATCGTCAGCTTATTATTATTATTATTAGAAGTAGTAGCAGTAGTATTTAATGTTACAATCTATGGATGGTTACTGCAGCTTCAAAATTCCACACTAAAGGTTCTTTTGGGTTCTGTTCAGCACCTTTTGATTTTTACAACCACATTTGGAACCATTTCTGAGAAAATGGTTCCATGAATGAAGCTATTATTAATTAATGATTTAGCAGGCATCCTATAGGGGTTGTAAAGTGACAAGATGTCGTGTGTATAGCTGATTAATTATGCTGCAGATGCAGGGGACACACCTTGCAGCTCCTCTGAAGCCCCTATGAATCCGGCTCAGTGCTATAAGAGTCACTGAGCCGCCGCTCGAACCCCGGACTCCGGTCCAGCGCCTCTGGTGCTCCGCGCTTCTCTCCTGAGACCCGCTGCACTGCCAATTCTGTGCCCAGTGGCCGCACTGCCACTTCTCTCCACTACCGGCAGGGGCGCTAGAGAGCTAAAGACCAGGTTCAGGTGGATCCCTTTATAAAACCATAGGGACACGACCCCCCGTCCTGGGAAAAATATTATTTGCCCCCCCCAATATATCACTGTAAACATAACTACTTAAACGAGAACTTATAAAAAATATATGTGTTTTCTTAACGGGAGATACACGCAGATCCTCTGTTTTGCATGAAAACACACCCCAAGGCAGTGGAGAACTCCGACTCTCTCAGGGACAGCGGCAGCATTACCTCAGCACCTGAACTGAAACAATATCAGCTGGCGGCTACAATACAAACTGGCTGCAGCACAAAGGTGAGTCACAGAGTCACAGTCTCACAGAGTCACAGAGTCACAGACTCAGTCTCACAGACTCACAGTCTCACAGTCTCACAGAGTCACAGAGTCACAGACTCAGTCTCACAGACTCACAGTCTCACAGTCTCACAGAGTCACAGTCTCACAGAGTCACAGACTCACAGTCTCACAGTCTCACAGAGTCACAGTCTCACAGAGTCACAGAGTCACAGACTCAGTCTCACAGACTCACAGTCTCACAGTCTCACAGAGTCACAGTCTCACAGAGTCACAGAGTCACAGACTCAGTCTCACAGACTCACAGTCTCACAGTCTCACAGAGTCACAGACTCACAGTCTCACAGTCTCACAGAGTCACAGTCTCACAGAGTCACAGAGTCACAGACTCAGTCTCACAGACTCACAGTCTCACAGTCTCACAGAGTCACAGACTCACAGTCTCACAGTCTCACAGAGTCACAGTCTCACAGAGTCACAGACTCACAGTCTCACAGTCTCACAGTCTCACAGAGTCACAGACTCACAGTCTCACAGTCTCACAGAGTCACAGTCTCACAGAGTCACAGACTCAGTCTCACAGTCTCACAGTCTCACAGTCTCACAGAGTCACAGAGTCACAGACTCAGTCTCACAGACTCACAGTCTCACAGTCTCACAGAGTCACAGACTCACAGTCTCACAGTCTCACAGAGTCACAGTCTCACAGAGTCACAGAGTCACAGACTCAGTCTCACAGACTCACAGTCTCACAGTCTCACAGTCTCACAGACTCACAGTCTCACAGTCTCACAGAGTCACAGTCTCACAGAGTCACAGACTCACAGTCTCACAGTCTCACAGAGTCACAGAGTCACAGACTCACAGTCTCACAGTCTCACAGAGTCACAGTCTCACAGAGTCACAGACTCACAGTCTCACAGTCTCACAGAGTCACAGACTCACAGAGTCACAGTCTCACAGAGTCACAGAGTCACAGACTCAGTCTCACAGACTCACAGTCTCACAGTCTCACAGAGTCACAGACTCACAGTCTCACAGTCTCACAGAGTCACAGTCTCACAGAGTCACAGAGTCACAGACTCAGTCTCACAGACTCACAGTCTCACAGTCTCACAGAGTCACAGACTCACAGTCTCACAGTCTCACAGAGTCACAGTCTCACAGAGTCACAGACTCACAGTCTCACAGTCTCACAGAGTCACAGTCTCACAGACTCAGTCTCACAGACTCACAGTCTCACAGTCTCACAGAGTCACAGTCTCACAGAGTCACAGAGTCACAGACTCAGTCTCACAGACTCACAGTCTCACAGTCTCACAGAGTCACAGAGTCACAGACTCAGTCTCACAGACTCACAGTCTCACAGTCTCACAGAGTCACAGACTCACAGTCTCACAGTCTCACAGAGTCACAGTCTCACAGAGTCACAGAGTCACAGACTCAGTCTCACAGACTCACAGTCTCACAGTCTCACAGAGTCACAGTCTCACAGAGTCACAGAGTCACAGACTCAGTCTCACAGACTCACAGTCTCACAGTCTCACAGAGTCACAGTCTCACAGAGTCACAGAGTCACAGACTCAGTCTCACAGACTCACAGTCTCACAGTCTCACAGAGTCACAGACTCACAGTCTCACAGTTCAGACGGTGCGGGTGTCTGAGGCTCACAGGGCGCTGTTACCTGCTGCTGCGTCTTTTGTTCAGTTCAGATCAAGAACACGATCGGATTATGTGAACAAGTAATCTAGTGAGTAACTTTCTACATTTGTATAATTTGCAAAATAGTCAAAATAAAACGATTGATGTCTATCATGAGTAAAGCTCTGTTCATGTTTTGTATCCATATTATTATTATTTATTTATTAGCAGATGCCCTTATCCAGGGTGACAAAATATCAGAGCAATACAAAGTGCAATAATACAGTGCAGTTCAGGCATGATACATTTACATATTTAGAATTTACACTCGTGTATAGGAGATACAGTAAGCAAAGGTCTTACATTCAATATATAATGTCTTACATCCTGATATGCACAGTAGGTTACATAATGCATGATGCAGTACAGTGCTAAAAAAAAAAAAAGCGTCAAATCGGGGCGAGGGTTGCGACTCGATGTTAGAGCGAAAGCAGGAAACACTACCGAGGCTCAGTGCGATGCGAGGGAGTTCAGCTCTGTTTGCACCGTGTCAAAAGCGACCCGGCACAAGGGCTGACAGTTTTGCATTCTATATGAAGAAGTAGGTCCTGTTTGGATATGAAATGAGCCCCCAATATTGAGTGCGTCCCGGCTGCTCGATATGAATGAATGATGACGAATCCGATCCTGCTCGTGCTCCACACACAACACTAAGATGTAAGGTGGAACAAATATGGCATTAATTAAGAAATTTATATTAGATTACCAAATAAATTGTTCCATAAACTTATGGATAAATATTTCCTTTACATATCCTTATAAGGATAAATATTTCTATGATGCACTGTTACATCACAAGTATTAACAGACAGGCCCTGTCATTAACCTTAATGTACACACTGTGTATGAGCATAATTCACTTACAACCACTGTTTTATTATTTCAAAATGACTTTTTCTTAAATATAAACACCTGGTGTAATTATCGTTGGCAAACAAGATGTGAAGTCATAAGAGCTCAGGGGAAGGGACATGGGGGTAAACAATTTAAACAACACGAGGACTAGCAATGTAAAAGCAGGTTGTACAATGAAAACTAGATATAAAGTGCAATTTGACAGGAGAGCGGAGCCACACGGGAATGACAACTAAATTACAGGTACAGTGTGAACAGGTGTGTCTTGAGTAAGCGCCGGAAAGAGGTCAGAGACTCTGCTGTTTTGACTTCAGTGGGAAGGTCGTTCCACCACAGGGATGAGAAGGAGCGGCTCTGGAGGAAGGAGAGTGGAGAGGAGGCAGAATTAGTCTTCTGGCACCGGAAGAGCGCAGTGGTCTGGAGGGGATGTATGGAGAGGTCAGGCTCTGAAGGAGCTCGGTGCAGTGTATACAATGAGGTAGTAAAGAAAAATAATAACAACAACAACAACAACAATTAAACAAAATTCAACAAAACAGCCTCTGTTTTGCATGAAAACACACCCCAAGGCAGTGGAGAACTCCGACTCTCTCAGGGACAGCGGCAGCATTACCTCAGCACCTGAACTGAAACAATATCAGCTGGCGGCTACAATACAAACTGGCTGCAGCACAAAGGTGAACAATGGGATAGTTATAGTAACTCAAGTGTAACAACAATCAGATTTCATGTTTACACTTACTGTGCGCTGTGTCAGTCTGCTGTGAGCTGCTGGACAGAACTGCGTGTTCGCGAATGTGCGCGAGTTTAGAACTTCACTGAGGAAAACAATCTAATTTGGAACACAGACGAAAATTGGGAGAAGAGGACAAAGTCGCCTCTACTTGTCCAGCCCAGAGCAGCGCGTGGCCCCGGGCTGTGTGAGTGTGTGTCAGTGTTATGAGAGCGTGTGGGAGAGAGATAGTGTGGCAGCATGCGTGACCCCCCCACCTCTCTTTGACACACCCAGTGTGTCACAAGGCCCTGGGCTGCCTGGGAATCAGTTCACTGTGGAATGTGACACCCCCAGAACACCACTCTGTCACGTTGTCGCATTGTCTACATCTCCCTCCCCCTTCGTCTTCTAGACATCTCTTCATTCTCTCTTCCTCCATCAGTTGGGGGGACCACATAAAAATTGATGTAATTCCTACACCATTCACCCAATTTGTTGTAACTACCCTCAAATTAAAGATGAAAGTTTACACTTAAAGCGCATCTTGATTGTTTCCTTTCAAATCCATTGTGACGTACAGAGACAAAATCATGACAGTTGTGTCACTGTATCTATCTATCTATCTATCCTCGTGTCTGAGTTGACGTTCCTCTCATTTCCTCTGCAGTTGCTTCTTTCACAATTTACTCCGGCCCTGTGTTGCACCGTCAGTGTGTTGCAGCACCTCCAGACACAGACACAGCCCTGCGCAGTTGGCCCTGCGGACCCCACTGTATGGGGGTGCAGTGGCATCACAGCCGCTGAAGGGAGGGGTCCCGACATCAAAAGAGCTGGTCCCAGGAAACACGTGAAGAGCCCACTCCCAACACTGCCAACAGCCACACACTCTCACACACACACCATCGCAGCCTCCTGCACATGTCCACGCCGACAATCAAACACACACACACACTCACACACAACACTTTCTCTCTCTCTCTCTCTCACACACACACACCGGTAATATTATGACTGAGTGAATGTACAATAGCACTTCTCTATCCTGTGTGAGGGGCTGATACTTAACACCTGTCCTACTTAAAACAAGGACGGTCCAACTACCTACACACACACACACACAGACAGTGAGAGGTGGGGCAGGGTGGCACTATATAGCCAGACAGACTCCTGCCACACTCAAACTACGGTTTGATTTTTACTGACAACTGCACAATGAGAGGTGAGATGATGTATTATTATTATTGTTGTTTATTATGATCATTATTATCACTGTTGTTAATTATGATTTTTATTACTGGTGTTGTTATTCTCAGTTAAGAGATAAATTGGAAAGGATCAACTGGAACACAAGTAAATACACATACAATAATTTTAAATACTTATTAAAATACATTTTAAAATATGATGATGACGATTAGGCCTTTTTTAAGATTCACATCCACTCACATTGGTGTGTATGCTATGTGTATATACTGGGCAGGGCCCCGCCGTTCCTCCTACATGGTTTAACTAATTCAGGCTAATCACGTTAGCTGGATTCAGTTAGCCCAATTATTTAAGTCGGGCTATCTCCGTTCCTAAAAGCCGAATAGAGGCTACACTTGTCTCGTTAACTTGAATCCGGGTGCGTGATCGTGCCGCCTCACAAGGGAGGACTGCGGAGAACAGAGACTGATCTGCACCCGGGATGACATCAAAATGGAGCAGCTTGTGTCAGCCTGACTGAGCGAGACCTCACAGAAAGTGTTGAGGATTATAAAGACATTTTCACAGTTAAATGCAACACTGCTGCTCCTGCCATGTCGAGATAATCTTATCTGTCAGAAATCGTTGCTTAAAGATTGGTTTATGAAGTTCATCTCATAGGTCGCTATGATGGGATCATTTCCTGTTAATCTGTCTACAAAGACGAAGAAACCATTTATATCAGACAGATTACTTAGCACAACACAATACTACATACATACTAAGCATGGCAAACCATTGCTTCATTTTTAATTATATATATATATATATATATTTCTTACACAGGCTATGTATTTATCCCAATATAATAATTTCACACACGTCCAATGTAGCTTGTAGTAAAGGAGTGTAACATGGACTGAGAGTTTGCTGCAGGGGAATGGTGGCTCTCTGTTGTTTAGTCATATTTTGCCTTTGTTTTTTAGTTTTTTTAATATGTAATATTGTAGTATCATGATGTACTAATTAATCTGTCTGTATAAACAGTTTTTTCAGCTTTGTAGAGGAACAGGGCCCTGGGGTGTGTCTGCAGTGTGTGCTCTGTCCCGGGGTGTGAAGACACTGTGTGTGCTCTGTGTTGCAGGGCCTGTGTTTCTGTGTGCTGTCAGTGCCTTGCTGGGTCTCTCCCTGGGAGAGAACTTCTCCTGGAACGGACCTGGGGGCAACACCCCTACATCAGCAGCACCGGACAACAGTGAGTCGGGGGGGGAGAGGGAAATAGAGCAGAGACGGGATGGGGGGTGTCAGTGTGACTGTGTGTGCGTGTCTCTGACAGTCCCGGCAGTGGGGCATCAGAAATTACTGGGGGGCACAAGTCGGAGGGTGCAGTGCTGACGAAGTGCGGTCGGGGGGGTAGAACACTAACAGCATGTAGCGACGGCAACACACATACATTTTGTATGAAGATTGCAAATTGCCATAAGACATTTCTACATGGACAATTCATAACCGGATAAAACATTTTTATTAAAAAAGGGGCGCACAATGTGACACAGTGTGCGTCTCTGACAGTGACTGTGATTGCTGGTGTGTGTGTCAGTGTCAGTGAGTCTGAGAGCTGGAGCTGAAACTCTAGGCACAGGTGTGATTCAACTTCATTTTTAAGTGGTTTGAATTAGAGTGAAGCGTGTCTGTCTGTCCCACAGTCTGCGTGACGGACGCGGCGTCCTGTGGCTGCTGTGTGATGCAGAGGCAGATGAAGCATCTGGAGCAGTTCTTCAACGCCACGCTGAACAAGATGCAGGCTGATCTGGACCAGGCGCAGGCGGCGCTCAGCATCATGAGAGGTGAGCCTGAGGACACGGCGCCTCACCCACCACTGCGTCCATCTCCCAGTCTCTGTCTGGGGCTTCTGTGTCTCCGTGTGTCTCTCTGTTTCTGTTTGGGTTTCTCTGGGCGTCTCTGACTCTCTGTCCTCATGTTGTCATTCCCCTGTAGTGCCTCTCTCTCTCTCTCTCTCTCTCTCTCTCTCAATCCCCAGGAGGCTCCCATCTTTTGTGTCATTGTCCACTGTCCCCCAATGCACAGTAAACTATACTCAATGTGTCCCAACACCCAGCACAGTGTATTAACCCACCCTCTCTCTCTCCACCCCCTGCCCACAGCCCCCCGCGCTGCATTCTCTGCGGCCCTGACAGACACACGGATCTGCCTGGGCCCCGATCTGGCGGAGGTGGCGGTGGTGTACCGCAGCGTGTTCATCAACCAGGGCGGCCACTACAACACGAGCTCGGGCGTGTTCAAGGCGCCCATGCGGGGGGTCTATGTCCTGGCAGTCACCGCGTACAGCGATGCCGGCTCCCCGACCAACATGCTGGCCGCCTGCGTCAACATCACCCGCAACGGGAAGCCCCTGGCGGCGCTGAGCGAGAGGAACAACCAGGACCAGGAGGACAGCGCCAGCGTTGTCTTTGCGCTGCAGCTGGAGGTCGGGGACGCCGTGGCCGTGCGTCTGCCCCCCGGCTGCTTCCTGTGCGACGATGACAGGCACTACAACACCTTCTCCATCTTTCTGCTCCAACGCACCACCTGAGACCCCAACGCCCTCTCCCCCCCCGCCCCACCTTGCAGCATAGCTCTCCTCTGCCCCCCCGGCTCCTCCTCACCCAGCTCTGCGCGTCTATAGCCTCCAAGCAGCCCCCCTGCCCAGCCCCCTCTCCCCGGCCCCGGGGGTCTCTGGGTTAGCCGGTTGCCATCGTTGTCCGGAGAGGGACAGCCAGGCACGGCAACTGTCGCCAACGGGGCCCCTTTTGCGTGTGTGTGTTTATTTTGAGTAGCTCCTCAGGCCTGTAGTCCCCCCACCCCACTGAAGGAGCCACAGAGTCGGCTGTCGACGCACACCTGGGTGTCTCCCTCCCTCTCCTCCTCAGCTGTGTGTGGACAGGTGGCTCCCGCTTCTGCTTCTAAAGTCATGGTGTACGAATCCCCACCCATGTCCCCTGGGCCCCGTTTGAGCAGTCGAGTGGAAGGGAGGCCCAGCTCCCCTGTCTGTGTGACACAGTCCCCTTTGCCCAGGCCTTTCTCCAGTGTCTCCGAGCTCTCGCTCCAGGGCCCCAGTGGTGTAGTGTGGGGACCCATACTGTACACTGTATTCCAACTGAGGTCTGGCTCAGTGGCCTGTATGAGCAGGAAAGATGAATCCGATTCTGAGAGAGAGTCTGGTGCCCAGTGGGGAGTAAACACCAGCTATAGCACAGGGGCGGGGGGTTAAGAGCGTGTGCGTATGCGTATACGTGCGTGTGCGTGTGTTGATAGTGGTTCTGCTGAACCTGCAGTTTTCACCGAAAGCAGACTTTCAACACCCCCCCCCCCCACACACACACACACACACCCTAATAATAATAAAGATGTGGGTGCAGAGCGTGCTGTCGGGGGGGCGGGGGTCTGTGCTGCAATGTAGAATCGCCAGACTCACGATTGCCTGCAACGAAGCTGTGTCCTGTCCTGTCCTCTCGTCCCTGTCCTGCTCTCGCCCTCGTCAGCAGTCTCGCTGTCTCTGTTTTTCAAAGCCAATAAACCTGCTTCCAGAAACGCTGTGTGTGTGTGTTGCCCCTCACTGAACACCAACTGCACACTGAACACTACACCCACCACACTGAAAACTCCACCCTGCACACTGAGCACTGACAGAGTGACACAGCAGTGTGCTATGGGCCCAGCAGACCCTCAACACCGCATCAAATGACTGCCTTAACACAAATCAGTTGGCACGGCGGTGAGCTGCCTGACCCACACTGAACACGGAAGGTTGAGATCAGATTCTGAAGAACCTGCATTCGTCAGGACCCTGGGCCTCATTAAATAAATATGTACTGTACATAAAGGCTTATACATACACACACACACATACACACATACACACAAACATACAAACGGGTGACAAATTAAAGGAAAAAACAGAATAAATGAGTGGAGGAACATAACGAATGCAGATGCCTCCAAACAGGTGCACTGCATGATACAATGAAGCAATTAACATCCCATCATGCTCTGTGGCGTGTATAAAATGCTGAGCAGACCCAGTTGACCTTGATTTTGGATCAAGATGGCAAGAGGAAAGGATCTCAGTGACTGTGAAAGAGGGGTCATTATTGGGGCACGAATGGCAGGAGCTTCAGTCACACAGACGCTCAACTGACTCGTGTTCTGGACAAGTGGGCGAGGGCATGTGTGGGACACCGAGAGAACGGGACAGGCCTGACTGCTGGACCCCTACAGTGAGGGGGTCCGGAGGCTCTGTTATGCTGTGGGGGGCATTTTCCTGGCATGGCTTGGGTCCACTTGTCCCCTTAGAGGGAAGGGTCACTGCAAACCATTACACAGTTATTCTGAGTGATCACCTTTATCCTATGGTGACACATTTCTCCCCTGATGGGAGTGTCTCTTCCAGGATGACAATGCCCATCCACAGGGCACGAGGGTCACTGAATGGTGTGATGAGTGTGAAAATGATGTGACTCATATGCTATGGCCTTCACAGTCACCAGATCTCAACCCAGTTGAACACCTATGGGAGATTCTGGACCGACGTGTTAGACAGCGCTCTCCACCACCATCATCAAAACCCCAAATGAGGGAATATCTTTTGGAAGAATGGTGTTCATCCCTCCAGTAGAGTCCAGAGACTCTAGAACAGGGGTAGTCAATTATTTTTTGTCAAGGTCCAAATTTCTTGGTCAAGGTATAATCAAGGTCCAGACTCCAGAGAGGGGAGAGGAAATGCCCCTTTCCAACACACACACACAATTCTGTGAATTAGTAATTTACCCCATTGCTTATATTTAGTACATTCATTTGACAAAGTACAAAAATTTGTATTTCAGACTTGTAATTGTTTTAATTTGTTAAAGATAATTGTAGGCATATATATTAAACATAATAGAAACTTTCAAGCATTTCGTGTCTGATTAGATTCAAGTCTTTACCACTTCCCTTCATCACTTTCCACTGTTCAAAATTAATGTTGCAAAATGAAGGCAATGAGGATTGAGGAATTGAGGGTGGGGGGCTGGGTGTCCTCCACCAGAAGAGTTTGACAATTGGAGACCTGAAATGCATGATTCTGAGTCATTTCATGACGAGTCAAAAAATGTAGCTCAAAATCTCCATGAAATCCATGAAACCAGGCAGACATATCACCAGCGAAAAATCACACATCAACCGAGATTATACATGCAAACTAGACGCGGTTTCTGGTGCTTGTCAGTCACAGATCTATTTCAGTGGGTCTCTGTGATTGAAACGGGTGAGGATGCACAATTTTCTATTTGTGCACCTGCTAGAAATATGCATCTTCATTGGAAATCAGCTGTTTCCAGCCCTGATGTATGTAAGATATTATTTGTTAGAATATATTTTTCTATGGGAAATTCTATACCATCTGGTTTGGTAGAGGAAACAGACTTCCTCCCTTTTATCTGGTAGCCCTGGTAGCCTCTGGTAGCCCCTGGTAACCTTATCTGTATGTCCAGAAGACCAAAAGGGACCTGTCCTCTTATTGGCTCCTAGCCTAATTCGAAATGACCCCTCACTTCTAAATTACTTTAGCATAAGGCACCCAAGTCATGGTGGTGGCAAAATGCTATTGGTTGGAAGGAAACCTTATAAAAGGGAAAACAAAGAGAATTTTAGTCTCTTAACTTCTTCATCCTGCAACGAGACACAAGAGAGAGCTGGAGGGAGACAGAGAGACACACTGCTTCCTGCCTGACCAGACTGGCGTATAAGCTGTACTGTGAGGAGAAAGAAGAAAATGGGTATTATCTGTTTCTTACTGTAAACCAGCAGAAGCTTAATATTACTTATTTTCAGTAATATAATTGAATTATATTAGTTTCCTATTTTTGTCAAAATAAATGATTATTGCACATCTGTGACTTGACCGCATCTTTCCTCTAAAAAGAATCTTAAAAGAGAAACCAATTGACCTATGAGTTTTCAGTTCAACTATTTATTTAGATTGACTGAAAAACCAAAGCATTCAAAATTCTCTTACATGTAGGAGTTTCTAGGTGAATACAAGCTATGGCACCGTGAGCCCCCCAGCCCCACTCCCTGGTCGTGTGTATGCACTTTTATATTTTGGAGGCGAGGTTGAAATATGTCCACACATAAAACGATCCACAGTTTAGCTGTTTATTTATAGAAATAAGGAAAACATATTGAATAGCTGTGTTTTTGATGAGTACGAAGTGCTGCTCTTGCCCCAATCCAGAATGTGTACAGAGACGCCCGAATCGGCAATCTGCGCACAATCAACTAACTAACAGGAACACAAGCTTTATATAGGACATCCCGTATTAATATGTCACATCCTATTGGCTAATAACCAGGAAGGGCTGCTACTACATTCCACACAATAACAAGCACTGAGTGCAGCAAACCTCCATAACAATACATTAAAAAAAATCATGATAATAAGTTAATTAACCTTATTCTCACAGTCCATTCTAAAGTGTCTGCGGTGTGGATTTGGCCCGCGGTCCGCGCATTCACTACCCCTGCACTAGAATCTGTGCCAAGAGCATTGAAGCTGTTCTGGGGCTCATGGTGCCCAACACTTTACTGAGACACTTTATGTTGGTTTTTCCTTTAATTTGTCACCCGTCGGTATATATATTTATATATACACACACCTACACAAACACATATACGCATAAACACACATATACAAAAACATACACATGCACACACATTTTCCATGATTAAGGCTCTCCTTGCACAGCCTGTGCTCTGCAGGTGTCATTTACACCACAGGCTGGATTTCTCTCACAGTTACAGTTCGACATGCACAAGACAAGGCATGCCTAAGGATCAAACCCAATCTGGGCCAGTGAGCCTGTGGCCGCTAGGGGAGAGTCCACACCGACTGCATGATGCTCAGAACATTACAAAGCAGCCCATAGAGGCCGACATACCAATAGACAGACAGACAGACAGACCGAGACATGGCAGTTAAGGGGGTAAAGTGTTGCCCTAACAATGTCTGCCACCATCATTGGCAGTTCTGAAACCCACCTTAAATACATCACAACTTCTCCCGAGCCGGTCAGCACACCTCGAGGCCCTGCCCACCCTGCCGCTGGTGCGTCGTGGCTTGCTGTTATCATCTGGACTGGCGCCTTTCTGAGTCGTTCCCACGGTCCCAGTCAAAACACGTCGGGCTCCAAGTCACGGATGTTTTAGGAACATGTTGCCCGAGGCCTTCAAGACCTGCACTGAGCTGTCGGCATACTGTGCTCAGGTCACCCCTCAACGCACCGCAGAGACACCTCATACTCACTGTTCTAGTGATACCTCTGTCTCAGAGCATCAGAAATATAGCAAGCGTTAAGAACATGATCGCAAAAGAAGGATGTATTCAAACTGTTATCCAACAACACGTTCCAGTGCATTGGGATCCCAGCTACAAAATGGTGCTGTGATCAACGGAATCACCCCCCCACTTCACCTGCCTGTATCCTGATCCCAGTCCAAGTGCTGTTTATACACAGTCAACAGACTGACCTGACCCACTTCACCTTCAGCTACAGCACCCCTGTGAGCCTGCAGCGCAGCCTCAGTATAAACCGACCCTCCGGAGAGCCCGAGAGTAGTGTTCACACCAGGGCACTGAGGAACAAACACAAACAGACAGAAAGACAGAAAGGCAGACAGCCGAGTCTTCCCATTCCTCCACTATACCACACTCCACTCCACTGTACTGCACTATACCACACTCCACTGTACTATACTGTGCTTGGGATAGTTAGCAAACTTAATATGATATGATACTAAAATAGGTGGCTCAGCAGATACCATCTCTGCAGCACAGGCTATTCAAAGATAATATTCAGTTGTGGGCGACACCTGGCAGATGAAATTCATTGTGGACAAGTGCAAGGTAATACATGCAGGTAATAAAAATGTCCACTATAATTACACTATGGGAGGAATAGAACTAGAGGAAGTAACGCATGTGAAAGACCTAGGAGTCTATGTGGACTCCTCACTTTCTCCATCCAAACAGTGTGGTGAGGCAATAAAAAAGGCAAACAGAATATTAGGGTATATTGTCAAAAGTGTAGAATTGAGAACAAGGGCAGTAATGTTTGTACAATGCACTAGTTAGAGCTCATCTGGATACTGTGGACAGTTCTGGGCTCCACACTTCAAGAAAGATAGCGCTGCTCTAGAGGCAGTTCAGAGGAGAGCAACCAGACTTATTCCAGGTCTGAAGGGAAAGTCCTACTGAGAGACTGAGGAACTGAACCTTTTCACCCTGGAACAGAGGAGACTACGTGGGGACTTGATCCAAGTCCTCAAAATCATGAAAGGCATCGACCACATCAAACCAGAGGAGCTTTTCCAGATCAGCAGGGACACACGCACCCGGGGACACAAATGGAAATTGGGCTTCAAGGCATTCAAGACAGAAAACAGGAGACACTTCTTCACACAGAGAGACGTCACAATCTGAACAAACTCCCCAGCCATGTGGTAGAAGCTGAAAATTTGGGAACATTTAAAAATAGACTGGATAGGATCCTTGATCACTTAGTTATTAATGGACACCAAACGAGCGTGATGGGGCGAATGACCTCCTCTCGATTGGACACTTTCTTATGTTTTTCTAATGTTCTTATGTTCTTATGTACTGTGCTGCACTGCGGTGCTCCCTTCCTGCTGCCCAGTGGGGACAATGCCTGAACAAACACATGCCCGGGCCCCCCACGCCCAGCCCTCACAATGCGGACACCTGAGACTGAGGAGACGCTGGAATCTGGGTCTCCCATTGATCCAGTTCACCCAGTGCCCCCTGTAACCTGAGATGGTGCGGTCCAGCCCAGCTGACAGTGATCGGCTCACAATGGCCCTGGACACGGCACAATCGCAGGGAGGGGCCCTCAGGAGCACTCGACACCGCTGTCCTACTAAAGCAGGTCTGACGCTGCGCTGCCACACTGGGCCCTATTGTGCGCAGGACTGCAGGGCAGCACCGACCCGACACCCGATCCCCACACTGGGAACAGAGAGCAGGGGCTGGGGGGGCAGTGTCCCAGTTACACACACACGCATGCGCACACACACACAAAAGCAGACACTGACAGAGGGACACTTTCACACAGAGGGAGTGGCAGTATATAGTGGCAGCTGCCCCCCCACACCCAGGACCACTGCAGAGAACTCCGTGCTGGAACGCCTGCTGTGTCTCTCTCTCTCTCTCTCTCTCTCTCTCTGTGTCTGTCCGTGAGACGGAGCCGCTGACATCGCCCCGTTGCCACAGTGAGTCCCCAACATGGGCTGGGCGTCTGTATTAGCATGTGGAAGTGCGTGTGCGTGTTGTGTAAGAGACTATATGCATGTACATGAATATGTATGGATCTATATATGTGTGTATGTATGTATGTATGTATATGTATAGAGCTGTCTGTTATCAGGGTTTCTCAGTCCCGTTCCTTGGGACTCACTGACTGTTTTGACATGCTTTTCAAAAATATGTAAATACAGATGTTTACGTGAGTGTGTGCGTGTGTGTGTGCTGTCTAATGGTACTGTGCGCACTGTGTAAGCATGCTCTAATACAGTAGAGAACATGGCTGTGTGTGTGTGTGTGTGTGTGTGTCCCTATAAGGGCTCTGTAACACGCGTGACAATGGCAGCATTCTGAAGGCAGCGTAAAGTCAGTGCAGAATTGAAACGTCATGGTTGCACAGAGAGTGGGGCAGTAGCTGATCTGGGATCTGGGAATGTGATTACATGTGTGTGTGTGTGTGTGTGTGTGTGTGTGTGATTAGTGTACAAGGCAAAAAAAAGAGTCAATTCATACAGCAGCATAGATCAGGCGGGCAGTTGTGTGTTGCACTGCGCTGTAGTTTGGATGGACAGTGATCTGGTGTCCACTGTGGTTGTCCACAGAGTCCCTGTGCCGAATTGTGCCGAGCCGTGCCGTGAGACAATGAAGACAGCTGTGGTCGTGGCTGTGTGCCTATGGGGGGCGCTGTCCCTGGGTGTCCGTGCTCAGGGTCTCACATGGAGTGACGTGGAGAACGCTGCAGGTAACCCCTCGCTCTGTCCCGTCTGTGCCAGAGCGTCTGTCTGTCTGTCTGTCTGTCTGTCTGTGTGCGACACGCCTCCTGTACTCTGGCCAGCGGACGTGTTGGCAGGGGTGCACTGACTGGCACTACCAGGGTCAGGGTGTGATCAGGGACGTTAAACACACAGACAGGTTACTGTCACAGCTGGAGCATGATGGAATATCAAACACTTCTCTCCTACCTCCCTCTCTCTCTCCCTCAGTGAGCTGGACCGGCACGCTGCCATGTGACAACTGGGACTGCGATTGTGCGTTCTCCCGCCCACGTGGCTGCTGCTGTGTGGCCAAGCGCTACAACCTACTGGAAGACACCCTGAACAACCGCTTGAAAACATTGCAGGAAAGTCTGGCAATGCTGCAGGGGGGCATGGCGAAACTTATAGGTACCTGCTCTACAGCGCTCTGACACAGTGATGGTGTTACCTACCCCACAGCTCTACAGCACTCTGACACAGTGAGGGTGTCACTGAACTCAACAGCTCTACAGCGCTCTGATGCAGTGAGGGTGTCACCAACCCCATAGCTCCACAGCACTCTGACACAGTGAGGGTGTCACCAACCCCATAGCTCCACAGCACTCTGACACAGTGAGGGTCTCACTGACTCCACAGCATTTTGACACAATGAGGGTGTCAACAACTCCACAGCTCCACAATGCTGTGACACAAATAGTGGGCCACTAACCCTAGATTGTGGCCCTGACTCCACAGGTATGTCATATAGTGACAATGTGTCTAACCACAGAGGCCTATCATAGGGTGACTGAACAGCCCTACAGCTGGGATTCTTAACATAAAATAAGTTCCCCCCTGTCTCTCTCCCTCTCTCTACTTTTCTCTTCCTCTCTCCTTCTCTTTTTCTCTCTCTGACCCAGATGGGGTGCAGGTTGTCTTCTCTGCAGTGCATGACTTGACTGGCATTTCTAGATGTTTCGGACCCTTCACCAACCCCACACCCATCCCCTACAGAGAGATCCTGCTCAACCTGGGCCACGGGTACAATCCAGCACTGGGTAAGACTGGCACACTGGCACTCACGCACAGAGACACTCACACACTGATGCATTCACACACTGACACTCACGCACAGAGACACTCACACAGAGACACTCACGCACAGAGACACTCACGCACAGAGACACTCACACAGAGACACTCACGCACAGAAACACTCACGCACAGAGACACTCACACAGAGACACTCACACAGAGACACTCACACACACAGACACTCACACAGAGACACTCACGCACAGAGACACTCACGCACAGAGACACTCACACAGAGACACTCACGCACAGAGACACTCACGCACAGAGACACTCACGCACTGACGCATTCACACACAGAGATACTCACGCACAGAGACACTCACAGAGACACTCACGCACAGAGACACTCACGCACAGAGACACTCACACAGAGACACTCACGCACAGAGACACTCACACAGAGACACTCACACAGAGACACTCACGCACAGAGACACTCACACACAGAGACACTCAAGCACAGAGACACTCACACAGAGACACTCACGCACAGAAACACTCACGCACTGACGCATTCACACACAGAGACACTCACGCACAGAGACACTCACACACAGAGACACTCACACAGAGACACTCACGCACAGAGACACTCACACAGAGACACTCACGCACAGAGACACTCACACAGAGACACTCACACAGAGATACTCACGCACAGAAACACTCACGCACTGACGCATTCACACACAGAGATACTCACGCACAGAGACACTCACACAGAGACACTCACGCACTGACGCATTCACACACAGAGATACTCACGCACAGAGACACTCACACAGAGACACTCACACAGAGAAACTCACACAGAGACACTCACGCACAGAGACACTCACACAGAGACACTCACACACAGAGACACTCAAGCACAGAGACACTCACACAGAGACACTCACGCACAGAGACACTCACACACAGAGACACTCACACAGAGACACTCACGCACAGAGACACTCACACAGAGACACTCACGCACAGAGACACTCACACAGAGACACTCACGCACAGAAACACTCACGCACTGACGCATTCACACACAGAGATACTCACGCACAGAAACACTCACGCACTGACGCATTCACACACAGAGATACTCACGCACAGAGACACTCACACAGAGACACTCACGCACAGAGACACTCACACAGAGACACTCACGCACAGAGACACTCACACAGAGACACTCACGCACAGAGACACTCACACACAGAGATACTCACGCACAGAGACACTCACGCACAGAGACACTCACACAGAGACACTCACGCACAGAGACACTCACACAGAGACACTCACGCACAGAGACACTCACGCACAGAGACACTCACACAGAGACACTCACGCACAGAGACACTCACGCACAGAGACACTCACACAGAGACACTCACGCACAGAGACACTCACGCACAGAGACACTCACACAGAGACACTCACGCACAGAAACACTCACGCACTGACGCATTCACACACAGAGATACTCACGCACAGAAACACTCACGCACTGACGCATTCACACACAGAGATACTCACGCACAGAGACACTCACGCACAGAGACACTCACGCACAGAGACACTCACGCACAGAGACACTCAAGCACAGAGACACTCACACACAGAGACACTCACGCACAGAGACACTCACACAGAGACACTCACACACAGAGACACTCAAGCACAGAGACACTCACACAGAGACACTCACGCACAGAGACACTCACACAGAGACACTCACGCACAGAGACACTCACGCACAGAGACACTCACACAGAGACACTCACGCACAGAGACACTCACGCACAGAGACACTCACACAGAGACACTCACGCACAGAGACACTCACGCACAGAGACACTCACACAGAGACACTCACGCACAGAGACACTCACACACTGACGCATTCACACACAGAGATACTCACGCACAGACACACTCACGCACAGAGACACTCACGCAGAGACACTGACACAGAGACTCACGCACAGAGACACTCACACAGAGACACTCACGCACAGAGACACTCACACACAGAGACACTCACGCACAGAGACACTCACACAGAGATACTCACACACAGAGACACTCACACAGAGACACTCACGCACTGACGCATTCACACAGAGAGATACTCACGCACAGAGACACTCACGCACAGAGAAACTCACACAGAGAGAGACACTCACACAGAGACACTCACACAGAGACACTCACACAGAGAAACTCACGCACAGAGACACTCACACACTGACGCATTCACACACAGAGATACTCACGCACAGAGACACTCACACAGAGATACTCACGCACAGAGACACTCACACAGAGACACTCACGCACAGACACTCACACAGAGACACTCACGCACAGAGACACTCACGCACAGAGACACTCACACAGAGATACTCACACACAGAGACACTCACACAGAGACACTCACACAGAGACACTCACGCACAGAGACACTCACACAGAGATACTCACACACAGAGAGACTCACACAGAGACACTCACACACTGACGCATTCACACACAGAGATACTCACGCACAGAGACACTCACACAGAGACACTCACGCACAGACACTCACACAGAGACACTCACGCACAGAGACACTCACGCACAGAGACACTCACACAGAGACACTCACACACAGAGACACTCACACAGAGACACTCACACAGAGATACTCACACACAGAGACACTCACACACTGACGCATTCACACACAGAGATACTCACGCACAGAGACACTCACACAGAGACACTCACGCACAGACACTCACACAGAGACACTCACGCACAGAGACACTCACGCACAGAGACACTCACACAGAGATACTCACACACAGAGACACTCACACAGAGACACTCACGCACAGACACTCACACAGAGACACTCACGCACAGAGACACTCACGCACAGAGACACTCACACAGAGACACTCACGCACAGAGACACTCACAGAGACACTCACGCACAGAGACTCACGCACAGAGACACTCACACAGAGATACTCACACACAGAGACACTCACACAGAGACACTCACGCACAGAGATACTCACGCACAGAGACACTCACGCACTGACGCATTCACACACAGAGATACTCACGCACAGAGACACTCACGCACAGAGAAACTCACACAGAGACACTCACACAGAGACACTCACGCACAGAGAAACTCACACAGAGACACTCGCACACACAGACACTCACACAGAGAGAAACTCACGCACAGAGACACTCACGCACTGACGCATTCACACACAGAGATACTCACGCACAGAGACACTCACACACTGACGCATTCACACACAGAGACACTCACGCAGAGACACTCACACACAGAGACACTCACGCACAGAGAAACTCACACAGAGACACTCACACAGAGACACTCACACAGAGACACTCACACACACAGACACTCACACAGAGACACTCACGCACAGAGACACTCACGCACAGAGACACTCACGCACAGAGACACTCACGCACAGAGACACTCACACACTGACGCATTCACACACAGAGATACTCACACACAGAGATACTCACGCACAGAGACACTCACACAGAGACACTCACGCACAGAGACACTCACGCACAGAGACAGAGACACTCACACAGAGACACTCACGCACAGACACTCACACAGAGACACTCACGCACAGAGACTCACGCACAGAGACACTCACACAGAGATACTCACACACAGAGACACTCACACAGAGATACTCACGCACTGACGCATTCACCCACAGAGATACTCACACACACAGACACTCACACAGAGACACTCACGCACAGAGACAGAGACACTCACACAGAGACACTCACGCACAGACACTCACACAGAGACACTCACGCACAGAGACTCACGCACAGAGACACTCACACAGAGATACTCACACACAGAGACACTCACACAGAGACACTCACGCACAGAGACACTCACGCACTGACGCATTCACCCACAGAGATACTCACACACACAGACACTCACACAGAGATACTCACGCACAGAGACACTCACACAGAGACACTCACGCACTGACGCATTCACACACAGAGATACTCACGCACAGAGACACTCACGCACAGAGAAACTCACACAGAGACACTCACACAGAGACACTCACGCACAGAGACACTCACGCACAGAGACACTCACACAGAGACACTCACGCACAGAGACACTCACACAGAGACACTCACGCACAGAGACACTCACACAGAGACACTCACGCACAGAGACATTCACACACAGAGACACTCACGCACAGAGATACTCACACAGAGACACTCACGCACAGAGACACTCACGCACAGAGACACTCACACAGAGACACTCACGCACAGAGATACTCACGCACAGAGACACTCACACAGAGACACTCACGCACTGACGCATTCACACACAGAGATACTCACGCACAGAGACACTCACGCACAGAGAAACTCACACAGAGACACTCACACAGAGACACTCACGCACAGAGACACTCACGCACAGAGAAACTCACACAGAGACACTCACACAGAGACACTCACGCACAGAGACACTCACACAGAGACACTCACGCACAGAGACACTCACACAGAGACACTCACGCACAGAGACACTCACGCACAGAGAAACTCACACAGAGACACTCACACAGAGACACTCACGCACAGAGACACTCACACAGAGACACTCACGCACAGAGACACTCACGCACAGAGACACTCACGCACAGAGAAACTCACACAGAGACACTCACACAGAGACACTCACGCACAGAGACACTCACGCACAGAGACACTCACACAGAGACACTCACGCACAGAGACACTCACGCACAGAGACACTCACACAGAGACACTCACGCACAGAGACACTCACACACAGAGATACTCACGCACAGAGACACTCACGCACAGAGAAACTCACACAGAGACACTCACGCACAGAGACACTCACACACAGAGATACTCACGCACAGAGACACTCACGCACAGAGACACTCACACAGAGACACTCACACAGAGACACTCACGCACAGAGAAACTCACACAGAGACACTCACGCACAGAGACACTCACACACAGAGATACTCACGCACAGAGACACTCACGCACAGAGACACTCACACAGAGACACTCACGCACAGAGACACTCACGCACAGAGACACTCAAGCACACAGACACTCACGCACACAGACACTCACGCACACAGACACTCACACAGAGACACTCACGCACAGAGACACTCACACAGAGACACTCACGCACAGAAACACTCACGCACTGACGCATTCACACACAGAGACACTCACGCACAGAGACACTCACACAGAGACACTCACACACAGAGACACTCACACAGAGACACTCACGCACAGAGACACTCACGCACAGAGACACTCACGCACAGAGACACTCACACAGAGACACTCACGCACAGAAACACTCACGCACTGACGCATTCACACACAGAGACACTCACGCACAGAGACACTCACACAGAGACACTCACACACAGAGACACTCACACAGAGACACTCACGCACAGAGACACTCACGCACAGAGACACTCACGCACAGAGACACTCACACAGAGACACTCACGCACAGAAACACTCACGCACTGACGCATTCACACACAGAGACACTCACGCACAGAAACACTCACGCACTGACGCATTCACACACAGAGATACTCACGCACAGAAACACTCACGCACAGAGACACTCACGCACAGAGACACTCACGCACAGAGACACTCACACAGAGACACTCACGCACAGAGACACTCACGCACAGAGACACTCACGCACAGAGACACTCACACACTGACGCATTCACACACAGAGATACTCACGCACAGACACACT
This sequence comes from Amia ocellicauda, assembly GCF_036373705.1. NCBI lineage: Eukaryota > Metazoa > Chordata > Actinopteri > Amiiformes > Amiidae > Amia > Amia ocellicauda. Next base: position 59,476,562 of record NC_089850.1, read on the forward strand.
CACGCACAGAGACACTCACGCACAGAGACACTCACACAGAGATACTCACACACAGAGACACTCACACAGAGACACTCACGCACAGAGACACTCACACAGAGATACTCACACACAGAGACACTCACACACTGACGCATTCACACACAGAGATACTCACGCACAGAGACACTCACACAGAGACACTCACACAGAGAAACTCACGCACAGAGACACTCACACACTGACGCATTCACACACAGAGATACTCACGCACAGAGACACTCACACAGAGACACTCACGCACAGACACTCACACAGAGACACTCACGCACAGAGACACTCACGCACAGAGACACTCACACAGAGATACTCACACACAGAGACACTCACACAGAGACACTCACGCACTGACGCATTCACACACAGAGATACTCACGCACAGAGACACTCACACAGAGACACTCACACAGAGAAACTCACACAGAGACACTCACACACTGACGCATTCACGCACAGAGACACTCACGCACAGAGACAGAGACACTCACACAGAGACACTCACGCACAGACACTCACACAGAGACACTCACAGAGACACTCACGCACAGAGACTCACGCACAGAGACACTCACACAGAGATACTCACACACAGAGACACTCACACAGAGACACTCACGCACTGACGCATTCACACACAGAGATACTCACGCACAGAGACACTCACGCACAGAGACACTCACGCACAGAGAAACTCACACAGAGACACTCACACAGAGACACTCACGCACAGAGAAACTCACACAGAGACACTCACACACACAGACACTCACACAGAGAGACACTCACGCACAGAGACACTCACGCACAGAGACACTCACGCACAGAGACACTCACACAGAGACACTCACGCACAGAGACACTCACACAGAGACACTCACGCACAGAGACACTCACACAGAGACACTCACGCACAGAAACACTCACGCACTGACGCATTCACACACAGAGACACTCACGCACAGAGACACTCACACAGAGACACTCACACACAGAGACACTCACACAGAGACACTCACGCACAGAGACACTCACACAGAGACACTCACGCACAGAGACACTCACGCACAGAGACACTCACACAGAGACACTCACGCACAGAGACACTCACGCACAGAGACACTCACGCACAGAGACACTCACACACTGACGCATTCACACACAGAGATACTCACGCACAGACACACTCACGCACAGAGACACTCACGCACAGAGACACTCACACAGAGATACTCACACACAGAGACACTCACACAGAGACACTCACGCACAGAGACACTCACACAGAGATACTCACACACAGAGACACTCACACACTGACGCATTCACACACAGAGATACTCACGCACAGAGACACTCACACAGAGACACTCACACAGAGAAACTCACGCACAGAGACACTCACACACTGACGCATTCACACACAGAGATACTCACGCACAGAGACACTCACACAGAGACACTCACGCACAGACACTCACACAGAGACACTCACGCACAGAGACACTCACGCACAGAGACACTCACACAGAGATACTCACACACAGAGACACTCACACAGAGACACTCACGCACTGACGCATTCACACACAGAGATACTCACGCACAGAGACACTCACACAGAGACACTCACACAGAGAAACTCACACAGAGACACTCACACACTGACGCATTCACGCACAGAGACACTCACGCACAGAGACAGAGACACTCACACAGAGACACTCACGCACTGACGCATTCACACACAGAGATACTCACGCACAGAGACACTCACACAGAGACACTCACACAGAGATACTCACGCACAGACACACTCACGCACAGAGACACTCACGCACAGAGACACTCACACAGAGACACTCACAGAGACACTCACGCACAGAGACTCACGCACAGAGACACTCACACAGAGATACTCACACACAGAGACACTCACACAGAGACACTCACGCACTGACGCATTCACACACAGAGATACTCACGCACAGAGACACTCACGCACAGAGACACTCACGCACAGAGAAACTCACACAGAGACACTCACACACAGAGAAACTCACACAGAGACACTCACACACACAGACACTCACACAGAGAGAAACTCACGCACAGAGACACTCACGCACTGACGCATTCACACACAGAGATACTCACGCACAGAGACACTCACGCACTGACGCATTCACACACAGAGATACTCACGCACAGAGACACTCACACACTGACGCATTCACACACAGAGACACTCACGCAGAGACACTCACACACAGAGACACTCACACACAGAGATACTCACGCACAGAGTCACTCACACACACAGACACTCACACAGAGATACTCACACACACAGACACTCACACAGAGACACTCACGCACAGAGACACTCACACAGAGATACTCACACACAGAGACACTCACACAGAGACACTCACGCACAGAGACACTCACGCACAGAGACACTCACACAGAGACACTCACGCACAGAGACACTCACGCACAGAGAAACTCACACAGAGACACTCACACAGAGACACTCACGCACAGAGACACTCACGCACAGAGACACTCACACAGAGACACTCACGCACAGAGACACTCACGCACAGAGACACTCACACAGAGACACTCACGCACAGAGACACTCACACACAGAGATACTCACGCACAGAGACACTCACGCACAGAGAAACTCACACAGAGACACTCACGCACAGAGACACTCACACACAGAGATACTCACGCACAGAGACACTCACGCACAGAGACACTCACACAGAGACACTCACACAGAGACACTCACGCACAGAGAAACTCACACAGAGACACTCACGCACAGAGACACTCACACACAGAGATACTCACGCACAGAGACACTCACGCACAGAGACACTCACACAGAGACACTCACACAGAGACACTCACGCACAGAGACACTCACGCACAGAGACACTCACGCACAGAGACACTCACACAGAGACACTCACGCACAGAGACACTCACGCACAGAGACACTCACGCACAGAGACACTCACGCACAGAGATACTCACGCACAGAGAAACTCACACAGAGACACTCACGCACAGAGACACTCACACACAGAGATACTCACGCACAGAGACACTCACGCACAGAGACACTCACACAGAGACACTCACACAGAGACACTCACGCACAGAGAAACTCACACAGAGACACTCACGCACAGAGACACTCACACACAGAGATACTCACGCACAGAGACACTCACGCACAGAGACACTCACACAGAGACACTCACACAGAGACACTCACGCACAGAGACACTCACGCACAGAGACACTCACGCACAGAGACACTCACGCACAGAGACACTCACACAGAGACACTCACGCACAGAGACACTCACACAGAGACACTCACGCACAGAGACACTCACACAGAGACACTCACGCACAGAAACACTCACGCACTGACGCATTCACACACAGAGACACTCACGCACAGAGACACTCACACAGAGACACTCACACACAGAGACACTCACACAGAGACACTCACGCACAGAGACACTCACACAGAGACACTCACGCACAGAGACACTCACGCACAGAGACACTCACACAGAGACACTCACGCACAGAAACACTCACGCACTGACGCATTCACACACAGAGATACTCACGCACAGAAACACTCACACACTGACGCATTCACACACAGAGATACTCACGCACAGAGACACTCACGCACAGAGACACTCACACAGAGACACTCACGCACAGAGACACTCACGCACAGAGACACTCACGCACAGAGACACTCACACACTGACGCATTCACACACAGAGATACTCACGCACAGACACACGCACAGAGACACTCACGCACAGAGACACTCACACAGAGATACTCACACACAGAGACACTCACGCACAGAGACACTCACACAGAGATACTCACACACAGAGACACTCACACAGAGACACTCACGCACAGAGACACTCACACAGAGATACTCACACACAGAGACACTCACACACTGACGCATTCACACACAGAGATACTCACGCACAGAAACACTCACGCACAGAGACACTCACGCACAGAGACACTCACACAGAGACACTCACACAGAGAAACTCACGCACAGAGACACTCACACACTGACGCATTCACACACAGAGATACTCACGCACAGAGACACTCACACAGAGACACTCACGCACAGACACTCACACAGAGACACTCACACAGAGAAACTCACGCACAGAGACACTCACACACTGACGCATTCACACACAGAGATACTCACGCACAGAGACACTCACGCACAGAGACACTCACACAGAGACACTCACGCACAGAGACACTCACGCACAGAGACACTCACGCACAGAGACACTCACACACTGACGCATTCACACACAGAGATACTCACGCACAGACACACGCACAGAGACACTCACGCACAGAGACACTCACACAGAGATACTCACACACAGAGACACTCACGCACAGAGACACTCACACAGAGATACTCACACACAGAGACACTCACACAGAGACACTCACGCACAGAGACACTCACACAGAGATACTCACACACAGAGACACTCACACACTGACGCATTCACACACAGAGATACTCACGCACAGAAACACTCACGCACAGAGACACTCACGCACAGAGACACTCACACAGAGACACTCACACAGAGACACTCACGCACAGAGACACTCACGCACAGAGACACTCACGCACAGAGACACTCACGCACAGAGACACTCACACAGAGATACTCACACACAGAGACACTCACACAGAGACACTCACGCACTGACGCATTCACACACAGAGATACTCACGCACAGAGACACTCACACAGAGACACTCACACAGAGAAACTCACACAGAGACACTCACGCACAGAGACACTCACACACTGACGCATTCACGCACAGAGACACTCACGCACAGAGACAGAGACACTCACACAGAGACACTCACGCACAGACACTCACACAGAGACACTCACAGAGACACTCACGCACAGAGACTCACGCACAGAGACACTCACACAGAGATACTCACACACAGAGACACTCACACAGAGACACTCACGCACAGAGACACTCACGCACTGACGCATTCACACACAGAGATACTCACGCACAGAGACACTCACGCACAGAGACACTCACGCACAGAGAAACTCACACAGAGACACTCACACAGAGACACTCACGCACAGAGAAACTCACACAGAGACACTCACACACACAGACACTCACACAGAGAGAAACTCACGCACAGAGACACTCACGCACTGACGCATTCACACACAGAGATACTCACGCACAGAGACACTCACGCACTGACGCATTCACACACAGAGATACTCACGCACAGAGACACTCACACACTGACGCATTCACACACAGAGATACTCACGCACAGAGACACTCACACACTGACGCATTCACACACAGAGACACTCACGCAGAGACACTCACACACAGAGACACTCACACACAGAGATACTCACGCACAGAGACACTCACGCACAGAGACTCACGCACAGAGAAACTCACACAGAGACACTCACACACACAGACACTCACACAGAGACACTCACACACACAGACACTCACACAGAGATACTCACACACAGAGACACTCACGCACAGAGACACTCACACAGAGATACTCACACACAGAGACACTCACACAGAGACACTCACGCACTGACGCATTCACACAGAGAGATACTCACGCACAGAGACACTCACGCACAGAGAAACTCACACAGAGAGAGACACTCACACAGAGACACTCACACAGAGAAACTCACGCACAGAGACACTCACACACTGACGCATTCACACACAGAGATACTCACGCACAGAGACACTCACACAGAGATACTCACGCACAGAGACACTCACACAGAGACACTCACGCACAGACACTCACACAGAGACACTCACGCACAGAGACACTCACGCACAGAGACACTCACACAGAGATACTCACACACAGAGACACTCACACAGAGACACTCACACAGAGACACTCACGCACAGAGACACTCACACAGAGATACTCACACACAGAGAGACTCACACAGAGACACTCACACACTGACGCATTCACACACAGAGATACTCACGCACAGAGACACTCACACAGAGACACTCACGCACAGACACTCACACAGAGACACTCACGCACAGAGACACTCACGCACAGAGACACTCACACAGAGACACTCACACACAGAGACACTCACACAGAGACACTCACACAGAGACACTCACGCACAGAGACACTCACACAGAGATACTCACACACAGAGACACTCACACAGAGACACTCACGCACAGACACTCACACAGAGACACTCACGCACAGAGACACTCACGCACAGAGACACTCACACAGAGACACTCACGCACAGAGACACTCACACAGAGACACTCACACAGAGATACTCACACACAGAGACACTCACACAGAGACACTCACGCACAGAGATACTCACGCACAGAGACACTCACGCACTGACGCATTCACACACAGAGATACTCACGCACAGAGACACTCACACAGAGACACTCACACAGAGACACTCACGCACAGAGACACTCACGCACAGAGACACTCATGCACAGAGACACTCACACAGAGACACTCACGCACAGACACTCACACAGAGACACTCACGCACAGAGACACTCATGCACAGAGACTCACGCACAGAGACACTCACACAGAGACACTCACACACAGAGACACTCACACAGAGACACTCACACAGAGACACTCACGCACAGAGACACTCACACAGAGATACTCACACACAGAGACACTCACACAGAGACACTCACGCACAGACACTCACACAGAGACACTCACGCACAGAGACACTCACGCACAGAGACACTCACACAGAGACACTCACGCACAGAGACACTCACAGAGACACTCACGCACAGAGACTCACGCACAGAGACACTCACACAGAGATACTCACACACAGAGACACTCACACAGAGACACTCACGCACAGAGATACTCACGCACTGACGCATTCACACACAGAGATACTCACGCACAGAGACACTCACGCACAGAGAAACTCACACACAGAGAAACTCACACAGAGACACTCACACAGAGACACTCACACACACAGACACTCACACAGAGACACTCACGCACAGAGACACTCACGCACAGAGACACTCACGCACAGAGACACTCACGCACTGACGCATTCACACACAGAGATACTCACACACAGAGATACTCACGCACAGAGACACTCACGCACAGAGACACTCACGCACAGAGACAGAGACACTCACACAGAGACACTCACGCACAGACACTCACACAGAGACACTCACGCACAGAGACTCACGCACAGAGACACTCACACAGAGATACTCACACACAGAGACACTCACACAGAGATACTCACGCACTGACGCATTCACCCACAGAGATACTCACACACAGAGACACTCACACAGAGACACTCACGCACAGAGACAGAGACACTCACACAGAGACACTCACGCACAGACACTCACACAGAGACACTCACGCACAGAGACACTCACAGAGACACTCACGCACAGAGACTCACGCACAGAGACACTCACACAGAGATACTCACACACAGAGACACTCACACAGAGACACTCACGCACAGAGACACTCACGCACTGACGCATTCACCCACAGAGATACTCACACACACAGACACTCACACAGAGATACTCACGCACAGAGACACTCACACAGAGACACTCACGCACTGACGCATTCACACACAGAGATACTCACGCACAGAGACACTCACGCACAGAGAAACTCACACAGAGACACTCACACAGAGACACTCACGCACAGAGACACTCACGCACAGAGACACTCACACAGAGACACTCACGCACAGAGACACTCACACAGAGACACTCACGCACAGAGACACTCACACAGAGACACTCACGCACAGAGACACTCACACAGAGACACTCACGCACAGAGACATTCACACACAGAGACACTCACGCACAGAGATACTCACACAGAGACACTCACGCACAGAGACACTCACGCACAGAGACACTCACACAGAGACACTCACGCACAGAGATACTCACGCACAGAGACACTCACACAGAGACACTCATGCACTGACGCATTCACACACAGAGATACTCACGCACAGAGACACTCACGCACAGAGAAACTCACACAGAGACACTCACACAGAGACACTCACGCACAGAGACACTCACACACAGAGATACTCACGCACAGAGACACTCACGCACAGAGACACTCACGCACAGAGACACTCACGCACAGAGAAACTCACACAGAGACACTCACACAGAGACACTCACGCACAGAGACACTCACGCACAGAGACACTCACGCACAGAGACACTCACACAGAGACACTCACGCACAGAGACACTCACGCACAGAGACACTCACACAGAGACACTCACGCACAGAGACACTCACACACAGAGATACTCACGCACAGAGACACTCACGCACAGAGAAACTCACACAGAGACACTCACGCACAGAGACACTCACACACAGAGATACTCACGCACAGAGACACTCACGCACAGAGACACTCACACAGAGACACTCACACAGAGACACTCACGCACAGAGAAACTCACACAGAGACACTCACACAGAGACACTCACGCACAGAGACACTCACGCACAGAGACACTCACACAGAGACACTCACGCACAGAGACACTCACACAGAGACACTCACGCACAGAAACACTCACGCACTGACGCATTCACACACAGAGACACTCACGCACAGAGACACTCACACAGAGACACTCACACACAGAGACACTCACACAGAGACACTCACGCACAGAGACACTCACGCACAGAGACACTCACGCACAGAGACACTCACACAGAGACACTCACGCACAGAAACACTCACGCACTGACGCATTCACACACAGAGATACTCACGCACAGAAACACTCACACACTGACGCATTCACACACAGAGATACTCACGCACAGAGACACTCACGCACAGAGACACTCACACAGAGACACTCACGCACAGAGACACTCACGCACAGAGACACTCACACACTGACGCATTCACACACAGAGATACTCACGCACAGACACACTCACGCACAGAGACACTCACGCACAGAGACACTCACACAGAGATACTCACACACAGAGACACTCACACAGAGACACTCACGCACAGAGACACTCACACAGAGACACTCACGCACAGAGACACTCAAGCACAGAGACACTCACACAGAGACACTCACGCACAGAGACACTCACACAGAGACACTCACGCACAGAGACACTCACACAGAGATACTCACACACAGAGACACTCACACACTGACGCATTCACACACAGAGATACTCACGCACAGAGACACTCACACAGAGACACTCACACAGAGAAACTCACGCACAGAGACACTCACACAGAGATACTCACACACAGAGACACTCACACAGAGACACTCACGCACAGAGACACTCACACAGAGATACTCACACACAGAGACACTCACACACTGACGCATTCACACACAGAGATACTCACGCACAGAGACACTCACACAGAGACACTCACGCACAGACACTCACACAGAGACACTCACGCACAGAGACACTCACGCACAGAGACACTCACACAGAGATACTCACACACAGAGACACTCACACAGAGACACTCACGCACTGACGCATTCACACACAGAGATACTCACGCACAGAGACACTCACACAGAGACACTCACACAGAGAAACTCACACAGAGACACTCACGCACAGAGACACTCACACACTGACGCATTCACGCACAGAGACACTCACGCACAGAGACAGAGACACTCACACAGAGACACTCACGCACAGACACTCACACAGAGACACTCACAGAGACACTCACGCACAGAGACACTCACACACAGAGACACTCACACAGAGACACTCACGCACTGACGCATTCACACACAGAGATACTCACGCACAGAGACACTCACACAGAGACACTCACACAGAGAAACTCACACAGAGACACTCACGCACAGAGACACTCACACACTGACGCATTCACGCACAGAGACACTCACGCACAGAGACAGAGACACTCACACAGAGACACTCACGCACAGACACTCACACAGAGACACTCACAGAGACACTCACGCACAGAGACACTCACACACTGACGCATTCACGCACAGAGACACTCACGCACAGAGACAGAGACACTCACACAGAGACACTCACGCACAGACACTCACACAGAGACACTCACAGAGACACTCACGCACAGAGACACTCACACAGAGATACTCACACACAGAGACACTCACACAGAGACACTCACGCACAGAGACACTCACGCACTGACGCATTCACACACAGAGATACTCACGCACAGAGACACTCACGCACAGAGACACTCACGCACAGAGAAACTCACACAGAGACACTCACACAGAGACACTCACGCACAGAGAAACTCACACAGAGACACTCACACACACAGACACTCACACAGAGACACTCACACACACAGACACTCACACAGAGACACTCACGCACAGAGACACTCACGCACAGAGACACTCACACAGAGACACTCACGCACAGAGACACTCACGCACAGAGACACTCACACACTGACGCATTCACACACAGAGATACTCACACACAGAGATACTCACGCACAGACACTCACACAGAGACACTCACGCAGACACTCACGCACAGAGACACTCACACAGAGATACTCACACACAGAGACACTCACACAGAGATACTCACACACAGAGACACTCACACAGAGATACTCACGCACAGAGACACTCACACAGAGACACTCGCACAGAGACACTCACACAGAGACACTCACGCACAGAGACACTCACACAGAGATACTCACACACAGAGACACTCACACAGAGATACTCACACACAGAGACACTCACACACAGACACTCACACAGAGACACTCACGCACAGAGACACTCACACAGAGACACTCACGCACTGACGCATTCACACACAGAGATACTCACGCACAGAGACACTCACGCACAGAGACACTCACACACAGAGATACTCATGCACAGAGACACTCACGCACTGACGCATTCACACACAGAGATACTCACGCACAGAGACACTCACACACAGAGAAACTCACACAGAGACACTCACGCACAGAGACACTCACACAGAGACACTCACGCACTGACGCATTCACACACAGAGATACTCACGCACAGAGACACTCACACACTGACGCATTCACGCACAGAGACACTCACGCACAGAGAAACTCACACAGAGACACTCACACACAGAGACACTCACGCACAGAGACACTCACACAGAGACACTCACGCACAGAGACACTCACACAGAGACACTCACACAGAGACACTCACGCACTTACGCATTCACACACAGAGATACTCACGCACAGAGACACTCACACAGAGACACTCGCACAGAGACACTCACACAGAGACACTCACACACAGAGACACTCACGCACAGACACTCACACAGAGATACTCACACACAGAGACACTCACACAGAGACACTCACGCACAGAGACACTCACGCACAGAGACACTCACGCACAGACACTCACACAGAGACACTCACGCACAGAGACACTCACACAGAGACACTCACGCACAGAGACACTCACGCACTGACGCATTCACCCACAGAGATACTCACACACACAGACACTCACACAGAGACACTCACGCACTGACGCATTCACCCACAGAGATACTCACACACACAGACACTCACACAGAGATACTCACGCACAGAGACACTCACACAGAGACACTCACGCACTGACGCATTCACACAGAGAGATACTCACGCACAGAGACACTCACGCACAGAGAAACTCACACAGAGACACTCACACAGAGACACTCACGCACTGACGCATTCACCCACAGAGATACTCACACACACAGACACTCACACAGAGACACTCACGCACAGAGACACTCACGCACAGAGAAACTCACACAGAGACACTCACACAGAGACACTCACGCACTGACGCATTCACCCACAGAGATACTCACACACACAGACACTCACACAGAGACACTCACGCACAGAGACACTCACGCACAGAGAAACTCACACAGAGATACTCACGCACAGAGATACTCACACAGAGACACTCACGCACAGAGACACTCACACAGAGACACTCACGCACAGAGACACTCACACAGAGACACTCACGCACAGAGACACTCACACAGAGACACTCACGCACAGAGATACTCACGCACAGAGACACTCACGCACAGAGACACTCACGCACAGAGACACTCACACAGAGAAACTCACACAGAGACACTCACGCACAGAGACACTCACGCACAGAGACACTCACACAGAGACACTCACGCACAGAGACACTCACACAGAGACACTCACGCACAGACACTCACGCACAGACACTCGCACAGAGACACTCACGCACAGAGAAACTCACACAGAGACACTCACACACACAGACACTCACACAGAGACACTCACACACACAGACACTCACACAGAGACACTCACGCACAGAGACACTCACGCACAGAGACACTCACACAGAGACACTCACGCACAGAGACACTCACGCACAGAGACACTCACACACTGACGCATTCACACACAGAGATACTCACACACAGAGATACTCACGCACAGACACTCACACAGAGACACTCACGCAGACACTCACGCACAGAGACACTCACACAGAGATACTCACACACAGAGACACTCACACAGAGATACTCACACACAGAGACACTCACACAGAGATACTCACGCACAGAGACACTCACACAGAGACACTCGCACAGAGACACTCACACAGAGACACTCACGCACAGAGACACTCACACAGAGATACTCACACACAGAGACACTCACACAGAGATACTCACACACAGAGACACTCACACACAGACACTCACACAGAGACACTCACGCACAGAGACACTCACACAGAGACACTCACGCACTGACGCATTCACACACAGAGATACTCACGCACAGAGACACTCACGCACAGAGACACTCACACACAGAGATACTCATGCACAGAGACACTCACGCACTGACGCATTCACACACAGAGATACTCACGCACAGAGACACTCACACACAGAGAAACTCACACAGAGACACTCACGCACAGAGACACTCACACAGAGACACTCACGCACTGACGCATTCACACACAGAGATACTCACGCACAGAGACACTCACACACTGACGCATTCACGCACAGAGACACTCACGCACAGAGAAACTCACACAGAGACACTCACACACAGAGACACTCACGCACAGAGACACTCACACAGAGACACTCACGCACAGAGACACTCACACAGAGACACTCACACAGAGACACTCACGCACTTACGCATTCACACACAGAGATACTCACGCACAGAGACACTCACACAGAGACACTCGCACAGAGACACTCACACAGAGACACTCACACACAGAGACACTCACGCACAGACACTCACACAGAGATACTCACACACAGAGACACTCACACAGAGACACTCACGCACAGAGACACTCACGCACAGAGACACTCACGCACAGACACTCACACAGAGACACTCACGCACAGAGACACTCACACAGAGACACTCACGCACAGAGACACTCACGCACTGACGCATTCACCCACAGAGATACTCACACACACAGACACTCACACAGAGACACTCACGCACTGACGCATTCACCCACAGAGATACTCACACACACAGACACTCACACAGAGATACTCACGCACAGAGACACTCACACAGAGACACTCACGCACTGACGCATTCACACAGAGAGATACTCACGCACAGAGACACTCACGCACAGAGAAACTCACACAGAGACACTCACACAGAGACACTCACGCACTGACGCATTCACCCACAGAGATACTCACACACACAGACACTCACACAGAGACACTCACGCACAGAGACACTCACGCACAGAGAAACTCACACAGAGACACTCACACAGAGACACTCACGCACTGACGCATTCACCCACAGAGATACTCACACACACAGACACTCACACAGAGACACTCACGCACAGAGACACTCACGCACAGAGAAACTCACACAGAGATACTCACGCACAGAGATACTCACACAGAGACACTCACGCACAGAGACACTCACACAGAGACACTCACGCACAGAGACACTCACACAGAGACACTCACGCACAGAGACACTCACACAGAGACACTCACGCACAGAGATACTCACGCACAGAGACACTCACGCACAGAGACACTCACGCACAGAGACACTCACACAGAGAAACTCACACAGAGACACTCACGCACAGAGACACTCACACAGAGACACTCACGCACAGAGACACTCACACAGAGACACTCACGCACAGACACTCACGCACAGACACTCGCACAGAGACACTCACGCACAGAGACACTCACACAGAGACACTCACGCAGAGACACTCACACAGAGACACTCACGCACAGACACTCACGCACAGACACTCACACAGAGACACTCGCACAGAGAGACACTCACGCACAGAGACACTCACAGAGACACTCACGCACAGAGACTCACGCACAGAGAAACTCACACACAGAGACACTCACACACAGAGACACTCACGCACAGAGACACTCACGCACTGACGCATTCACAAACAGAGAGACACTCACACAGAGACACTCACACACACAGACACTCACACAGAGACACTCACGCACTGAGACACTCACAGAGACACTCACGCACAGAGACACTCACAGAGACACTCACGCACAGCGACTCACGCACAGAGAAACTCACACACAGAGACACTCACACAGAGACACTCACGCACAGAGACACTCACGCACAGAGAAGCTCACGCACAGAGAAACTCACACAGAGACACTCACACACAAGAGACACTCACGCACAGAGACACTCACACAGAGACACTCACACACAGAGACACTCACGCACAGAGACACTCACGCACAGAGACACTCACGCACAGAGATACTCACACACTGACGCATTCACACACAGAGACACTCACACAGAGACACTCACACACAGAGATACTCACGCACAGAGACACTCACACACTGACGCATTCACACACAGAGATACTCACGCACAGAGACACTCACGCACAGAGAAGCTCACGCACAGAGAAACTCACGCACAGAGACACTCACGCACTGACGCATTCACACACAGAGATACTCACGCACAGAGAAGCTCACGCACAGAGAAACTCACACAGAGACACTCACGCACAGAGACACTCACACACTGACGCATTCACACACAGAGACACTCACACAGAGACACTCACGCACAGAGACACTCACACAGAGACACTCACGCACAGAGACACTCACGCACAGAGAAACTCACGCACAGAGACACTCACGCACTGACGCATTCACACACAGAGATACTCACACACAGAGACACTCATGCACAGAGACTCACGCACAGAGACACTCACACAGAGACACTCAAGCACAGAGACACTCACACAGAGACACTCACGCACAGAGACACTCACACAGAGACACTCACGCACAGAGACACTCACACAGAGACACTCAAGCACAGAGACACTCAAGCACAGAGACACTCAAGCACAGAGACACTCACACAGAGACACTCACGCACAGAGACACTCACACAGAGACACTCACGCACAGAGAAGCTCACGCACAGAGAAACTCACGCACAGAGACACTCACGCACTGACGCATTCACACACAGAGATACTCACGCACAGAGACACTCACGCACAGAGAAGCTCACGCACAGAGAAACTCACACAGAGACACTCACGCACAGAGACACTCACACACTGACGCATTCACACACAGAGACACTCACACAGAGACACTCACGCACAGAGACACTCACACAGAGACACTCACGCACAGAGACACTCACGCACAGAGACACTCATGCACAGAGACACTCACACAGAGACACTCACGCACAGACACTCACACAGAGACACTCACGCACAGAGACACTCATGCACAGAGACTCACGCACAGAGACACTCACACAGAGACACTCAAGCACAGAGACACTCACACAGAGACACTCACGCACAGAGACACTCACACAGAGACACTCACGCACAGAGACACTCACACAG
Organism: Amia ocellicauda; assembly: GCF_036373705.1. Lineage (NCBI taxonomy): Eukaryota > Metazoa > Chordata > Actinopteri > Amiiformes > Amiidae > Amia > Amia ocellicauda. The sequence continues at coordinate 59,492,886 of NC_089850.1, forward strand.
AGACACTCACACACAGAGACACTCATGCACAGAGACTCACGCACAGAGACACTCACACAGAGACACTCAAGCACAGAGACACTCACACAGAGACACTCACGCACAGAGACACTCACACAGAGACACTCACGCACAGAGACACTCACGCACAGAGACACTCATGCACAGAGACTCACGCACAGAGACACTCAAGCACAGAGACACTCACACAGAGACACTCACGCACAGAGACACTCACACAGAGACACTCACGCACAGAGACACTCACACAGAGACACTCACGCACAGAGACACTCACGCACTGACGCATTCACACACAGAGATACTCACACACAGAGACACTCATGCACAGAGACTCACGCACAGAGACACTCACACAGAGACACTCACACACAGAGACACTCACACACAGAGACACTCACGCACAGAGACACTCACACAGAGACACTCACACACAGAGACACTCAAGCACAGAGACACTCAAGCACAGAGACACTCAAGCACAGAGACACTCACACAGAGACACTCACACAGAGACACTCACGCACAGAGACACTCACACAGAGACACTCACGCACAGAGACACTCACACAGAGACACTCACACAGAGACACTCACGCACAGAGACACTCACACAGAGACACTCACGCACAGAGACACTCACACAGAGAAACTCACGCACTGACGCATTCACATACTGAGAGACTCACACATATACATACAGACTTGTGCACTGAGATCCACTAACACACTGAGACGCACCCAGACACATACAAAGTCACTCAGAGGTGAGAGAGACACTGACCCTGATGGATCAACACACTGACACAGACTCCACATTACTGACACACTGTCTCCCTCTCCCTCTCGCTCTCCTTCTCCTCTGTCTGCCTTTCCTTCTCCCTCCACCTGTCCCTCTCCCAGGGGCCTTCACAGCGCCACGGGATGGGCTGTACTTCTTCTCATTTTCAGTCGCCTCCAACGTTGGCTTAGCAGGAAACAAGATGTACAACTGGGTCAGTCTGATGCGCAATATGACCGCGATGGCGTCGGTGTGGGAGGACAACCGCGAGGACAGCGAGGACAGCGGCTCCCAGACCGTGCTGCTGCCCATGCGCGTGGGGGACCAGGTCTATGTGGAGCTGCAGTCTGGGAGGATGCTGTGTGACGCCGGCAAGCTCAACACTTTCTCTGGACACCTGGTGTACCCCTATTAACAGCCCTGTCCTGCCCTGCATGGCATGCTGGCACACGCTGACACACTAAGACACACCGGCACACACACTGTGCTGAGACACACTGACACACTGGCCAAGACGGAGACACTTGCACACACTTAGCTGAGGCACACACCGAGACACTGATACACACTGAGACACAGTGAGACACACTGAGACACTCTGATAGACTCACAGAGACACCGACATACACTGAGACACCGATAGACACAGAGACACTCGGATACGCTCAGAGACACACTGAGAAACTCTGAGGAATGACACAGAGACACTGATATAGCAGCACGCTAGAACAGGACAATCTCTCCTGCACTCCGAACCCTCCATTCCTCAATCCCAGACTCTCTCTCTCCCTCTCTCTCTCTGTGCAGTCTGGATAGGAAGCCTACAACACAATACATCTGACGTTTCAGTGTGTGTGAGTTTGATATCTGTCTGTGCAAAACACTAACATAATAAGGGACATACTCACACTGTCTGTCTGTCTCACACTAACAGAGCTGTCACTGTCACTGCTTCTTTGAGTTCAATAAAGAGAATTATTCACTGATAAAGCAAACCTGCCACTGTGTCACTTCCTGTTGAGTTTTATTCCATACTCTCCCCCCCAAGATAAATGTGCAGTATTGCTATAGGACTATAGGGCCCAGACTGGAGCGACGCTGTGGGGACTATAGGGTCCAGACTGGAGTGGCGCTGTGGAGACTATAGGGTCCAGACTGGAGCGGCGCTGTGGGGACTATAGGGCCCAGACTGGAGCAGCGCTGTGGGGACTATAGGGCCCAGACTGGAGCGGCGCTGTGGGGACTATAGGGCCCAGACTGGAGCGGCGCTGTGGGGACTATAGGGCCCAGACTGGAGCGGCGCTGTGGGGACTATAGGGTCCAGACTGGAGTGGCGCTGTGGAGACTATAGGGTCCAGACTGGAGCGGCGCTGTGGGGACTATAGGGTCCAGACTGGAGCGGCGCTGTGGGTACTGTAGAGTACACTGTGAAGATGCTTACATTCCCCATCTCCATTCTACCAGCTCACCTGCCATACTGCTTTCTGACCAGCAGAGGGCTCTGGTACACCAACACAGTGGGGAAGAGAGAGAAACCTATTTTTATAACAACAGTTAAGTATGTGACATCATAAAAACATTTTTTTCTCAAAAAAGGAGAGATACATAGAGAGAGAGAGAGAGAGAGAGAGAGAGAGAGAAGGAGGAGGGGAGGGAGACAGAGACGGAGATTAGTATCCTGGCTTTGCCATGCGGTGTCATTTGGATACAGCGTGACGGCCACACCATGGGATAAAGTTCAAAAGAGGGAGAGGGAGATCCGTGATGAGCTCTAATACCTTCCCTTTCTCTGTCTCTCTCCCTTAAACCCCTCTGCCTCCACTCCATCTCTTTACCCCTAATCCCCCCCCACCACTCTCTCTCTGTCCCAAACCCTCTGCCCCTCTCCCTCTCTGTACCCTCTGATCTCCCTTCCCCACTGACAATCCCTCTGTCTCTGAGAATCAACAACACAACCCCAGTAACAGCAGCCGGGCTCTCCCTCCGTGCTGTCGAGTGATAACTCAGTCCTGCTCAGTCCTATCGCTGTGGTGAGGCCAGGCAGCAGCCTGCGTCAGCGAGTGTGAGTTTCAGGGTGTTGGCTCAGGTGTACCTGCCACGCCCTGAGCTCACACTGTTATCTCTGAACACACAGGCCAGCAAACACAGCATCTGTGTGTCCATACAGTGTTCATATACACTGAGTGTGTGTGTGTGTGTGTGTGTGTGTGTCCATACAGTATTCATATACATTGTGTACGGGAGATAGCTGGTAGTGTGCTGTACTGAACCTTACTGTGGTCAGACGTCCATCCTTGGGCTGGCAGTACAGTCAGTGACTCTACAGCAGCAGTACAGTACAGTCAGTGATTCTACAGCAGTACAGTACAGTCAGTGACTACAGCAGTACAGTACAGTACAGTCAGTGACTCTACAGCAGCAGTACAGTACAGTCAGAGACTACAGCAGTACAGTACAGTACAGTCAGTGACTCTACAGCAGTACAGTACAGTCAGTGACTACAGCAGTACAGTACAGTACAGTCAGTGACTCTACAACAGCAGTACAGTACAGTCAGTGACTCTACAGCAGCAGTACAGTACAGTCAGAGACTCTACAGCAGTACAGTACAGTCAGTGACTCTACAGAGCAGTACAGTACAGTACAGTCAGTGACTACAGCAGTACAGTACAGTACAGTCAGTGACTCTACAGCAGTACAATACAGTACAGTGAGAGACTCTACAGCAGTACAATACAGTCCAGTCAGTGACTCTACAGCAGTACAATACAGTCCAGTCAGTGACTCTACAGCAGTACAGTAGTCAGTGACGACAGCAGTACAGTACAGTCCAGTCAGTGATTCTCTAGCAACAGTACAGTACAGTCAGTGACTACAGCAGTACAGTACAGTACAGTCAGTGACTCTACAGCAGCAGTACAGTACAGCCAGAGACTCTACAGCTGTACAGTCCAGTCAGTGACTCTACAGCAGTACAGTACAGTACAGTCAGTGACTACAGCAGTACAGTACAGTACAGTCAGTGACTCTACAGCAGTACAGTACAGTCAGTGACTACAGCAGTACAGTACAGTACAGTCAGTGACTCTATAGCAGTACAGTACAGTCAGTGACTACAGCAGCAGTACAGTACAGTCAGTGACTCTGCAGCAGCAGTACAGTACAGTACAGTCAGTGACTCTACAGCAGCAGTACAGTACAGTCAGAGACTCTACAGCAGTACAATACAGTCCAGTCAGTGACTCTACAGCAGTACAGTACAGTACAGTCAGTGATTCTCTAGCAACAGTACAGTACAGTCAGTGACTACAGCAGCAGTACAGTACAGTCAGTGACTCTACAGCAGTACAGTACAGTCAGTGACTCTACAGAAGCAGTACAGTAATCAGAGACTCTACAGCTGTACAGTACAGTCAGTGACTCTACAGCAGCAGTACAGTACAGTACAGTCAGTGACTCTACAGCAGCAGTACAGTACAGTCAGAGACTCTACAGCAGTACAGTACAGTACAGTCAGTGACTCTGCAGCAGCAGTACAGTACAGTACAGTCAGTGACTCTACAACAGCAGTACAGTACAGTCAGTGACTCTACAGCAGTACAGTACAGTCAGTGACTACAGCAGTACAGTACAGTACAGTCAGTGACTCTACAGCAGCAGTACAGTACAGTCAGAGACTCTACAGCAGTACAATACAGTCCAGTCAGTGACTCTACAGCAGTACAGTACAGTACAGTCAGTGACTCTACAGCAGTACAGTACAGTCCAGTCAGTGACTCTACAGCAGTACAGTACAGTCCAGTCAGTGACTCTACAGCAGTACAGTACAGTCAGTGACTACAGCAGTACAGTACAGTACAGTCAGAGACTCTACAGCAGTACAATACAGTCCAGTCAGTGACTCTACAGCAGTACAGTACAGTACAGTCAGTGACTCTACAGCAGTACAGTACAGTCCAGTCAGTGACTCTACAGCAGTACAGTACAGTCAGTGACTCTACAGCAGTACAGTACAGTACAGTCAGTGACTCTACAGCAGTACAGTACAGTCAGTGACTCTACAGAAGCAGTACAGTACAGTACAGTACAGTCAGTGACTCTACAGCTGTACAGTCCAGTCAGTGACTCTACAACAGCAGTACAGTACAGTCAGTGACTCTACAGCAGTACAGTACAGTCAGTGACTCTACAGCAGTACAGTACAGTACAGTCAGTGACTAGAGCAGCAAGACAGTTCACCCCCTTGTCTCTAGGGATACAAAGCATCTACAAAATAACATTTTTCAAACTCCAGACTAAGTTCCCAAACATAATTAAATTAGAGTATTACAATAATAATAATAATTTTAAAAATACTCATTTTATTTTTAAGTTTGGACTTGTGAGTGTTTTGTTGTCTCAGTTACAGGAGCAAAATCCCAGCCCTGGAGCCTTCAGCTATGAACTTGTCTCTGTTTATACAGAGGGTGTGAGAAACTGTGTGTGTGTGTGTGTGTGAGAGAGAGAGAGAATGTGTGTGTGTGTGTGTGTGTGTGTGTGTGTGAGAGAGAGAGTATACATGCAGTACATTGTGAGTGTGTGTGAGACTGTATACATGCAGTATATGTATGTGTGTGTGTGTGTGAGAGAGAGAGAGAGAGAGAGAGAGAGAGAGAGAGTGAGAGGGACTGGATCTGTGTGTCCATGTGCTGCTGGGATTGTGTGCGCTGCTCTGAGACAGTAAAGCGCAGGGGAGCACTGACAGCGCCTCCAGCTGCCCCTGTGTGTGTTGGAGGGGGGGTCGACCCCTGTGGTGTGAACTCGACCCTCTGCTACATCAAACAGATTGGGACTGAGCTGGACAGACAACAGTAATGACCAACAACACCACGGGGAAGAGAGGGGGTCAACAGGCAAACCAGAGGCGTAAACCGTGCCCCGCCGCCTCCCTCAGATCCCTTGGCTTGGCAGTCCGTGGTCCCCTGCAGCTCTATAGCCACTGTATCTGGAAGTGTATTTGCCCCCCAGATAACCAAAACGATGAAGGATTGCATTCTGTGTTGCTGCATGAACTACTCCACACTATGAGGCCTTTGCACTGCGCTGATTTTAACAGCCACTTCCTCAACGTGACTACAATGCAAATATGCATAACAATAGAAACAGTAAAACTTTACAGTCCCTGGGGACTGCATCCAGACACCGTAGCCACAGACACACACACACCCTCTACCAGTGCACTGTGCACCATGAGATACGTTGTTCAGAGATGCTTTACACAGACATAAAATAGAGAGAGAGAAACGCTGTATGAAGACAGACAGTCAGACAGAACAGTGTGTGCTGACATATGGACTGACAGACAGACGGACGCACTACAGGGAAAGCGTGTGCTCAGACTCTCACTGTTGTCCCGTGTGCCTGCTGGGCTGTGCAGTCAGGGCCTCGGTGTCCAGCTGTGCAGCGGAGTCTGCAGTCTGGCGATGCGGGGGGGGGGGGGGGGGGAGAGATAAGCACACATAAACAGAGACATTCCACACATTCCCCCCGGCTGTGTCGGCATACTGACCCCCAATCGCACACGCACCGAGACACTGACACTGACGCACTTACAAATAGGGGCAACATGACCGGTGCCGGCGTGTCACTGTGCAGTGGCGTCGCAGGGTCAAATGTGGCTCAGTGTGTCAGTGTGTCACCGGGCAGCAGCATGACTGGGCTAGTGTGTGTGTGTGTGTGTGTGTTTGTGTCTGCCTGTGTCTCCTCATGTCTTTGATTGCTTTCTTATTTTCTTTCCTTTCCTTTCTTTTTTCCACTCTATTGCTTTCTCTCCTTGTCTCTCTCTCCCAGTCAGATTAAAATGATAAAATTCAGAAGGGTTTCATTGACAAGCACTAGAAACACATGAAATTACATCACAACACATGCTTACATAACTCAATATTATTCTCTCTCTCTCTCCGTGTGAACAACACAGTCCCGATAGCTGATAAACCCAGTCTCAGTGTGACCTCCCATTATGTCAGCCCTCAGAACAATAGCCCTCTTCACAGAGCCAGCGGCGTCCCATTCACACGGACTGATAGCGATCACACACAGCGGACTTTGCATGCTAGCGCACTGCCACACACCCTGCAGCTGATGGCCCAGTTTCCAAGAACAACACTACCCACCCAGCCGTGGCGCATTAGCCACAGTGGCCCTGACTGGATCCCTCAAACCTGTTTCCTCGACCGTCCATAGGAACAGACACAGTAGAATGCACAGCTAACAGGGTCTGGTGCTCCCAGAGGTGTTCTCTCTACAGGACTGAGGTCAGGACTATGAAGTGTCTTCAGCGCCGTCCTGTTCTCCCTGAACCCACTGTGCCTTGTGGGTAGATGTACAGGGACCCTTCACTGTAAAACCCCATCAGTACTGGCTGGGCCCTGTGGGCCACAATATCACAACACTGCATTGGCTGGGCATGGGGCCCTTCACACACACCAGCCTCCCCTCTGGCACGATCCATTACTGGACAATGATATTGTAAATTTGTGGTGTGGGGTGGGGAAGGTGCAGAACAAAGTCAACCCAGGGACTCAGCTTCTGGCCCAGCAGTGAATCAAGGACCAGAGGGCACAGGTGTAAATCGTGACTGATAACTGGAGGTGCTACTTTACATTATTTACACAGTGAGAGGTGGGAGTGTGCAACAGACTGTCCTGCTCTGTAGCTGAAGCCAACTCCCTGGGCTGCTTCCATACAGAAATGGGTGGATGAGATGCTGAGTATCTATTAGCTGTTAGTACATGAACTATGATTGATTAGCTGTTAGAAACAAAGGGAGACAGCGAGGGTATGGAGAGAGGGCTCCTGTGCTCAGCCATCCTCTGCTCAGTGCAGACACAGTGACTCAAGAGCTGGGACTCATGGCACATTGACCATTTTGGGGGCTGCGGTGTGGGAACAGAGCAGCAAGGCAGGGAGAGCACTGGGGCCGGTTCTCGAGGTGATGTTATCGCTCTGATGTGAATGATGTCATCGCCGGGGTCAGGTACGGGGGTGATGTCACTCGGGATGCCAGAGGATCTGAGCAGAACGTGAGAGAGAGACACGTTAGTGAGAGGGGGACAGAAAGGAAAAAAAAGAGAGAGGGAGGGAGGAAGGGGAGGATGGGGGGGCAGAAGGAAATGGAGAATAACAGAGTGAGTGAGAGTGGGCAAGAGAGTGGGGGGAGATAAAGGGTTTCAAGCACTGCTGCTGCTACTTGTATTACTGCTATTGCTAATATTTAACACAATGAGGTAAAATAACACCAGACACACACACAGACACACACACACACATCCCTCCACACCGAATTGGACATAAAAGGGCCTGCCTTCCCCACTCTGTCAGGCACCTTCAGCCATCCCCTCTCTCTGTCTCACCACATTCCCTCTCTCCTTCCCCACTCCCTCCTTCTCCCCCCCCCCGCCCTCAGGCAGTGGCAATGAGGTATTTGGAGAATTTCTGCTGTTGACCAAACCGAGCACACTGGCAGTGTGCCCTCGCTCCCCAGTCCTCTTCCCAAATAAGGAGGCGGTTTTGCCTTACAACCCCAACCCCCCCTCAAATAAAACAAGTGAGACAGAGAGAGAGGGAGGGAGGGAGAGAAAAGGCCATGCCCTTTTAAGGCGGTGGTTTCCTCTCTCTCTCCCTCCCTCCCTCCCTCTCTCTCCGGCAGAGGGGAGTGAAGTCATTGTCAAGAACTGCTTCTTTTTAAACCAGCACTGCGCCGGTCAGGACTCTGCACTCCAGTGAAACAGAGAAAGAGAGAGAGAGAGAGAGAGTTAACCAAGCACACTTAACTGAAAGCACAGTCAGGAACGGATACTTGTCTGACAACTCCAGACAGGACCTCTCTTTGCACAAAGCCTTCTACACAGTAAGTAAGCCAGTTTTACCGTGGTGATGTTGTGGCGACTCAGTGGTGGGGAGGAGAGGAAAGAAGGAATTTCTATTGTTTTTGGGCAGTTGGGGTTGATTTATTTTTTTTTGGGGGGAGGAGGTGGCAGTTTTTCAACAGCCTGAGAGTTTGAACTCCACTGCACCCGTGAGTTCTTGCTTCGGTCACGGTGTCAGCGCGAGGGGGAGGAGGGCGGCAAAGGAGAAGGGATGGAAAAAGTTTAGATGCGTGTGTCTGTCTGTCTGTCAGGGGGGTGTCCAGCTGTTTGTCCAGCTCTGTGTTTGCGTGCGTCTGCGTGTGTGCAGGATAAGGCAGGGCAGGGGAGGAGAGGAGCTGGAGAGGAAGGCTGACGCACTACATTGTTGCCTCACTGGCAGTTGGATCGCAAAAAATAAAACAAATAAAACAAAGAGCAGAAAACCTTGGCCCTCGGAAGTAGAGGCCTGCGTGGGCCGCCGTTTCCCACAGAGAGCCTCCAACATCCTCGGAGCCGAGTCCACAGTGTGGAAGTAGATCAGAGACCCCAGACTGGTCCCTCAGCCCAATCGTCTAGAGTGCCAGGGCAGGGCGTTAGTGGCCCTGTGCTGGAACTGCTCCTGTACACTACGGTGCAGGCAGACAGGCAGGGCTCAGTTTGACAGTGACGTCTGCACTCAGCGTCTACCTGCCTCAGCTTCCTCACATTGTCCCCTGGGCAGCACAACAGGATGTCTGAGACACGGAGCACATTTATTTTTTTGGCTCTCTCTGTCATAGATATTTGTAGTCTATTTGTAGACTGTACTGTACTGCTATTAATAATAATAATAATAATAATAATATCATCATCATCATCATTCTTTATTTCTAATGATTTATTTGACCAAAGCATAGGTTGCAGGGATCTGTGAAAAGTCACACTGCTGCTGCCGCCCACAGCTCACTACGAGCCAGGCAGCTCAACAGGAGGGGCCGGCGATGTGACCTTCTGTGAGAAGCAGTGCGGTGTAGCTGATAACAGTTCACAGGCTGTAAGGTAGAAAGCGGATGGGAGTTTTCGGGAGACCCCAGGAGGGGGCTGGCGTACGAGCGGTCCACTTTGGGAGGGTACAGCTCAGCTCAGACAAGCTAACAAGAACAAGTAGAGGGGGAGACATGGACTGCATATGACAGGGGGCAGAGTGACGTGGTATGCAGAGGGCAGGCAGTGAGTGTGTGTGTGTGTGCGTTGTCCCCTCTCTCTGTGTAAGTGTTGGGAGGGGGCGGTGGTTGTTAATGCCTAGCCAGGGAGGACAGCCATCGGGAACATGGGCTCTCCTGGCGTATTTTTATTCATGTTCAGGCTGTGAACATGAGAGAGTAAACGCACGGGAGCGTCACCGAGCCCACAGGCCACGGTCAGCACAAGCCTGCTGGGACTCCTTCCAACTGGACTGCGCTGCTTTCCTCTGAGCGGAGAAACCTGTGGGGCTTCAGCAGCTTCTGGAGGGATGATGTGTGTCAGGGGTCTACCTGCACATGCACACACACACAGACACACACAGATATAGACAGGCAGACATGCACAGACACGCATACAGACACTCAATTTGTTTGTTGAAGAGGGCCTGGGGGGGTAGTTTTTGCATTTGCTCACTTTTGGGGGATTTTCTTTTTCTTTGGTGGCAGGTTTTTTGGGGAAGTTTGGGAGACAGAAATGAAAACCTATAACACGGGATGTGAGCAAAATAGAAAAAGCACTGAATGAATAACAATATCATTCTGTGAGGTGAGGCAGATAAGACATGTTAGACTGCTCTGCTGGATCTCAGTCATGCGATTGTGAGGCGAGAGGAGGGGTGGAGGTTGTGTGTGTGTGTGTGTGTGTGTGGAGCTGCTGTCTTGACTGTAAAACAGTGGCGCTGCCCCTCAGCTCTCGCCCCATTCACACAGACACTGGGCGCACAGGACCGGTCCCAGCGTCGGCAGGGCGGTAGTAAATGCAGAAGTGACAGTAACAGCTCTAGTAGATGTCGGAAGCATCAGTAGTGCATGGACCTGCAGCAGCAGCACTGGAAATGGAAGCAGCAGCAGCAGCAGCAGCAGTAACAGTAGTATTAGCAGCCATATGTGTAGCAGTAGTAGTAAATGTAGTAGTAACAGTGGCAGCTACAGTTGTAGCAGTTGGCAGTAGCAGATGTAGCAATAACAGTAGTAGCAGCAGTAGCAGTAGTCAGGCGCAGCAATAATTGTAGCAGTAGTAGTAGTAGTAGTAGTAGTAGTAGCAGCAGCAGTAATTGTTGCAGTAGTAGTAGCAGTAGTAGTAGCAGAAGCAGCAGTAATTGTTGTAGTAATAGTAATAGTAGTAGCAGTAGCAACAGAAACAGTAATTGTTGCAGTAGTAGCAGTAGTAGTAGTAGTAGTGGTAGCAGTATCAACAGCAGCAGTAATTGTAGCAGTAGTCAGTGCCCCCCCCCCACCACACACACACACACACACACACACACACACACACACACACCATGTGCAGTTGATTATTTTCTTGTGATCAGTCTGGAGCAATAAGAGTTGTAACGCAGCACAGTAAAGCAGCTAAGATAAGCCAAACCCGGAGCCGAGTGTACAGGGGGTTTCTCAGTAATTCTCTGTGTCATGTTCTTTGCCGGGACACAAACCACAGGCTGTGTGATATCACTGCGACAGATGATAACATGTAGAGAAATACGGCTTGATTTCCTAATGGTGGCGACAGAAGTTACACTGTGCTGATGACACATTATTACAGGTCATAGCTGGGGCTTTAACAGCAGCAGCAGAAGCAGCAGTAGCAGTAGCTGTACCAGTACCAGTAGCCGGAGTAACAGCAGCAGTAGCAGTAATAGCAGCAGTAGCTGTGGCAGCTGTACTGCGGGGGTGAGAGCAGACAGAGGCTGTAGGTCAGGACGAGGGCAGCAGGACCCGTGTCAACAAAGGGCACAGGCTGCACTCAGAGAGTGTCCTGGGTGGGAGTGGAGTGGGAGCAGCTGTGTTGTTGACTGTCATTGTGTGTGCTCTGGGCTGACAGGGTGGACATGGCTGCAGTCATTGCACAAGGCTTTGCACAGACAAACACTGCTTTGCTGATCCAAGGAGGGCCGTGGCGCTACAGTGAAATGGTACCATGGGTTTTAGGCACTGCGGTCACGGGCGAGCCCTGCCCGCTACAGACCAGTAACCAGGTCTGTTGAGCTCATCCACCCAACACAGTGTCACAGTGACGGATGCCACACGGCGAGCTTCTCGGCACCGAGTCAGAGAGCACGTCGTCTCAGAGCTTCCTGACACGGTGTAGCGTCAGTCACGCTTCCACTGCCCGGGGGACCGCTGCCCTCCCCCCGGCTTTACACGATCAGTCTCTCTCTCTCTCTCTCTCTCTCTCTCTCTCTCTCTCTCTCTCTCTCTCTCTGACTCTTCTTTTCTGTCTTTTTCTCCCAGTAGATTATCAAGGCTGGCAAGTCAGGACAAGCAATGTGACTTCCTGCTCTTTCTTCTTCTTCTGTTTTCTCATGCTCTCTCTCTCCCTCCCTCCCCTCCATTCCACCATCCCCCTGTCTCGATCACTGTTTTTCTTCCCTACCCCCATCTCTCTGTGTCTCCTCCCCCCTCTCTGTATGTCTCTCTGCCCCCTAATTTGAATTATGCGTCTGCGTCTCACATAGGTGTCTGCCAACATACTTGTACGTAACGTTAACGAGTGCATAGAAAAAACACAGAAAAGGAAACCCGTTTTTCTATGGTGCGCCATTTGTGTCATACATAATTTCATGCATGAAAGTGGACAGCTGAGCGATTGGCACACACATATTCCAGTTGAACGGAGTGTGCTTGTCCCACCTCAACCAATCCGTCCAGTCCAGTCTCCCCAGATATTCTTGGACGGTGTCCTGATTCAAAGGAAGTGGACACAGTGGGCTGAGGGAGGTTTCTGAATGTCTTGTGTGAATACTATCACAATTGCAGTGATAAAGATTAGAGAAGAGACAGTCTGTCTAATATGTTTTAGGGTGTGTGATTAAATGAGCTTCGAGGGGGGTACAGGGGTGGGGTGGTTAACTCTGGAATATGGTACAGGGGCTGAGGGCTCCATTGTCACCTTGTATGCGAATAAGCAGCTGCCATTGACTACTCTGGTGGGTGGGGTGGAAACCCTTGGAGGAGGCGTTGTACAGAGGCTTGACTCATAAAAGACTGACATGTCAATCATGTCTTTGTACTAGTGTGGCCCTGCTCTGCCCACTGTACCTGAATACTGTGCTCTCTATTATTAACTATTGAAGCCTAATTGCCGCACTACCAGTCACTTTTACAGGTTCAGGGCCCAGTTGCATAAACATAGACTGAGTCTTTGTCTAAGTATAATTATAAGTCATACTAATGATTAAAACCTTTGCATAAAAGAGTGTTTCCTTAGACTGATCTCACTCAGTCAAACACACAAGGCATTCTGGGAAATTTTAAGACACTTGAATAAAAAAATAAAAAAATTGTACGATCCCAGTTCACAGTGACAGAAAATGTATGGTACTTACTGAAATATAATGCAGAAAAATCTATACTTTGGGGGAAAGGGGTGGGACAAAATAAAAAAGTTAACAGCGTCAACCCACTTTGTGTGCGGTCTATAAAAGACGTGCAGAAACTACTATTTAAGAGGAAACATCTGCGTACTGGAGGAGGAGCTCCCTAAAAACTTAAAGGGACCACAGGATTGGTTACTGAAGTCTGTGGGGAGGAGTGTCTGACGTTTTGGGGGACTGCCGGTGGGCAGGACAGCGGAGTGTGTGTGAGCCAATCGGAGGCTCCGCCTGTCAGTATCAATAGCTTCAGACAAGCAGTTTCAATGGAAATAATTAAATCCTAAGTTAGCCTGGGGGTGAGGAGGTTAACTTTTCAGGTTTAGTGGTAGTAAGTCTTAACTCTTATGCAACTGACTAACTTGCATTAGAGTAGTATGTCAAATTAATGGTTTAGACTAGTCTAATATAGTTCTATGCAACTGGCCCCTGATCATCGTGGCGTAGAGTGGCCATGTCCCAATAGAGGTTACAGTCAAAGTGAAGTAGAGAACATACGGTTTCAATCTGGGTCCTAAGGAGAGAGTTCAGTCCCACACCATCAGTATCAATCCTGACGCGAGACTAGGAGAGGAGTGGAGCGGAGTGGAGCACTCAGGTTATAACAGTAGTTTACAAAAGCCCCATTACAATAAGTGGTGCAGGATAAAGTACACGGGAGGAGTTCTGTTACAATAGCACAAAGAGTGTACAGACCTATAGGTGCCGACGTCTACACAAAGAGCCATGTCCCGTGTGCTAACAGTGTGGAGCAGCTCCCCGTGGGCCAGTTAGGCCACTGTCAGATCAGGCTCAATCACAAACGGCCGCATACCTGGGAGAGAGGGATGGACTGAGCCCAGCCGAGCTACAACACATTGATTAACGTCTCCTGGCACATCACAACAGCATAACCGGGTGTATGGAGATGAAAAGTGTGGGAATGCATGGGAGAGAGAGAGAGAATAGGAGAGGGAAAGGGAGAGAGAGGGAGGGAAGAAGAGAGAACTTCCATTCTCAAACATGCTCAGGAGTCACTGAAATACACTCATGCACACACTGAGACTCCCCCTTACTCTCCAGTCACAGTGACACTTGGATCAGTGTGTGTGCTGCAAGAAGAGTGTGTGTGTGTGTGTGTGTTGGGGGGGGGGTTGTGTTTTTGGGGTTGTGGTGTGGTTGCTGTGGAAACCTTGTCTCGGTTTGGCAAACAGGATGTTGCAGTTCATGCATGGGTCAAATCAGATAAAGGCAGCAACAATGCTTACAAGGAACTGCTGCGCTACGAGGCTCAGTGACAGAGTGCGAGGGGTGAGCATCAGAGTTAGTAACACAGCCTGGCCCCTAACGGAGCTGTGCGTCAACACTGTGGCCATGGAGGCTGTGAGAAGTGCAACTGTTCTGGGCCAAAGTACAGTACAATTGTGCCGTTACAATAAGGGTCTGTAGTTAAAGAAAAGTAGAACAGTTTAGTGCAAGAAACTCCATATCTGTCTCAAAGAGCCTAAGCACTGGCAGAGAACAGTGCTACATCCTGCCCACATATGCAGAGAAAGAGAGAGGAGGGAGGGAGGAAGGAAGGAAGAGCGAGAGAAACAGATGTTGCTTAACGACCTCAGTGGAAAACAACAAGGCGTGGCCCATCGTGAGCCACTGTGTAAGGAAGGGAACCAGGCAGCTCTCCCTCTCCCTCCTGCTGGAGAAAACTGCTCTGGTCTCCTCTCAGATCAGCTAGAAGGAACAAGGTGAAGGAACAGAGGAAACGAGGGGGAGAAGGACAGGAAGAGGAGAAAGGGAAAGAGAGAGATCGAGAGGAGGAGACAGAGGGCAGGAGGAAGAGAGGCACACGGAAAGAAGAGAGAGGAGGAGAGAGAGAGAAAGGGATTTCTGGTTAAGCACAACCACCTGACACACATCTCTGCTCCTGCATGACGAGGTGTGTAACCTGTAACCTTTGACCCTCAGGCCCAGCAAGCCCTTCGGTGCGGTGACGTCAGGATGGCAGCACAGGTGACGGGGGCACGGAGTGTGCGTGGGTGTGCTTTGTGGCGAGGGCTCTTGCCACGCACTGGCGTGTGTTTGGGTTTGGCTCACGCGTGTGTGCATGTGTCTTTCTGACAACTTTATGCTTGACGGGCTGGGAGAGAGAAAGAAAGGGAGGAAGAGAATGAGAGAGAGATACTTTATGCAGGAGCTAAACTCATTCCCTTCCACCCTGAGCTCTCCATCCACCTCACTGGTCCACCAGAGATAATACTGTTATAATAATAGAGAGGTAAGAGACCATGTACCATGGGACAGGTGCTAATGTAGAGCCCCCTAATTGCACCCCCAGTTCCCCTCTCCCCCCTCAGTGGGGTGTCTGGGGATCTCTCTCCAGCTCTGTCGATTAACACACGGAGGAGTGCTGTGTCGGCCTGCTATGTGCACACTGCATCAACGCACTGCTGCCCGACGCTAACCCTCTCTCTCTCTCTCTCTGTCTGTCTGTCTGTCTTTCTGTCTGCCCCCACTCCCCTTCACCTCTGCTTCTGCCACCCTCTTTCTCCCTCCTTCTCCTCCTTCCTCTCTCCCCCTTCACCACCCCTCTATTCCACCTCTCTCTTTACTCTCCTACTCTCTCCCTGTCCCCCTCTCTCTCCTCTCCAGGCAGCCCCAGGAATGGCCAACAAAGGTCCCTCATATGGCCTGAGCCGTGAGGTGCAGAGCAAGATCGACAAGAAGTACGACCCCGAGCTGGAGGAGCGGCTGACGGAGTGGATCATGGCGCAGTGTGGCGCGGGGGTGGGCCGCCCTGAGGCCGGGAAGACTGGCTTCCAGGTCTGGCTGAAGGACGGCTCTGTGAGTACCCCCATCGACGACTGACCAGTGCTAGTGTGCCTGTGTACACCACTTCCCATCTTAGTGGGAGTCAGACAGCAGGTCTCAGCGTGTCTCTGTCCCTTTGTCCCTGTATGTCTCTGTCCCTGTATGTGTCTGTGTCCCAGTCAGAGAGCAGGTGTCAGTGTGTCTCTGTGCATCTGTCCCCCCAGGTGCTCAGTGAGCTGATTAACAGCCTGTACAATGCCGGGGAGAGGCCCATTAAGAAGATCCAGAACTCAGGCATGGCCTTCAAGCAGATGGAGCAGGTGTCCCAGTTCCTGCAGGCAGCCGAGAAATACGGTGTTGTCAAGACTGACATATTCCAGACCGTCGACCTGTGGGAGGGTCAGTGTGCAGGACTGAGTGTCTGTGTGTCTGTTTAACTGTGCGTTATTGGTTTGTCTGAGTCAGTGCAATTTGCGTTCGTGTCTCTGTGATTCTGTCTGTATTAGTGTAGCTATCGACGTCAGTGTGACAGTCTGACATGTCTGGCCAATAGATATACTCAACGTATGTTTCTCTGTCTGTCCACAGGGAAGGACATGGCTGCTGTCCAGAGGACCCTGATGGCTCTGGGCTGTCTGGCCGTTACCAAGAGTGATGGCCATTACAAGGGTGACCCCAGCTGGTTCCACAAGTGAGTCTGACCCTTGACCTCTGACCTGTTAGAGTTGCCCTAACTCTGGCGCTCTCTCTCTTTCTCTCTCGTCCTAGTTCCGTCTTTCAATCTCCTCTCTCACCCTGGTGCCAGTATAACTGGAGAGGCGCTGGATATGTAGGTAGCAGCTCCAGCAGCATCAGCAGAAGCACCCACAGTAGCTCCAGCCACAGGAGTTCTTTCCTCACGTGCGTCTCTCTCTGTGCAGGAAAGCGCAGGAGAACCGGCGGGACTTCAGCGATGACCAGCTGAAGGAGGGCAAGAGTGTGATCGGGCTGCAGATGGGCACCAACAAGGGGGCGTCCCAGGCGGGCATGACAGGGTACGGCCGGCCCCGACAGATCATCAACTGAGCTCCCGACAGCCCACCCCCACAACCCCCTGGCAGGGTGGCCCCCAGACAGGCAACCCACCTACCCCATCCCCACCATCCCTTCCCCAGCCTGCAAAGCCGGAGCCTCCTGCCCCCCCAACTCCCTGCCAGGGTCTCAGACAATCAATGAGCACAGGATCAGTCCCCCCCAAACTCCACAGTCTTACTGGGCCAGAACCGGCCTGAACCAACACAGAGACCAAACCACACTCTCACCTGACCACCTCACCACCAGACTCCACACCCCCACACACAGTAACCCTCATATGACCAAATTACATCACACACAGTGACCAGACCACACACCGACCACAAATGACACTGAGACCAAATCCCGACTGTGACCAAATGACACACATTCACTGACCCCCCCCCCCCCCCCCAGAAACACACACACACCCCTAAATACATAATGATGTTACTACACTACACATACCACTTAACAAACCTGCACCAGGATCAGACACACAACACATGGTGGCCACACAAGCAGAGCCAACCAGGAAAGCACAGACCTCAGCCAACTCCTGGGAAACCACATGGAAGTCACAGGGAATTAATCAGGGGAAACCACTTCAATGTAATTCCTAAATTTCCCACCGGAGAGAACCACACATCCCTACCAGATCAGCTGAGACCTGTAAACCTTAATGAGACTAATTCGAATTTTAGCAGCCAATAAGAATAATAGGATAATTACATTAGAATCACAGAAACACAGAACTGATTGATTTTTTATACACTCCCCCTCCCCTTGCAGTGACTAATTTGAAACTGGGAATTGCGCAGTAGGGCTGACGTGTTAATATCAAGAAAATAAACATAAATACAAAATTCCCCCCCTTCCACATTATGATGTTCGGAAATCCCTTTTGCCTTGTTTTTGTACATTGTCTTATACAAAAAAATGAAAAAGAAAAAGAAAGAAAGAAATAAGATTCTCAAATAATAAAATAGTCTTATTTTAAAATACCTGGCTGTTGACCTCCTTATTTCTCAATTATGTTAGTGTGTGAGACTCCCATCTGACACTGGTGCTTGCGTGTGTGTGTGTGTATGAGCTGCAGACCCGTACGTCCAAGCACACGCGTGCTATTTCCTTATAGAAGAGTTGCGTCTATGTCTGAGCCATGACTTGTGTACACAGATGTGACCGTATGCATACTCGTGTGCGTGTGCGTGTGTGTGTGTGTGTGTGTGTAACCATGTTTGGGATCAGTTTTCCATAACATGTACCAGATTTAAATCCATGTCACCCTGAAGACCAACCAACACTAGACCCAATCCTGGCCCGGTCTTAATCTCTCAGTACAAACTTAATTCTGCAACTAACAGCTTAATCCCAACTCAAACTAGAAGCCCGACACAGACTGATAAAAAAAATTCAATAGTGGCAGAGTTACAAATTAAAACTTGGCTCCAGTGGCCTGATAAACAATAGTGTTTGCCAAATCCCTGGGAGGGTGTACAGAGGAAAGACGTAGAGCAATACAGTTGGCGCACCTTGACTTTGACAGTAAAACCAAACGAGTTCTGAAACAGAAACTTAGCCTCGAGTCCGGACTGAATTCCAGGCAAAACCCTCATCCAAAACTAACCTAATAAACATCAGAGCTCTGAGGAAGGAGGGACTACAGAGAAAACCCAGGATCTGCTTACTCTGCCTCAAGTCTGAAGAGGTCCGCCCCAATCCACTGAAAAGGCACTGACCTGCGTCACACACATCTGCGCGGGCAGAGTGCAGTCCAAGCTGACACTCCCACAATCCCCTGCTGATGAAATTGGGCAATATAAAAGGGCTTGCAGCTCATAAACAAACAAAAAAAAAAGAACCGAGGGGGGGAGGTTGAGAGAGAGAGATGGAGGGAGAAAGGGGGAAGGGAGAGTGAAACGGGGAAGGATGGAGAGTGAGCAAGGGAGGGGAGAAAATGAGAGCGAGAGAGAGAGAGAGAGAGAGAGAGAGAGAGAATAATCTGGGGAATGTGTGCTGCAGGATGCTCCATGCCCAAATACTGCACTTCATTACCAAGCACAGCATCTGGAGCATGAGAACGACTGGCTTCCCAACCCAATCACAACCACGACACGCACAGCCTCCACCACAGACCTGACACAGGGAAATTGATCGCCTGTTTCCATCTCAAAAAAGGCGTTCGCTGCGGTTTGGCCCAAAAAGTACGCTGCCATGGGATTCTTCAATGTGGCACGGGGGGGAATATTACATCACTCTCAAAATGGAGCGCGGCACGAGAACTGGCACGAGTCTGCGGGTCACGGGGGCGTGGAGTCAGACAGGGTTGCAGCTCCACACTGCCTCATGTCTACAGGTTTATTTTTTTTACTCTTTGAACCATTTCAGTTACTCGTGAAATGAAAACAATCAGGATAAACCTCATTTATCTCCCCGAGGCGCCGGTACATGTGGGAAACAGTCCTCAAAGACAAACATGTCCGATACGTCCTCCTTGTTGAGAAACAATGCATCAAATCCAACACTGACATTCCACATTCCTGCTGGGAATTCCTCGTTCACATCTTCAACTGCATATGGATTAGTGTTGAACACTTTGGCCTAATATGTACCTAAATCTCACTTCACGAGACTGCGGTGGTTAGGAAAGTACAGGCTTCAATAAAACACTAAAAAAATACCCAGTATATTACATATACAGGCTGTGGCCTCCCTCTCACTTAAGTGCACAACTTAAATGTAGTCCCTCAGACAGACAGCTGAGGACACAGGCATAGAGAGACAGACACAGAGAGACACAGATGGACAGAGACAGACAGACAAGAACACAGACAATCAGAATTAGACGGGATCACAGAGAAGAGCACCACTTTGTTTACCCCACACACTGGCCTCAGAGGGACACCAGTGAATCCGCTTCAGGCAGCTCGCTCCCGACCCCTGCCACTCTCGGTGTGAAAAAGCATCTCCTCTTCCTTTTGAAATGCACTGGCAGTCGACTTCAGCGAGTGGTGGCGTCCCAGTGTCAAGCTGCAGGGTAACTGTGTCAGTCCCACCCACAACCTCCGCAGCCCTCATCCAAAAATCAAACCTTTAAGTGGTGTTTTTTAATTTTTTTATATCTTTAAAAAGAAAAAACAAGAAAGTGTCTCAAGTATTTAAATATTTGATCCTCTGCAAACAAAAAAAACCTCTGTCCCACTCAAATACATTTACATCCCCTCCCCATATTGCCATCCCCCAGAATGCACCCAATTAGAAAATAAAGCGACCTTAAAAACCACCAAGAGACCCACCCACACCCTTTTACCCAACCACCACCACCCCGAGGTGCAGCAGGGCCGTTTTCTGGGGCGGTCTGCGGGTGAGGGCAGTCACGGCTGGGCAAGTAGTAAAAAGGCAGTGTAGTTTGGCCACAGAAGAACTGTCCTACAGGAAAACAGCCGAGAAATGGGGCCCAACTCCTGCCAGGTCTTGAGGGGTCCCCAATAGTCCAGAGCTGCGCTCTTGGGGGGGTGCTCCTGAGAACGGGAGCTGGCATGGACTCCTGTCTTCCAGTGTGTGTGTGTCCCTGTGAGAGCACTAGCTGAGCACGAGGAGACCCCTCCGTTAGCATGCTGGGAGGCGGGAGGTCCGGACATCCATTTGGTGTGTGATTTGGCACCCAAGTCATCTGCCCATCGTTGTCAGTGTCTCTCCCAGTGTGCCCGTCTCTCTCCCAGTATCCCAGTATCTTCCTCCCTCCGCTCCGGACAGCCCTCCATCCAGCCCCGCCCTTCCCCTCCGCTCTCTGCACACTAGATCTCAGTGGGGGGAGGGAGGGAGGTGGCAGGTGGAGGGGGGTGCGGCTACGTGCTGGGGACCCCGACAATTAGGGGGACTTTCTCTTCTTCTTCTTCTTCTTCTTCTTCCTCCTCCTCCTCCTCCACTGCTCTCTCATTCTCCAGTTGCAGTGTGGGGGGTGTCTGGGGGCCGGAGGCGCTCAGTCTGTGCAGGGGGATTACGTCCTCCGACTCGGGGCTCTCATCCCCGGCTTCCATACCTCCCTTGCCAGGTCCCTGCCGGCGGCACAGCCCCCGCCAGTCCAGGTGAGCCAGGCTGACCTCCAGGGTGTAGTATAGAGACCAGAACAGGGCGAAGCAACCCAGGAGCAGCAGGGACTGGAGAGGGGGGAGAGAGAGATGGAGGGAGGGAAAGTAGTTGGAGAAAATAAAATGGGGGGGGTGAAGAAGGGATAGGAGAATAAGAGAGTGATGTTTGAGAAAGATTAAAGGAGGGTAAGAGAGGAAGAGCAAGAGAAAGAGGGGCAACAGGAGAGAGGAGATGTCAGTACACATACAGAATGTCCAGAACACAATTGAACAGTGAGCGGCTTGAAACCGGAACAGCCGTGCGGAGAAAGAAGGGGGCCACCGCACAGCCAGGGACTGTGGCTCTCACTCACCTTCAAGCTGTTTGAGGTTAGGGGGCTCACAGCCTCAGGTGGGATGTCCAGGCCGGGGGGGCAGGGCAGAGAGAAGCCCGGGTGCAGGTACTGCCCGCCCATCGCATCCTCCACGTGGCTGGGGGCCAATCACAACACAGCACTGTCACACACAGGCGCGGCCCTTCGACTCTTTCAGTCTCACACTGAGACGGACACGCACACACGCACGCACACACACATATATACAAACTGATCGAGTCAAACGACACAAATGCAGACAGCACACTCTGCCCGTCTCCCAGCATGCCCCTCACCTCTGTCTCTCCTTCACAGCCTCATAGGACAGAGACGAACCGTACAGAGTCAGCCTCCAGCGATTCAGGGTCCCAGGAACCAGAGCCGCTTCCCCTGAGAGCAAGAGAGGGATCGCAGTGAGTATCATCCAGAAGGGCAGTCCAAGACACCGCAGCTCTTGCAGTGTTGTGATAGTGTGAGGGGCCCCTGTACATCTACCCACAATGCACCCTGTCCCACAGCTGGGAGTGGAGCACAGCGGGTTCAGAGAGAACCGGACGGGGCTGCTCAGTGCGATAGAGAGAACACCCCTGGGAGGAGAAAAGCTGCCTGGTCTGTGTGTTGGTGTTCAGACTCACTGTGGTCGCTGAAGTGAACGCTGTACTGGCCCTCGGCTCGCTCCCCCCAGCAGCGCACCGAGGAGAAGGTCCAGTCAGTGTAGCCAGAGGGGTCCCTGCAAACAGGAAATGGACACTGAGGACAGGGTGAAGGGCAAGGGACGAACACACACACTGTACGCACTTATATACAGTACTGTGCAAAGGTTTTTGGCAGGTGTGAAAAAATGCTGTAAAGTAAGAATGCTTTCAAAAACAGACGTTAATAGATTATATTTATCAATTAACAAAATGCAAAGTGAGTGAACAGAAGAAAAATCTACATCAAATCCATATTTGGTGTGACCACCCTTTGCCTTCAAAACAGCATCAATTCTTCTTGGTACAGTTTATGAAAGAACTCTTCAGGTAGGTTGGCCAAAACATCTTGGAGAACTAACCACAGTTCTTCTGTGGATTTAGGCAGCATCAGTTGCTTCTCTCTCCATGTAATCCCAGACAGACTCGATGATGTTGAGATCAGGGCTCTGTGGGGGCCATACCATCACATCCAGGACTCCTTGTTCTTCTTTACGCTGAAGATCGTTCTTAATGACTGTCGCTGTATGTTTGGGGTTGTTGTCATGCTGCAGAATAAATTTGGGGTCAATCAGATGCCTCCCTGATGGTATTGCAAGATGGATACGTATCTGCCTGAACTTCTCAGCATTGAGGAGACCATTAATTCTGACCAAATCCCCAACTCCATTTGCAAAAATGCAGCCCCAAACTTGCAAGGAACCTCCACCATGCTTCACTGTTACCTGCAGACACTCATTCGTGTACAGCTCTCTAGCCCTTCGGTTAACAAACTGCCTTCTGCTACAGCCACATATTTCACATTTTGACTCATCAGTTCAGAGCACCTGCTGCCATGTGTTTTCCTGCATAGTTGAGTCTCTTGGCCTTGTTGCCACGTCGGAGGTATGGCTTTTTGGCTGCAAGTCTTTCATGAAGGCCACTTCTGACCAGACTTCTCCAGACAGTAGATGGGTGTACCAGGGTACCACTGTTTTCTGCCAATTCTGAGCTGATGGCACTGCTGGACATCTTACGATTGTGAAGGGATGTAAGCATGATGTGTCCTTCATCTGCTGCAGTAAGTTTCCTTGGCCGACCACTGCATCTACGGTCCTCAACGTTGCCCATTTCTAGTGCTTCTTCAAAAGAGCTTGGACAACACATCTAGAAACCCCTGTCTGCCTTGTCCCCTGTCCCTGGGAGAGACCTTGCTGATGCAGTATAACTACCTTGTGTCTTGTTGCTGTGATCAGTCTTGCCATGGTGTGTGACTTTGAGAGTAAACTGTCTTCAGCAACCTCACCTTGTTAGCTGAGTTTGGCTGTTCCTCAGCCAGTTTTATTCCTCCTACACAGCTGTTTCTGTTTCAGTTAATGATTGTGTTTCAACCTACATATTGAATTGATGATCATTAGCACCTGTTTGGTATAATTGTTTAATCACACACCTGACTATAAGCCTACAAAATCCCTGACTATGCATGTGTACCTAGAAGAATTGATGCAAAGGGTGGTCACACCAAATATGGACTTGATTTAGATTTTTCTTCTGTTCACTCACTTTGCATTGAGTTAATTGATAAATATAATCTATTATCATATCTATTTTTTAAAGCATTCTAACTTTACAGCATTTTTTCACACCTGCCTAAAACTACTGCACAGAACTGTATGTGTGTGTGGAGAGTTGAGTGCAGAGCAGACAGTGTGTAGACTGTGTGGACAGTGTATAAACACTGAGCCTGGGGAAAGACAGCTCTCCACACAGGCTCTTGAAGGGGGTCCTGATTTACAGGCAGTGGAGACAGAGGGCTGCGGGGGGGGGGGGGCTGGGGGGGGGTGTGTCTGTGAATGTCGAGGAATGACAGAATCACAAAGGCAGTTGATAAACATTAGCTAGGAGCCAGTAGGCACATTTACATGGCCATTTCTGATCCGGATCAAATGCATCGGTAGCATTTGATCCTGGCAGTGTGGACGCCCGACCGGCTCAAGTCCCAGCATGCACTGCGGTGGCGTGTGTTTTAAAGGCAGGTGGCAAATACCCTTCACATCAGTGGAGCAGATAAGAGAACATTTCCCAGCTGCCCCTATTATAAATAAAATAGTTAAAATTAACACTAAATGGCTTTTTATTTTATGTTATCAAAAATATATAATTTTATTTTTTATTTTAAATGCTTAGTTGTGAAAAGATATGCAGATGCGTTGGTTTTACTTGTTAGAATAATTTGTGACGAGATTAAGACGTGATATATACATATGATTAAGATTGGACTTCCAAGCTAATGTGGCAGCGTTTGTTTTAGGCAGGAGGCAGACCTGCATCAGTGGCGCAGATCAGAGACCCTTCCCTGCTTCACTTATTATAAATAAAAAAAATTAAATGAACACTGAATGGCTTGTTACTTGTTAGCAAAAAATACATAATTGTATTTTAATTTAAAATGCTTTGGCTGCAAAAAGTAAAGTACCGGTACATTTGATCGGGATCAGTGGTGTCGTGTCCACACTGCGGTGTAGAAGCACCTAATGTGTCTTGCCCATTTTGGGGGTGGGGTGGGGGGGGTTCGGTGATTGAGTGAAGGTAGAGGGGAAATTGGAGCCATTATCTTTGAATGTGTAGCTGTGTGGTGACGAGCCACTGCCATCGGCCACTCTGGACAGAGGTACGAAATACACACAGAGTGAGGCAGGGCTTTGCGTCAGCTCTTTATTGCCATTAATATGTACATGGTGTGTGCATAACATGTGTATGGTGCATATGCTGTGTATACAGCGTGTAGAGGTGGGTCTCACGTGTCCATGAAGCGCCGGGCTCCGATCAGTGAGGACATCCCGCTAGGGCAGCTCAGCATGATCTCTACGTTGCCGCGGCGGGGGTGGGTCATCGTAATAGTGATGGCTACGTGCTCCAGCGTCTGCATCCCTGACTGCTGAAGGTCTTCTGCAGTCACTGCGGGCAGGAAAGAGTTAACACCAACAGTGTTACCGCATAGATATACATACTGGCACTGTACACACAAACACACACACAAATACAGGGACACACGCACGACACACTGGGCACCAGACACACAGCAAACACTTATGTTAAATCTGTTAATTTCTGTTAAATTATGTTAATCTGTTCATGTTAATTTCCAGAGGTCAACTGGGGAGTCAGGTGGCTCTGTTCCTTTAAGAGAACTCTTGCTGCATTGTATCCCGTGAATACAGGCCCAGCACAGCCACACTGCGGGCATGGGAAGGACCTGAGCCAGACTGGCAATCCAGAGGAGAGTCGAGAAGAAGGTTAAATCACAACTGGCTCAGCGCTCTCTCCCCCTCCCTCTCCCACTCCCCCTCTCTTTATTTCTCTCTCTTTCTCCCTCCCTCTCTCTCTCCATCTCACTCCCTCCCTCCCTCCCTGCTTCAGTGTAATTCCTTGGCATTTCCTCACTCGATGTTTGTTGTTGCAGCTTCACGCTACATTTCCTTATAGGGAAGAACACATTCCCGAGGGGCAGGAGAGAGGGAGCGGGGGGACTGGGACAGAGAGGAGGAGAGGGAGAGATGGGGACAGATTGAGAGAGAGAGAGAGCGAGAGAGATAGAATGAGACAGAGACAGAGGGAGATTGAGGGAGCAACAGGGAGAGACAGAGATTGAGAGAGAGAGAGAGAGAGGAAGCAGTGAGGGCAAGAGGAGAGAGAGGGCAGTGAGAGAGAGAGAGAGGAGACAGGAAGCAGTAGCAGGCCGGGACTACACGACCAGTCCAGCACAGCCCTGTCCTGTCCAGTGTGGAAACTGCTTTGTTGCCCTGAGCTCAGGCAGTGCGGACCGCAGCCGAGATCAGGGGAAGCGGCAGCCTTTACCCCGGCTAGTGTCAACACCTGGAACGCGTTACTTCAAAGAACCTACACGGGAGACCCTGGGCGTAACACAGCTCCCACGACAGGATCATGAATCATTGCTGGGGCGCCGACTCTGATCTCGCTGCCAGGAGCGCTGGGGTGTCACCGCAGACCGGGCTGCTCACTCTGCACTGTGGGCATGACATCATGTTCTTAGTGAGGCGTTTAATCGCTTGTCGGCCGTAGCGATATAGGTTTCCTAGCACAGCTCAGAGCACAGGGGAGTATGAGATAAGGAGACAATGAGGGAGAGAGGGAGCGAGGGGAGGGCGTCAGGGATAGAGTGAGGAGAGGGGCCGAGAACAAGAGAAGAGGAAAGAGAGAGGGGGAGCAAGGGAGATGGAAAGTGTCAGAGATTGAGGAGAGAGGGAGAGGCCAAGAACGAGAGGAGAGGAGAGGAGAGAGAGAGAGGGAGCGCTAAAAGGAGGGAGAACGAGGGATGTGTTGCAGTCCAGTTAGAGTGACACGACGTCTCTGGAATCACAAACATTGCCTAAAAAGGGCAGATCAGAAAAGGAGGCTGGCTAAGAGAGAGAGCCCTCCTCCTCCTCCTCTTCCCTCCTTCACTCTCTCTCTCCCGGCTTCCTGCGTCTCCGTGTAACTCAGCAACAGTTTGCCACAGCCGGCTGTGGTCAAAGTCTTCACAGCCCTTAATTAGCGACTCATGTTACTGGAGGTTGTCTTCAGTCGGAGGCATATTTTTAGGAATCTGTTTCTCCACAGACGCAATGGGAACGGCAGCGCAACATTTTCCAGTACAAACCATGTGTTCGACCAAAGCGAGGGTCCCAAATTTAAACACACAAAGCTTTGCACACCCCTTTGTCTCAACTCAACCAGCGCCCTCCAACCCAGGTCCCAGAGATCCCCTGTCCAGCAGGTTTTGGAGTCACCCTCCTATCACCAATTTACAAAGACACGTATGAACCATGGACTGTAAACGGTGGACTCTACCAAGCTGCATATTGGACTCCCCCACTATTTTTCTCCTTCCTGACACGAGGACTGTCCGTCACCTCGCTCGCCCTCTCCATTACCATCCCTCTCTCCTCTCTGCTCCCCATTTCCTGCCACTCACCATTCCAGGTGAGACTGAGGCTGTTGGGGAACGCTGGGATCACCGTGCCCAGACTCTGCTCTGGACTCTGATAGGAAACCAGGAACGGCACCGACTCCCAAACCTGCCCAAGAGAAAAGAGAGACAGAGAGAGAGAGGGAAAGAGAGTTAGTGTGCAGTACAGTCTGTGCCTCCAGGGTCAGAGCACTGAGCGGCAAGGCAGCAGTGTGCAGTACAGTGCAGTAAAGTGTAGTGAGCGTGCAGCAGTGTGTGCAGTACAGTGAAGTGAGTGTACTGCAGTCAGGGCCGTGTGGTTGTGGGAGGTTTACCTTGGCAGCGTTGACGAGTCTCCAGGCGTTCAGAAGGCCGAAGCCGTGCTGGTAACTGTGGTGGAAGCCGGCACCGTTGGTCTCCCAGCCTGCGTGCCGGTCCTCGTACTGACAACACACCCACAGGGACAGACAGACCGGTAAATGACTTGCATAGGAAGGAAAGACAGCCCCACTCTCCTCCATCACTCTCTACGCACAATCATTAGACGCAGCCCTCACCTTGGTGGCCGTGTGGACGATGATGTGCTGCACGTCTCTCCAGGTGAGGCAGGGGCGCACCTGCAGCATGAGGGCCACCATGCCCGCAGCAAGGGGGGCGGCCGCCGAGGTGCCCGTGTGCCCGTCTGTGCAGCCGGTGCCCTTCTGCAGGTCCCAGTCTGATGTCACCTGATGCACACACACACGCACAGAGGGGTCAGACATGTGTACATGCACAGAGCACACGCACACATGTGGACGCACACGAAACCTGATCATACACACGCACACACATGGCTAGAGTGGGCATTACAGACACTGACAGCTCAATTCCACACACATACATGCACAGATCTACACGGCCCTGTTTCCCAGACCGGGGGCTGTGACTGGCTTGGATTTCTGTGCCTTTGTTTGTTATTTATTCCGTATAAAATAAAAGGTCAGGTAAAATGCTTTAAAAAGGTTTAACACTTAAAATATCAGCACGTACACAAGGCAGGAAAACACTCATCTTGTCTATGTCCAGTTTCGGCATTGCTAACATTTGCCCACATGTAAATGGAGTCAGACTGAGGAATGCATTGGGAATTCCGGATATTTACACAAAGCATGCATTGTACACACAGAGAACTGGGTTATATATATATCGTGTACACACAGGCACGCACGCACACACACACAACGCTTTGTTAGGCGAGAACATGTCCACCGGATCAGCACGGATGACAGAGGCGATGAGAAATTCCACTGTGTACATACTGAGAGAGTTACAGCACTACGGCCCTCCTACACTCCGCCGAGGGAGGCTGTGATTTATTACTGCTCAGACGAAGGCCAGGACAGCACTGTCAACGGCAGAGCAGGACAGAGGGGGAGGGAGAGAGGGGATAGAGCCGTCAGATTTATAACTGCACTGACAAAGACCAGGACACAACTGTAAACTGCAGAGGACACAGAGAGAGAGAGAGAGAGAGAGAAAGAGAGAAGGGGAAGATGGGAGGAGGAGAGTGGGGAGGGAAGTGATGGATTGAGCAAGCCTCCCTCCTTCTTCCTCTCCTCTCTATCTCCCTTTCACCCTTCACTCTGTTGCTGACAATCCGCCTCCGTCTCTCTCTCGCTCCCCGTACAGCCCAATCCTTCGGTCACCAGCTGCCACCCACTCTCCCTTTCTTTCTCTCTCAAGCAGTAGTGATGACTTCATGTCTGTCTCCCCAGTCTGACTCCAGGTGACCCCTGCTCACACCCACTGGTTGGACGGGCCAGACGCCTAGCAGACCACTGCAGCCCAGGTACGCCCAGGAAACAGGAAATGAGATGAGAAGTCAGCAACCCTGAACTCACCGATAGACACAGTGCAGACCCATACACCCTGCTGCACGCCCAGTACAGACTCAATACTCACTGATAAACATCCAGTACAGACTGATACGGTTATATTTTAAGAATATACTACTTGAGGCTCAGGAGACATTTGTACCAAAACTTAGCAAACTGAGGACCAAAAAACAGTGGCCAAAATGGGTTAATAGAGGTATGCAAAAAAATATCAAGAGAAAGAAAATGCTGTATAGCGCATAGAAAAGGGATGGAGACAAAAACTAAATACAAAGAATATGTTGAGCTGCAAAGAGACCTTAAGAAAGGGATCAGGAAAGCAAAGAGGGAAATAGAAAGAAACATAGCTATTGGAGCTAAAACTAATGCAAAGAGCTTTTTTCAATACTACAACAGCAAGCGGTCAATAAAGGAGGAAGTGAAACAGATAAAGGGCAAAAATGGAAGTATCTTCGAAAATGAACAAGATGTGGCAAATGTTCTAAATGAGTATTTCACTGAGGTTTTTACAAAAGAAACAACAGATAACATGCCACAGGTTAACAACCAGTCCAGTCAAATCGTAAGAGAGATCAGGATAATGAGGAGGAGGTACTAACGGGACTAGCAGAATTAAAAACCAACAAATCACCTGGGCCAGATGGGATATTTTCAACAATACTTAAAGAAATTAGGGAAATTATTTATGGGCCGCTAACTCAAATATTCCAAATGACACTTAGAACAGGGGATGTGCCAACTGACTGGAAGACAGCAAATGTCAAACCAATCCACAAGAAAGGGGACAAAACTGAGCCAGGAAATTACAGACCAATCAGTCTCACCTGGAAAAAATTATTAGACAGAAAATAGAGGAGCATCTTAATGAAAACCATATTCTTGGAGATAGTCAGCATGGGTTTAGACGAGGCAGATCATGTCTTACTAATTTATTAGAATTTGTTGAACATGCAACTGCAGCTGTAGATCATGTGAACGCATATGATATGATACACTTAGATTTTCAGAAAGCTTGTGATAAGGTTCCCCACCAAAGACTGACCCTCAAATTGGAAGCTGTAGGCATTCAGGGTAATGTAAGTAGATGGATTATGAACTGGTTGATGTCTAGGAAACAGAGGGTGTCGATTAGAGGAGTCGCTTCTAACTGGA
Source organism: Amia ocellicauda (assembly GCF_036373705.1). NCBI lineage: Eukaryota > Metazoa > Chordata > Actinopteri > Amiiformes > Amiidae > Amia > Amia ocellicauda. Next base: position 59,523,100 of record NC_089850.1, read on the forward strand.
GTGAGGTTGTTAATGGAGTTCCACAGGGATCAGTACTAGGACCTTTGCTTTTTCGAATCTATATTAATGATCTGGACTCTGGGATAGTTAGCAAACTTGTCAAATTTGCAGATGATACTAAAACAGGTGGCTCTGCAGATACTTCTTCAAACAGAGAGGCGTCACAATCTGAACAAACTCCCCAGCGATGTGGCTGAAGCTGAAAATTTGGGAACATTTAAAAATCAGACTGGATAGGATCCTTGGATCACTCAGTTATTAATGGACACCAAACGAGTAGGATGGGTCTAATAGCCTCCTCTCAATTGTAAACTTTCTTATGTTCTCATTATACACATGCAGTTCTCACTGGCTTTCAGACTCAAAGCACAAGGAGGGGGTGGCAGGAAATTCAAACAACACACTAACTTCTGAGTTGCACTATATTAAATTACAATCAATCTGTTCAGGACTCACACTCACACCACTGACCCATTTCTCATTCATTTCTGAAATGGGAATTGTTGGCAGAGATTTAAAATTGGAATAGGAAGTGAGAAATATCAGTTACAGAACTGGGATTGTCTAGACTGGAGTGAGGTTTAAAAGTGGAACCGGAGTAAAGACTCGGACCCCCCCGCTCGGCACGCAGAGGGACAGGGGGTCAGCGCGGGGCCCGGCTCCACACCACACGCGCTGACATCACCCCCCCGCCACCGCGTCACCATGGACACGGCAAACAAACAGCAGCAAACACAGAAAACCACAGGAGCGCTCTCTCGCTCTCTGCCATGTAGACTTCACCCCCCTCTCTCTCACTCTCTCTTCCTCTCTCCCCCTCTTGTTCAGTTTTTATAAGCTACGACACGATGGATTGCTTTTGGCAACGCTGCAAAGTCTCAGCAAAGACGTGAACACGGGCACAGAAGGCAGTGCCCCTGCTGTCAGAGTGTGTCGATGAGTGCGTCAATGTATATGTGTCTTGTGAGCACGGCCTTCTTGAGTGTGTATCAGTGTCTGTCATGTTGCGTCTTCATTGTGTGTTGTCGGTTTGTGTTGTCATTGTGTGCTTGCCTGTGTGTGTGTGTGGGGGGGTGTTTCAGGGTGTCAGTATCACAACATCAGTATCCGAGTCAATATCAGTACTGTGTGTCAGGGTGGGTCGGGGTCAGCAGCAGTGTCAGTGAGTCACTGTTAGTAACTGTGTGCATCAGCGGGTCAGGGGTCAGGGGTGCTGTGGGACTCACAATGCTGCGCATCTGTTTGTCTCCACTGCTGAAGGTGACAGCCAGCATGGAGGCGCACTCTTCCGCATAGAACGGCATCCTCCCGTTCTCATCCACCGCTCCTGCAACACACACACCAAGTTAACACTGACACTGTGACACACACAAACACACACACGCACGCACACACACACACACACAGTTAACACTGACAGTGTGACACACACATACAAACACACCGAGTTAACACTGACAGTGTGACACACACACCGAGTTAACACTGACACTGTGACACACATGCGAGCACACACACACACACACAAATTAACACTGACACTGTGACACACACACACACACTGACATGCAGTGAGCTGTCAGGCGTGTGTGGGGAGCCGGAGTCCCGGAGCGCCTCACCTATGGTCACGGTGTAGATGGAGTTGGCATAGCCATCGTAGTTGCAGTTATCTCTGAACTGGCCCCCATTGCCGCTGGCGACCACGAAGATGCTGCCGAAGCCCTTCCTGCCGGCAATGACCCCATGCTGGAGTGCTGCCTGAAGGATAGGTGGACAAGAGGGAGACACACTTAACGCCACAGGCACACCGAGCACCACAGAGGCACCGAGCGCCACAGGCACACTGAGTAACTAACTATGGCAATAAGACACTCTTTGCATAACAGTGTGATCCAATCCAGTAGTGACAAGACTGTTGTACAGGCCGCACTGTGCCGGTGAAGCAGAAAAATAACATCAGATTTCATCTCTTGTATCTCTCTACACAAATGTGACCACACTCGGGCAACGAGTGGAAATATTCACTGGGAGAGAGTGTATGTGTGTGTGTGTGTGTGTGTGTGTGTGTTGGGGGGGGGATGGAGTCTTTAATCTACTGGGCAACTGAGCAGCTGAGATGGGTTTGCACATACTTTTTGCTTCGTTAAGTAACTGACACGAGGCGAGCAGGGAGACGCTCAAAGCTATCTGGTCTTGCAGCCGAAGCTTAGGACTTAGGAAAAGTAAAAAGACAAGCAATCATTCTGCCCCCACCCCCCAACTCCCTCCCTAAGTCTATCTTACTCTTTCCTTCTCACTCTTTCCCTCTCTCACACTCTCATTCTCTCTCTTCCCCTCTCTCTTTTCCTCTTCCCCTCTCTCCCTCTCCCCCGGCTATGTGAAAAGCAGCGCTGGCCGGGAAACTGGCCAGAGTTTATCCGAGGTTAAAGAAAGCAGAGCCAGATCGGCAGCGCAGGACGAGTCTTTGCCGACACAGCCGGTCAAGAGCGCAGGAGAGCAGCACAAGCAGATGGTCAGGATGGCCTACTCTCTCCTCCTCGCGTTCCCTCATTTTCTCCGTTGACCCACAGACACAGTGCTCCCGAGCCAGGCAGGAGGGGAAACAGGAGGGGCTGCTGTGCTCACAACCAGAGTGTACTGATCAAACACCCATCCATGTGCAACATAAAAGACACCAGGGCCCAGGACTGGTCCGAGAAACACTTTCTGTGGAGTGGTTGTAAAAAACAGCAGGCACTGCTTTATGCAGGGAGTGACGGGAGTGTCTGGACCCAAATACCCAGCCAGGGAAGGAACAAGATAGACTGGTCAGGGAGCTTTGGGCTGCTAACGGGTTGCACAGTTTCTCAGACACCTGCGTCCAAGGCAGAGTGGGACACCCCCAGCCTGCAGTACTGCACCTGAACCGAGAACCACACAATCACAACGGAAACACAGAACGAATGACTGAAGGACGAATCACAGGGTCTGAAAACCTAGAGAAAAACAATACTGGCAGGTCATGGTGCCCCACAAACAACAACACACCCACGACAGCAAAAACACCTCTGGTACAATCCAGTTTGGATTTATGGTGTGTGTGTGTGTGTGTGTGTGTGTGTGTGCACGCTTCTGGTGTATTTCTACAAGTGTGTTGTGCACAATAATTTTCCTTTGCTGACAAACACTGATGTCAGTTTGGATTAGTGGTGAACTGTGTGCGTGTGTGTGCGTGTGTGTGCGTGTGTGTGCGTGTGTGTGCGTGTGTGTGTGGTCTGGTGTATTTCTGTGTGTGTGCTGTGCAAAATAATATCCTTCTGCAGCCAACGTATGCTAGGCTTTGCATCAGCCAGTGGGTCAACCAGAAACCCCTCTCCCCTCCTCACAAAACCACCCCAAGGCCAGCCCTGCCTAGCCCTGCCCTGCCTGGGACAGTACAGCACAGTACAGTGTGGCACGCTGCTGCTCTCTAGAAACCCATTACAGAACAGTAGGGCAGACACGCCAGCCCCTATTAGCTGGAATCACACAGCTTGAACTATTTTACTGCTCCCACAAGTTTCCATATGCCGTGCCAGACACAATAAGGAAAGGGAGCATTACACAGAGATTGCAGGAGGCGGGGGGGGAGATGGAGCCCATCAGGACTGGTTTGGGCTGCCAGTAGCTTGTGGAGCACAGAGGAGCCCCCCAAGCCCCCTGACTGGACTGGACTGGCCTGGTGCCGAGGGGAACGCCATGCCCGGTCTCTGCCTGCTTCAGGCTCTGGCGATGGAGAGTATGTACACACACAGGCCTCTGTCTGGGGCTTTGCAGAGTGGACTGGGAACGATTCACTGGAGAACTGCGGTCCCCAGCGGTCACTCAGTCCTGCTCAGTGAGGCAGCGGGTACAGTATAGTGTACAGTATCTGTACAGCGCCCAGCCTCTCTCACTCCTACTGTATCAGTAAGGAGGTCAGCATGGCGCCTAGTCTGCCAATGGGGCACAATGGAGGGGAAGGTGAGGAAGAGAGACACAGAGGATGATGAAAAAAGAGAGAGAGACATAAGTATAGGGACAGAGAGGCCCAGAGAGAATGATAAAGACAGGCAGGCAAAGAGGGAGAGCCTGATTTCTGTGCAGGATTACTGTTCCTCCCGCCTCTCACATCTGGAGCCCAGACGGCCCGGCTCAGAGGGAGTCTGTCATGCTGCCTAACGACTGCGCCCGGCTGTGGGGGGGTGACTCACATAGACACCTCACCAGCTCTCACTGGGAGACCCGCAGTGACCAGCCCGGCTGCCGCCACTGGGACAAAAACGCACACTGTCACACCTCGTTCGGGCCACTTCCTGCTCCTTCTGCAGGTGTGCACAGACCGTAGGGAGTCAGTTTGTGTCTTCCCTCGGCCCGTGAGTGGAGCGTGTGGCCCACTCACCAGAGGTCCACTCAGGAGAGGCCCGTAAAAGGCTGTGCTGAGGGATGCGTTCTGTGGTGGAGAGTGGAGTCGGAAACCCCGCCCCGCAGTCACAACCCACAGTGACACAGTGCCAGAGACGGCAGCCGGAGATAACGAGGCAGCCCAACAGGAAGCGAAACAGGAGACCCGAGCATTACAGCACAGCACAGCACAGCAATCACTGACTATATTACCAGAAAGACTATTATTCCAGAGGTCACGTGTTGTTGTACGGGGGGGCAACCCCATTCCTGGAGAACCACAATCCTGCAGGTTTCATGGGTCTTTCTACATCAAAAGGCATTGAATACCTGGCACTCATGACTAACAAACTCATTAAGTATAATGAGTAGTTAGTAGGGGTGTTTTCACAAGCGTCACCACTGACATTAACATCACGGTTTAAAAAAAAAAACAACAATGAATTGAAAATGGAAAAAAAATGAAGAGTTCAGTTAACTTTAACTACATTCCCTCAACCAGGTTTATTTTTATGGGACACGACTCAATTCAAGAAAGACATCGCTGCTCTAGAGGCAGTTCAGAGGAGAGCAACCACACTTATTCCAGGTCTGAAGGGAATGTCCTACTGAGAGACTGAGGAACTGAACCTTTTCACCCTGGAACAGAGGAGACTACGTGGGGACTTGATTCAAGTCTTCAAAATCATAAAAGGCATCGACCACATCAAACCAGAGGAGCTTTTCCAGATCAGCAGGGACACACGCACCTGGGGACACAAATGGAAATTGGGCTTCAAGGTGTTCAAGACAGAAAACAGGAGACACTTCTTCACACAGAGAGGCGTCACAATCTGAACAAACTCCCCAGCGATGTGGCTGAAGAGACAATTTGGGAACATTCAAAAATAGACTGGATAGGATCCTTGGATCACTTAGTTATTAATGGACACCAAACGAGCACGATGGGGCGAATGGCCTCCTCTCGATTGGACACTTTCTCATGTTCATGACAACTTCCCATGTGTAACTCTCTCAAACACTACCTTGCCAAGCACAATGATACCCGAGTGTCTTTAAATACTGCTGCTGTCCTCCCACGTGCCAATGACTGACAGTCCGGTGACAGTGAGTCATACAGAACAGATAACAGGAACCGGGCTGCTGTGAAACCTACAACCACAGAGATAAAACCGCGTCGCAGTACGACAGTGCATTATTCGGCCCTGTAGCTCCCCGATAATACTCGCCCTTCTTCAAATAACAAATGGCACTTGGCTCTGGGTCACACAGCCGTCCCTGGTGCAATATTTGCACTCGGCAAACAAGCCACACAAAAGAGAACCAGGATGAGGGACTGGCCAGCGCTCAATTGAAGCAGATCTGTGTGTTATATGTGTTCCAGCACGCAACCTTGGCTGGGGGTGGGAGAGCCGGCTGAAGACCATCTCCGCCTCAGTTTGGTTCAGGGTGCAGGGAGGGCTTTTCGAGTTGGGGACGGGACAGTCAATGGTGTCACTGCTGTGTGCTGCTGTAAGTGACCTTTCTACCTGACTCACTGCTGGGTTTATGACAGAATGCAGTGTACACAGCCCTGGGGAGAATTAATAACCTAATAGGCAATCCAGTTATCCAGTGAACACGAATGAGTAACTGAGAGAGAGAGAGAGGTGCCGTGTCTCAAATCACACTTATATATGACAATAGGCGTTTTTTGAGTGTACAGACAGAAAAGTGCATTCACACTAAGAAAGATGACCAAATAAAGTACACTAATGATACCCGGATCATACCCTAAATTCGGTGTGGAAAGATGTGCACTCAATAGGTTCCCTCACGCACCAGGCAGAGGAAGTGGAGGGAGCGATCGAGGCTGAAAAACTTTTTCTAACATGGCGGACAACCAAAAACAAACAAACAGGCTAATTGGCCAGTACGTGAAGATGAAAAATAAATGTAATTCAGAGAAGACAAAAATGTCTCCTGTGCGACAAGCAGAGCTATGCATCATTTCCTGTAAGTGCAAGGGTTGTGTAAGTGCAAGTATATGAATTTAACAGTTTTTTTTAGATAGTATACTACATAAACTATATTCCAGGATGATTAGTATACTATCCACGGTTGAGTGCAGTCCGTAGTATGCGATTTGAGACCGCCAGAGAGAGAGAGAGACGCAGCGGTGGGACAGCGTGGAGTGCAGTGCCGCTCAGTGTCCAGACTGCGGTACTACAGGCAGGCTCAGAAGACACAGTTATTTTAATTACTAATCAGTGCGTGTGTTTTCAGCAACCTCTTGTATCTCAGCAAGGAGACGCCAAAAGTTACAAAACAGTCAGGGGCCCATGTGTGCAGGGTGAGAGGACAGGAAACAACCACTCATTGCAATAGCAGGGTGAGAGAATACACCTGGCTCAGGCCAAGAACAGAAGTGAAAGATAAAAGGGGAACTAGAATTACGGTTTTATGCATCTTTCCATGTAAAATACAACAAGCTGGGAATAAAACGATACATATAGTTTAGTTTTGGGATTTAATTTCAGCTGGGAGGAAACCTGAAATGGCAGTGGAATAACTCCGGTGTTTTCCACACGGCCGCAGACACAGCGATGCTTCATGTCAACTATGGAAACAAGGACTAATCTAGTGCTTTTGTAGTTTTGCAGATACGCGCCGCGGTGAGCCACAGAGACTCCTTCATCCGCTACTCAAGACCTCGACTGTGGGACCCTAGTGGAGTCTTCACCCTGACCCCTCGCCTGGCCTCACTGCTCTCTGTGCCCCGACAGCCCGGCCCTGGCCGTTGGGGGTGGGGGGGGTGAGTCGAACTCTGACCTTGCCCAGTGGGTGGGGTCCGTCCACAGTCCGGCCATCGTCATCGGGGCCCCAGCTGAGGGAGAGAGGGATGGAGGGGGTGAGAGAGGGGGCGAGGCAGGTGTGGTGCACAAGAGGGAGACATTTGTGCTACTGGTCAGTCAGACAGAGAAGACAGGGGTCTGGTTGAGATGACAGCGAGAGAGAGACAGAATGTTAAGACAGCGAAAGAAAGTGACTATTTGAGGGAAAGCATGAGTAATGTAATGAGACAGGGTGGTTCAGTGTGAGACAGAGACACAGCGGGACCGTGTGGAACAGACAGTGAGAGACAGACACAGGAACAGTCCAGCACACTGTGGCCAGTGTGGTTATCGGTTGCTAATACTGTGGTTGCAGTGTTTTACAGTGTGCCAAGTCTGCTTTACACAGTGTTTTACAGTGTGCTACAGTGACCGACAGTGAGACTGTTTTTTTTGTTGGGGGGTCTTTACCTGCAGCTGTATACATCGTTGACCTGGTAGTGTTTGTTGAAAGCAATAGCTTCCATGCTGTCTGTCAGAGGGCCGTCCAGCACCCTGATACCTGCACACAGACACACACACATACAGAGACACACAAGAGTACACATCACAGCGTTTCAGGTTTTGTATCTAGCCGACCAAAACTTCATAGCAAAACCCCTTTATTATGATATGGAAATCTCAGACTACAGCTTAAGAAAGTTTACAAATGAGAGGAGGCCATTCGCCCCATCGTGCTCGTTTGGTGTCCATTAATAACTAAGTGATCCAAGGATCCTATCCAGTCTGTTTTTGAATGTTCCCAAATTGTCTCTTCAGCCACATCGCTGGGGAGTTTGTTCAGATTGTGACGCCTCTCTGTTTGAAGAAGTATCTGCAGAGCCACCTATTTTAGTATCTTCTGCAAATTTGACAAGTTTACTAACTATCCCAGAGTCCAGATCATTAATGTCGATTAGAAAAAGCAAAGGTCCTAGTACTGATCCCTGTGGAACTCCAGTAACAATCTCACTCCAGTTAGAAGTAACTCCTCTAATCGACACCCTCTGTTTCCTATACATCAACCAGTTCATAATCCATCTACTTATGTTACCCTGAATGCCTACAGCTTCCAATTTGAGGATCAGTCTTTGGTATGGAACCTGTTCTATTCCTCCCATAGTGTAGTTATAGTGGACATTTTTGTTACATACAGCTTCCCTTTCAAACCTCAATTTCCTGCAGCAATGGTATCTTTCAGCCAGTGATTCTCTCTTCTGATTTCTCTCCTTCAGGTATATCAGTGTATCTATATGCTTTTCCTCTTTTCTCTCTCACGATGACAGCGTGTTGGTTTATGTCCGTGCTGCCGGTATTGTTTATGTCCATATACAGGAAGAGGGATTGTGTGAGGAAGTGAGGCTGCTGAGCACTGATCTGTCTCTGGGGGTCATAGACAGAAGGACTGGTCTATAATAGGCTTGGCCTCCATCTTCCCTTCACCTGCCACGTGTTTGTCTGTGGTTTAACTCAACAGAGCAATTTAAAACCAGGCGCTGGCTGCACACTACACCCTGGGTATCGACTGACACCAGTATAAAGTGATGCCCCGGCCTCTGACCTGCCACGCGGCTCCCATAGGCCACGCCCACGGCGCAGAAGCTGTTGTTGGGCGCGGCAGCGATCTCCCCGGCGCAGCGTGTGCCGTGGTGGTTGTCGCTGTGGGCGTCAGGGTGCGGCATCGGGTCGGGGTCATTGGAGTTCAGGTCATAGCTGCCCTCCGGACTCTGGGGAGGACAGACGCACTGACACTCATACACCGGTACACACTGACACATGCTAACTGACATACTGGCACAAACTGGCACTCAGTAACATTTTTACATGGATTAATTGACACTAATACACTGGCACACACTGACATGTTAATTGATACACTAAGAACTCACTGACAACGAACAATTAAAAGGCATAAACTGAGACAATAACGGTTGCTTAAACTTGTACACAATGTACACAATTTTCATGTCTCAAAATGAACACGCAACACTATGAATGCCAATTGACAGTTTTCATCTTTCTCCGAGACATGTATTGTGAACATTGATTGTAAATGCCGGCTACAGGACTTTCACTTTGTGTGCTGATTTGATTTGAGATGATCACCAATTGTTGATCATCTTTGTTACAGACCATACCATAGATCGCCAACAGGATTGGCAGCAAGTTATGTGTTCTCCCGCGCCCTCTGTTTAGATTTACACATTTCCAACTTTATTTTTTGATATAACGCTATTTGGTCTAAAAAAAAAACTAAATTTGTATCCTGCCTCTATGGGTAACTGATCGTGTTGGCAAAGTGAAGCGATTTAGTTTTGTCCCTCCTATGACAATAATAGAAGATCAAACAATACAAAAATACATAATAGAGATCGTTGACAAAAGGTGGTTACAAGTGAATGAAATGCAATACTTACTTACTGTAATGTTATTGACTTGACTTACTTTTATAATTATTTATTTATTAGCAGACGCCCTTGTACTTAATGTAACTAGTGATTATATATTGCACCACCTTTTTTTATAAAAAAAAAAAAAAAAAAAATCCCCGTCATTCAAAGTGTCTTATTCTGCGGAATTCCGCGGGAGGAAGAGAATTCTGCGGATGAAGGCAGATTCTGCGGCAAATTCCACGATCGCGGGATTTCTGGAGGGACTCATAAAGACACTGACCAAAACATCTGCTCTTTGCTGTAACTCTCTCATACTCACATAGTTGGGCTGAATGTCCTGCAGGGTGTGCTGGACCCCGTCGTCAACGACAACCACTGTGACCCCTGACCCTGTGACATTGCGCTCCCACACCCCTGTCACATTGATGTCCATGCCAACCTTGGCCTTGTTGTGCTGGAGAGAGAGAGAGATGATAGGGTACACCAACTGACAGAGAGACAGCCTGAGAGACAGGTATGAAAGGCACGAAGGCAGACTGACAGTCACACACAGCCATTTAGCGTGTCAGACAGTCAGTCAGAGTGTAAGTCAGTTCAATTAAATTCAAAAAAGCTTTATTGGCACGACTAATTCACATCAGTGTCCAGTGCTCAGGAACAGTGCAATGGGAACAACCAATACAGAAATGATGCCTATACACTTTGTATAGAATCATTGCATACACATAGCGTCACGGACCCAAGTGCGCTTTACCTCTCTCACCAGCGGTTGAGTCAGTATGTCAGGCACACAGTGCGAGTGTCAACCAGTCATTGCGTCAAACAGTGCGTCACTCAAGCACTGTCACTTTGTCATTGAGTGAGACTGATAGGATGTCAGTCAATCTGTCAGCATGTCTGTAACTATCAACCAGTGATTGTGAACCAGTCAGTCAGTGTATCAGACAGTCAGTGAGACAGTGTATCCGTCAGTCGGCGTGTCAGTCGGTCAGGGAGTTGGCGTGCTCTCACCAGGTGCCACTGCTTGGGGTATTTGGGGTCGTTGAAGGCCAGGCCCCGCTTGGCTCTGCGCAGGAGCTGCTGCTGTGAGTACCAGGTGACTGTGGGGTGTTTGGACAGCACATGTGCCGCTCCCTGGCCTGCCCAGGTGCCCGGGCACAGAAGGTAGTGCCCCTCCAGCTGCCCGATCTGCCCCCGGCTCTCCAGCCCGGCGTCTGCAGCCACGCGCAGGGCCAGCTCATCCATCGTCGCTCTGTCCTCGCCCCCCCCCAGGCTCAGCCGCACCGCCCAGCCCTGGCCTGATCCACAGGACTCCCCAGAGACAGGGGGGGGCGCAGTGATGGTCAGAAGCAGCAGGGGGGGTAGCAGCAGGGCGGGCAGTGCCATTGCAGCTCAGAAACACCCCCACTACTGGTGCACATCAGAGCCTGGGACAGGGGAGTCAGGCAGGGGGGAGAGTTGGAGAGGAGGAGAAAGGGGTCAAGGAAGAGGTCAGAGAAGTGGAAGAGGGAAGAAGAGAAGAAGGGAGAAGTCAATGACAGTTAACAGCAACACACAGAAGCACAGTGACAGGCCCCCCCAGCGGAGCAGGGAGAGCTGCGGAGAGGGCCTGGTCTGTGAGAAAACAGGCCGGAGAGACAGAGCCGCACAGACAGGCATTCATAGAGTGAATCACAGTCTGAACCAGGTTTTTTCAGTACAATTAATCTTTTCTTGGGATTTGTAATGAGCCGATACATCGAGTGCCGGGAGCCTCTGTACTCGTGATGGCTTCCTTTCTCTCAGGGACGGCCTTCACAGGATGTGCACTATATTGCCAGCCAAGGCATGAAGTGATAGCTGTTCGTAGTGCACTTTGCAGGGTGCTGCGAGTCCATGTCCTGGTCTGAATCCGTGTCTCGGTCTGTGTCTGTATGCGTGCGTGTGTGTGTGTGTGTGTGTGAGTCTCGACGTGTCAACAGCGTGAACGGTGTTTCAATACCCCAGTGTGACTTAATAGATCAGTGTCTTGGTGCATCAGTGTCAAGAGATTGTGTTTGTCTGAGAATGTGTGTTACTTCGACCTAGTGCCTCAGCACCTCGGTGTGAATCGAGTGCCTCTCTTTGTGTATCAGTGTCAGAGTGTGTAACACTATCTCGATGCATCAGTGTCTTGCTACCTGGGTGTGATTCGGTGTACCTTGGTGTGTGTCAGTGCCTCGGTGTGAATCAGGGTCTCTGTATTTGTCAGGGTCTCAGTGTGAATCGGTGTACCCCTGTGTGTGCGGGTGAGTCCAGTGCCGCCTGTGATGAAGCTCGCTGCAGTGTGAGATTCCCAGCACAGCAGCCACATCTCACAACAGCAGCCTAGGCCTCTGAGCAGCACTGAACCAGGCCCTGACACCCCCCTGCTGCTCAAACTGCCTCACCCACCAGCACACTGTGTGCCAAGGGTGTGCGCCGCCCACAGAGCCACACTGGCGGCTCACGTGATAAATACCCACAGACCGTGCTGGAACACCGATGCACGACTACACTGCACAGAACAACCTGAGCCTGCCTAGACCGGATGCCAAGCACTGTTGTGCAATCCTTGAGTTGTGCACTGGCTGGACGGCGGCCTCTGTCTGTGTCTGTGTTAAGTTTCTCTGTGCCACTCTGTGACTGGTGCAGGGCCTATTAAAGTATAGTTTTGATATTGCTGCTGGGCAATAATAATAATAATAATAATAATAATATCCCTTTAGGTCAATTCAATGCTGCAACAAATAGGAACAAACACGTCTTCATGCACTTTGTTAAAAAATAAAACAAGCTGTTCTTTAGCAAGGGTGCTGTGTAACACTAGTGCGCCTGCAGACAGCCAGCCGGCCGCCAGACACACACACATGGACACACAGGAGGGCTGCTCAGATTTCAACTGTAAAAGCCCTGGGAAAGATCTGGCTTGGGTTTGCAGAGAAGAGAGAGAGAGAGAAACTGAGTTTTATATTAGCTGAGATCCTGAATTAAATGTAGGCAAGAACAGGAAATAAATCTTTAGATACATATGAAATTGCCCTGCTTGTGTTCTGTTTGTGCTGTACTGGGTGCGTCTGTCACAATACGTGTCTCACATGACAGAGACAGGAACCTGTGCGTGTTGTTTCCTTGAACTTGGAAAAATGCATCTGGTTTTGCCTGTTTAAATTGGACTCACCCCAGGAGCCTTTTATGTCACAGCCACAGCAAATTTGCACCAGTCCTTTTTCTTAATGATACAGCAACACACACACACACAGATGAAATGTAACACATGACAGGATGCTAATTTAAGACTTTCGATTTTCTCTCTTCCTGTCTGTGTCACTTTCTCTCTCTCTCTCTCTACTTCTCTTCCACACTGTCAATTTATCTCTCTCAATTCAGTTCAATTCAAAAAGCTTTATTACCATGACTAAGTCACATCACTATTCCTAAAGCACTGACATGCAGGTCCAGTGCACAGGACAATGACAATCTCTCTCACTCACACTCACACACACACACACTTCTCCTCTTCACTCCCTGATTGTTTCTGTCACTCATGCAGTGACACCCCAGGAAGGTGCTGATCAGGTTTGACAGAGAGTCACAGACAGGACAGGCTGGTTTGCTCTGTCCCCTGTCCCTCTCTCTCACAGACAGACACACACACACACACACACACACACACACACACACACACACACACACACACACACACTCTCTCTCTCTCTCTCTCTCTGCTTTAACCTGTTGCCCTGAGTTCACTGCCAATTAAACCAATCATAACAAGCGCAGCTGGGTCTCACACAGCACTGTCCCACACTACAGGCAGCTACTGGGACAGCGACCACTGCATCCAGTCTCCCAGCCTCTCCACAGCACACAGAGAAAGAGGCACCAGCAGGACCAGACACCGGGACAGAGACGAGGGAGGGACACAGAGACTCCCGCACAACTTCCACCTAATCACCCAGCAGACCTGCCCGGCGGCTGCGGCGTGTCTGTCCGTGTCCCCGCTGCGCTCTCGGTAGGTCGCTCGCTCCGCCTTACCTGTCCACTGAAATGCCTCTGTCCTCAGCCTAAAAACTCATCCCTGTCTTGCTCTCCGCCCCTTTGGACACTTTCTCCCAGGCTGTGCGCTTGTCTGCTCCGCGGCCGAGTCCGTCGGCCTCCCGTCGTGTTGACAGCCACTTCCGCGTTCAGGTGACTCACGCACACGCAAGGTAGCGTCACTTCCGGCCATTCGTCAAACGCTTAGACGCCCGAAGACGCATATATATACTCTCTCTATATTCTATTCCTGTTTTAAAAACACATACTTCTATAGGCTTGCTTTTTCTTGACAATGTTTTTATTTTATTAGTCCACTTGAGGTGTTTTATTGTATGTTTTGTTCTAGGCCTATTGATTATTTTTAAATTCGTTGTTTTTGTGGGTGCTTATTTTATCCTGTATCTTTTCTTTGTATGTTATCATTTATATTGTTATATTTCTGTATGCAAATCGCTTTGAGATGCATCTTGTGTATGAAAGGTGCGATACAAAGTTTACATTTGATAATCAGTGCCCTGCATATTGCACTGCTTGTACGTTTTTAATGCAGTTGCGTGAAAAGGGAATCAGACACATATTTATATATATATATATATATATATATATATATAACTATAAATGTTAAAAAAGTGTGTTGTAATAGTGTTTGAGATGAGACATGGAGTTAAAGCAAAAGCTGCTCCGCCGCATATGGGAATATTGTTTTTCAATATTTCTGCTCTCAAATCCTGACTGCACTGCTCTCGCCTGCGTTTCAGAAAACGTGCGGGAAGCAGCATCTGCCACAAGGGGACGCTCTGGCAAACAGAGGCGCCTCCGTCGCTGCGGGACCCTCGGCCTCTCTCGTCTTCTCTCTGGGCGTTTCCTTGTGGCGCAGATGTCCGCAGTTTTGCGCAGAACTGCAGATTCCCAGGGATCCCATTGGTGGAGCCGCGCAGAGCTGCGGATAACGCCAAAACGTGACCTCTGAACCCGGAAGCGCGCCGCGGTCCGAAGGCGTGTGTTGCTGTGTGCAGTGGGTGCTTGTGTTCATATTACACGACCGGCGGGATCAGACCGCCTCGCCTCCAGTGAAGGGACTTGCGCTTTGCTCGGGCTAAAACGAGTCTTTGCCAGAATACGCTCAGCTGTCGCAGTTCGCCTCCCGCCGGGTTAGCGCTGCTCTTGAGCGTCCGCACGCAGCGTCTCTGCGCTGGTCAGTCTGCGCACCAGCGGGTAAACAGCCCGGCTCGTCTCAAACCGCGCTGACGTCCAGCGTGCGTGCTGACGTCAGTCGGCCCTAGAGCCACAGCGGCGAAAGGCGTCCACCGTCTCCGGAGCCGCTGACCAGCCGCGTCTGTGTTCAGGTGGCAGAGATGAGCCTGGAGGGCGAGTGCGACTGGGACGACATGTTGGAGAAGCTCTCACACCGGGAGGCCAGGTACCTCTCTCATACTAACCACACACCCTGACTGACTGAACACTACCTGCACCACACCCTGACTGACTGAGCACTACCTGCACCACACCCTGACTGACTGAGCACTACCTGCACCACACCCTGACTGAACACTACCTGCACCACACCCTGACTGACTGAGCACTACCTGCACCACACCCTGACTGACTGAGCACTACCTGCACACCACCCTGACTGACTGAACACTACATACACCACACCCTGACTGAACACTACCTGCACCACACCCTGACTGAACACTACCTGCACCACACCCTGACTGAACACTACCTGCACCACACCCTGACTGACTGAACACTACCTGCACCACACCCTGACTGAACACTACCTGCACCACACCCTGACTGACTGAGCACTACCTGCACACCACCCTGACTGAACACTACCTACACCACACCCTGACTGACTGAACACTACCTGCACCACACCCTGACTGACTGAGCACTACCTGCACCACACCCTGACTGAACACTACCTGCACCACACCCTGACTGACTGAGCACTACCTGCACCACACCCTGACTGACTGAACACTACCTACACACCACCCTGACTGACTGAACACTACATACACCACACCCTGACTGAACACTACCTGCACCACACCCTGACTGAACACTACCTGCACCACACCCTGAC
Source organism: Amia ocellicauda (assembly GCF_036373705.1). Classification (NCBI taxonomy): domain Eukaryota; kingdom Metazoa; phylum Chordata; class Actinopteri; order Amiiformes; family Amiidae; genus Amia; species Amia ocellicauda. The sequence goes on from NC_089850.1 coordinate 59,538,882, forward strand.
TGACTGAACACTACCTGCACCACACCCTGACTGACTGAACACTACCTACACACCACCCTGACTGACTGAACACTACATACACCACACCCTGACTGAACACTACCTGCACCACACCCTGACTGAACACTACCTGCACCACACCCTGACTGACTGAACACTACCTGCACCACACCCTGACTGACTGAACACTACCTACACACCACCCTGACTGACTGAACACTACATACACCACACCCTGACTGAACACTACCTGCACCACACCCTGACTGAACACTACCTGCACCACACCCTGACTGACTGAACACTACCTGCACCACACCCTGACTGACTGAACACTACCTACACCACACCCTGACTGACTGAACACTACCTGCACCACACCCTGACTGACTGAACACTACCTACACCACACCCTGACTGAACACTACCTACACCACACCCTGACTGACTGAGCACTACCTGCACCACACCCTGACTGACTGAACACTACCTACACACCACCCTGACTGACTGAACACTACCTACACACCACCCTGACTGACTGAGCACTACCTACACCACACCCTGACTGACTGAACACTACCTGCACCACACCCTGACTGAACACTACACCACACCCTGACTGACAGAACACTACCTGCACCACACCCTGACTGACTGAGCACTACCTACACACCACCCTGACTGACTGAGCACTACCTGCACCACACCCTGACTGACTGAACACTACCTACACCACACCCTGACTGACTGAACACTACCTGCACCACACCCTGACTGACTGAACACTACCTGCACCACACCCTGACTGACTGAACACTACCTGCACCACACCCTGACTGACTGAACACTACCTGCACCACACCCTGACTGACTGAGCACTACCTGCACCACACCCTGACTGACTGAGCACTACCTACACACCACCCTGACTGACTGAACACTACATACACCACACCCTGACTGACTGAACACTACCTGCACCACACCCTGACTGAACACTACCTGCACCACACCCTGACTGACTGAACACTACCTGCACCACACCCTGACTGACTGAACACTACCTACACCACACCCTGACTGACTGAACACTACCTGCACCACACCCTGACTGACTGAACACTACCTACACCACACCCTGACTGAACACTACCTACACCACACCCTGACTGACTGAGCACTACCTGCACCACACCCTGACTGACTGAACACTACCTACACACCACCCTGACTGACTGAACACTACCTACACACCACCCTGACTGACTGAGCACTACCTACACCACACCCTGACTGACTGAACACTACCTGCACCACACCCTGACTGACTGAACACTACCTACACACCACCCTGACTGACTGAACACTACCTGCACCACACCCTGACTGAACACTACACCACACCCTGACTGACAGAACACTACCTGCACCACACCCTGACTGACTGAGCACTACCTACACACCACCCTGACTGACTGAGCACTACCTGCACCACACCCTGACTGACTGAACACTACCTACACCACACCCTGACTGACTGAACACTACCTGCACCACACCCTGACTGACTGAGCACTACATACACCACACCCTGACTGAACACTACCTGCACCACACCCTGACTGAACACTACCTGCACCACACCCTGACTGACTGAGCACTACCTACACACCACCCTGACTGAACACTACACCACACCCTGACTGACTGAGCACTACCTACACACCACCCTGACTGAACACTACCTGCACCACACCCTGACTGACTGAACACTACCTGCACCACACCCTGACTGACTGAGCACTACCTACACCACACCCTGACTGACTGAACACTACCTACACCACACCCTGACTGACTGAACACTACCTGCACCACACCCTGACTGACTGAACACTACCTGCACCACACCCTGACTGACTGAACACTACCTGCACCACACCCTGACTGACTGAGCACTACCTACACCACACCCTGACTGAACACTACCTGCACCACACCCTGACTGACTGAACACTACCTGCACCACACCCTGACTGAACACTACACCACACCCTGACTGACTGAGCACTACCTGCACACCACCCTGACTGAACACTACCTACACCACACCCTGACTGAACACTACACCACACCCTGACTGACTGAGCACTACCTACACACCACCCTGACTGAACACTACCTACACCACACCCTGACTGACTGAACACTACCTGCACCACACCCTGACTGACTGAGCACTACCTACACCACACCCTGACTGAACACTACCTACACCACACCCTGACTGACTGAACACTACCTACACACCACCCTGACTGACTGAACACTACCTGCACCACACCCTGACTGACTGAACACTACCTGCACCACACCCTGACTGACTGAACACTACCTACACCACACCCTGACTGACTGAGCACTACCTACACCACACCCTGACTGACTGAACACTACCTGCACCACACCCTGACTGAACACTACACCACACCCTGACTGACTGAGCACTACCTGCACCACACCCTGACTGACTGAGCACTACCTACACCACACCCTGACTGACTGAACACTACCTGCACCACACCCTGACTGACTGAACACTACCTGCACCACACCCTGACTGACTGAACACTACCTGCACCACACCCTGACTGACTGAACACTACCTACACCACACCCTGACTGACTGAACACTACCTACACCACACCCTGACTGACTGAGCACTACCTACACCACACCCTGACTGAACACTACACCACACCCTGACTGACTGAGCACTACCTACACACCACCCTGACTGACTGAACACTACCTGCACCACACCCTGACTGAACACTACACCACACCCTGACTGACTGAGCACTACCTACACCACACCCTGACTGACTGAACACTACCTACACCACACCCTGACTGAACACTACCTGCACCACACCCTGACTGACTGAGCACTACCTGCACCACACCCTGACTGACTGAACACTACCTACACCACACCCTGACTGACTGAGCACTACCTGCACCACACCCTGACTGACTGAACACTACCTACACCACACCCTGACTGAACACTACCTGCACCACACCCTGACTGAACACTACCTGCACCACACCCTGACTGACTGAGCACTACCTACACCACACCCTGACTGAACACTACCTGCACCACACCCTGACTGAACACTACCTGCACCACACCCTGACTGACTGAGCACTACCTACACACCACCCTGACTGACTGAACACTACCTGCACCACACCCTGACTGACTGAACACTACCTACACCACACCCTGACTGACTGAACACTACCTACACCACACCCTGACTGACTGAACACTACCTACACACCACCCTGACTGAGCACTACCTACACCACACCCTGACTGACTGAACACTACCTACACCACACCCTGACTGACTGAACACTACCTGCACCACACCCTGACTGACTGAGCACTACCTACACCACACCCTGACTGACTGAGCACTACCTACACACCACCCTGACTGACTGAGCACTACCTGCACCACTCCCTGACTGACTGAACACTACCTGCACCACTCCCTGACTGACTGAGCACTACCTACACACCACCCTGACTGACTGAACACTACCTGCACCACACCCTGACTGAACACTACACCACACCCTGACTGACTGAGCACTACCTGCACCACACCCTGACTGACTGAACACTACCTGCACCACACCCTGACTGACTGAGCACTACCTACACCACACCCTGACTGACTGAGCACTACCTGCACCACACCCTGACTGACTGAGCACTACCTGCACCACACCCTGACTGAACACGACCTGCACCACACCCTGACTGAGCACTACCTACACCACACCTTGACTGACTGAGCACTACCTGCACAACACCCTGACTGAGCACTACCTACATCACACTCTGACTGAGCACTACCTGCACCACACCTTGACTGACTGAGCACTACCTGCACAACACCCTGACTGAGCACTACCTACATCACACTCTGACTGACTGAGCACTACCTACACCACACCCTGACTGACTGAGCACTACCTACATCACACACTGACTGACTGGCTTGTTACACACTTTATTCACACACACTTAAGTTACTGAACACTCACATGCTGTGCACATTGCCTCAATTCCTGCACTCATATAATCTGCACAGTGCTTGTGACTGTCTGAACACCATCCCCCAGACTCGCGCTGTAACGCACTCGCACACAGTGTTGCCCTGTGGACCAAAACTAATCAGACTTAAGGTCTGTCGGTCAACTTATTTGTCAGTCAGTCAGTCAGTCATGTTATGTACAGTCCAGATTAAAGCCTGATTGACTTAGCATTGAGTAAGTAAAGCACTGCGTCCCCCTCACACTGGGAACGCCTAAACACTCCCGCCACTCTCTCCCACTTCCATTGAGCCGGCCCGTGGTGACAGACCAGTCGTACATCTGGACCACAGACCCCTTGACCAATCCCCAGGCTGCTGATGTTGGTTATCCCCCGGTGCTGCTGGGAGGTCCACCTGTGTGCGTCGGCGCAGGGGAGCTGTACAATGAGCCCTCCCCCACACTGGACTCAGAGATGGACGCATGGGTGGAGCAGGCGACACAGGTGAGAGAGGGAGAGGTGTACAGGTCAGATAGGCTGGTGTGTGTACTGCTTTCTGACGGTGTGTCTTGGTGCAGACAGAGCTCTGGAGAGAGGAGCGGGCAGTGAACACGGAGCAGGACTGCGAGGCCGTGATGGTAATTGTCGTTCTAAGTTATTGTGTCTCATCCTGTTTCTCATAATGTCACTATCTTACTATACAGTACTGTGCATACACTAATTGTGTGTGTGCTGTGCGTGTGCAGCAGGAGGTGGAGCAGCGCGCCGCGGAGCTTCTGCAGCAGTGCGACACTGTGACCAGACAGCAGGAGCTGCTCGAGCTGCAGAACAACAGCCAGGTCTGCAGCCTGGAACGGCGCGTGAAGGAGGGAGAGAGCCAGACCAAGGTCAGAGGCCGAGGGGACTGGGGGTGCGGGGACGAGGTGGGGTTTGGGCCGGCTGTAGTTTAAGGACTGGGGGAATGTTAGGGGACATGTCTGTGGTGTGCAGTGTTTACAGTGCAGTGTGTCGGTGGTGTGCAGTGTATCAAGTGAAGGGTGTCTTTGCTCCAGGCGGTGTTTGACAAGCTGGAGGCTCTGAGGGATAAGCTGGCACTGAACTGCAGTAAAACCACCAAGAAGAATTTCTCTGTGAAGAAGCAGGAGCTCACGAAGGAGAGGGACAGACTGAAGGAGGAGAGCAACAGGTAGAGAGAGAGAGAGAGAGAGAGAGAGAGAGAGAGAGAGACACTCCAGTCATGTGTCGTGTGGGTGAGTCTGTCTCTTCTGTCTGTCCGTCTGTCTCAGGCTGGCTCAGGAGCTGGAGGAGGAGGAGAGGAGGCTGGCTTTGCTGATCAATGAGCAGAACCAGGAGAGGTGAGACTCCACACCCCCCCACAATTCACACCGCACTCACCCCAGCAGCTCCACAGCTCTGCACTGCAGTCTAATCTCAGTCTCTGCAGTAGCCCCAGACCTGTCCATTTGTAATGTCACTGAATCTTGTAAACGAGACCCACAACAGCTACGGACTGGGTGCCAGGCGCTCACATGTTCTTGTCTGGCTGTGTGTCTGACCTCTGACCCCGCGGAGCAGGGAGTCCTGGGAAAGCGAGCTGATGGAGCTGCGCAGGGCGACTGCAGAGCTGCGGAGGAAGGTGGAGGAGGCCAGACAGAGCACCCTGAGGGACGAGGTAAGGAGGCAGGACACTGACCTACTGACACACTGACCTACTGATGCACTGACACACTGGCACCCTGACCTACTGACACACCGTGTGCGTCTGTCTGCAGGTGTCAGTTGTGGAGCTGCAGAGAGACACTGCTGTGTCCCAGCTGGAGGAGTGGCTGGCAGAGGCAGAGACGTATCTCAGCTACCTCAAGTACAGCAGCCCGGGCCTGTCCGTCCACCTGTCCCTCTCACGTCTCTCTCTCTCTCTGTCAGTCACTCCCTGTGTCCGTGTCACACTGCATCACTCTCTCACTCTCTCTCTCTCTCTCTCTCTCTCTCTGAATTCTTGGTCTCTCACTGCATGTGTGTGCCTGCATGTCAGTGTTTGTGTGTGTGTCTCTCTCTCTCTCTCTCTCGGCAGATTCCACACTGGAAAAACACAATACAAAAATTGGACAATGGTTTCTCTGTTTGTCCTCATTTCTCTCCCTCTCTCTCTCCCTCCCTCCCTCCCCCCCCCAGGATGGAGCTGTCCTCCTTCCATTCTCTCCACCACTTGCAGCTAAGGACAGAGTGGGAGAAACATATTGCACTCATCCGCAGCTCACTGAGCTCAGTGCAGGTGAGGGAGGGAGAGTGTGTGCGTGGTGGGAAAGTAAGACTGAAGTGAAGACGGTGTGAAAACTGTGGGTGAGGATGTGGAACCATCGGACTCCTGATCCATCCTCCCTCTCTCTCCCTCAGTCTCGGTACAGTGAACAGCTCCAGTTGTTGCGCACTGGCCACCGGCTGGACAGTCTGGCCCCAGTGACTCTGCCAGTCCTGCCTGCTGTGCCCACGGTGAGTTAGTGTGCCAGGGCGTCAGCGTCCCTGAGTCTCAGTGTGTCAGTGCATCAGTAAACGCAGAGGGGTATTCGTGTGACGCTGAGTGACAGGGAAGCAGAGAAGGAAATCGGTTCTGTGCGATCGATCGATTGTTATTGATCCCTTCGCAGGCCCAGATGCTGATCGACACGATGATTCGCCCCCCCCAGCGGACTCCCGTTACCATGCCAGCGGCCACGAACCCGTACCCCAGCATAGCCCCCCCGATGGCGACTCCCTTCAAGATGCCAAAGTCGGTCTCCACCCAGAGGCACCGGACAGTGGGAACCCCGCCGCCTGCCCCGGCCCCCAGCCCCTCCAACCCCCCTGCCCCGCAGACCGCCGACAAACTGGGTCTGCTGCTGGAGAAACTGAGAGCTCGCTTCCCCCAGTGCAACAGGTACACACACACACGCGCACACACACACACACACACACACACACACAGTACTGCACTCTCTCTGACACACACACACTCAATTTCATTTTTTCTTTCCCAATTTTGGCATGGCATGGCAAACTAATTTGTGTTGCCAAAGCAAGTAAACATACATACATGTATGGAAAATAAATAATATAATATAAAATGTATTGTATAAAATCTCTCTCTCAGGACTCAGCTGACCGCCGTGCTGCAGCAGATCAAGATGTCCCGGGGCACCATGGCGGGTCTGTCCATGGAGGAGCTCACACAGCAGGTGGCACTGAAACTGGCACAGAGCGAGGCGCCGCGCCAGGTGAGTGACACACACCCACACCCTCCCTGACGTGCCGACACACACACTGCCCCACCGACGCTGCGCTCACACACACTGCGAATCTTCCTCTCGGACCCTGGTGCATCAGTCACTCCAAAATCACGGTTTTAACAGCAGGAGGAGCCAGTCCAGTAGGTGTGACTTCCTCGAACCGAGACCCTGCAGCCGCCTCCGTGTGACGTGTTAAACGTCCCGTGCTGAATTGCAGACAGCTGTACCCTCGCCTGACACCATGACACCCCAAATGACACGCACGGAGACCCACACACACCTGAAGCCAGGGATGCGTCTGCAGGTTGTTTCAGTGCAGTCTCTCTTCCTCCAACCCTCAGTCTCTAGGTCCCATCGGGCCGCCCTCCTCCACAGCCAGGACGGCTCCTAACATGGCGCCCCAGGCCCAGCGCCCTGCCCACCTGCACCCGGGGGCACCCGTCTCCCAGGCTGCGTTCCAGCACAGGCCGCCACAGGTGAGGACAGGCCCACTCCCCGCGCACACCCCCACCTGGAGCAGTGGTCAATGTTTTCCTGCAGAGAGGAGCTTAGACCTACTACAGTCTCCTGAAAGATATCAGGGACAGCGATGCGGTACCTGTGTCTTGTATTCTCATCCTCCACTGCTCTACTGTCCCCTTCTCTGTGTCCCTGTCCCGTCCCTGTCCTGTCCTCCCCTCCCAGCCAGTGCAGCCCAGCAGCAGGAGGCTGTGTCTGATGTGTCAGAACCAGGTGGAGCCGGGGACCCAGCAGGCCATGAGCTGCTCCCATCTGGTGCACAAGGAGGTGAGTGAGAGAGGAGGGGCGCTGCACGACACAGTCTGACAGTATGTCTCTGGGTCTGTGTGTCTGTCTCATGGTCTGACTGTGTCTCTGTCTCAGTGTCTGTATGTCTCTTTCTATGTCTCTGTCTTAGTGTCTCTGTGCCTGTGTCTCTGTGTCTGACCGTGTCTCCATGTCTCTCTGTTCCAGTGCATCAGCGTGTGGGTCCAGTCTAGCCAGAACAACGCCTGCCCCTTCTGCCCGTCCACCAAGTGACCTCAAAGATGGAGGGAGGGCAGACCAGAGGGAGAGAGAGGAGGGGCACAATGTAGGGATGGGTTCAGTGCCCGCTCTCAGTGCTGAGGGAGAGAAGGGTGACAGAAAAGAGAGGTGGAGACGGAGGGAGGGAGAGAAAGAGATTATGGAAAACTAGCCAATCCTCCCTCTCCGAGAGGGGGAGTGAAAAAGTGGGATGGAGAGAGGGATAGGGGTGTGGGAGAGGAGGGGAAGGAAATGGGAAAGACAAAGCCAGTGTTGTTTCTTTACAATAAACATTTTGTTACAGAGTGTTTTGTTCATGTGGAATACAGCCATTAACCCTTTCAGCCTGCAGTTCTAAACATCAGTGAGCAAACAACCCTGTAGAGCCCCCCTAGGTCTGGAAAAAACAGAATGAACCCCCCAGTCAATAACACCTCCATCCTCCATGTCCCGGCGGCCCACTTCTGGTCTTAATACGCCAGTCCAGCCTTCATCTCACTCAAGCCCGGCCCACAGACACAGTCCACTCGGGTATTATACAGAATTTATTACATGTCTTTCTTGCCCATGTACGTTTTGTTTATACAGTAAAATCTCTACAGTCAACAACACTACACACATTGACAACCTGTCAGGGGCTGGAGGGGGGGGGTGGCTGTAGTGTGATATTTATTGCACTTTGTTTAAGGGAGAGAGAGAGAGAGTGGGTGCGGGTGTGGGTGTGTGGGCGTGCAGAGCGGAGTCTGAGTTGACAGGGCTGCTGTGTATCTCCATGCCTGTGCCGCTGCAGTGAGAAGTGCTCAGACGCCTCACTGACAGCCACGTTATCCTGTCATTATTGAACCAGAATAAAGACCTTCCCTTTAACCAGTGTTTCCCAATGCTGACCCGGGGGACCCAGTGTGCTGTGGGTTTCTGTGCCAGCTGCATCCTCAATGCATTCACTGAAACCCAAACTGAACTAACACTTTGCTTTACTTAATGTTATAATGTTTTAAAGTACAAAAAGTTGTGGTGCCTTATTTACTTTTATATTTAACCCGAAGTCTCCAGTGGTTTATAATTCTGAATGAGCTCAGTTTATCCCAATTATTAGTTCAATTAAAGAATTTAGAGAACAGAAACCAGCAGGATATTGGGTCCCTGGCACCTGGAGTGGCAACTGCCCACCAATGGCGTGCAGATCAGAGAGTGGAAACACCCATCAGCCCGAGCCCAGAGGAAACAAAGAGGCGTAAATAAAATGTTTATCATACAACATTAATCAGAGAATAACACTTGTTTCAAAAGAAGGGGGTGTACAGTTCTGACAGTAACTGCATGTGTGTATATATATATGTACAATACAGTACTATTACACACACAAATCCCAGAGTTAGAACACCTCTGGGAGGAACTGGGACTGAAAGTCAGCAGCGCCTAGAAGCTGCACTGCAAGGACGAATGGCACAGCATTCCTCCAGCTGTCTTTCTAAAGGATTGCGGCACGGCAGCCATGAATGTGGCAACTGGGCCGGTGTGTGTGTGTGTGTGGTCCCATTGCCTTTGGTAACATAGTGCAAGTATATGAACCCTGGAGAGACACCCCCCGGCCCCGGCCCCATCCCTCTGCCAGGTAGTGTTGAGACAGCGCCCCCTGCCCCTCACACAGGCCCCAGTCCATACAGTGAAGCCCCTCTATTCCACATAGACCCTCCCAGACCATTCAACATGTGCCCCCCCTCCCTGTATGTCTCAGTCACTGAAGTTTCCTGCTCTCACCCAGTTGTATGTACACAGTGCTGTATCACACCCCTCTGTCTGCTGGGGGACATACAACCCTGCCACACACACACAGTAAATCAGCTACATTTCTGTACAGACCCTGACTCTTACAGCAGTCTCTCTGAGTGTCTCCCCTGGAGGTGCCCCACTGCCCCAGTCAGCCTCCTCCATCCAAACCAGACAGAGATGTACAATATAAAACTCCACATCGCCGGTGGAAATGTCCTCCTGTAGTGTCACAGCGCAGGATGGGGCTCCTCTGTGCCGTGGAGCAGCTGGTGCGCAAATTGAGCCGTAGGGGTGGACTGCACTACAGTGGGGGGCGAGGAAGAGATGGACAGTGAGATAGAGAGAGACTCCTCCCACCCTAGTGGAGAACAGCAGCACACTCTGGGGTGAGCAGCGCTATAGAAAAGCAGGGGGAACTGAGGGATTACACTGGACAGAGAAAAGGTTGAACCTGCAGTAAGAGCCAAGATCTTCCATACAGAGACAGAGGGGATGTGTTTCACTCCAGTGTGCAACGGCAGAGTGACACCGTCTCACTCCAGTGTGTCACAGCAGAGTGACACCGTCTCACTCCAGTGTCACAGCAGAGTGACACAGTCTCACTCCAGTCTGCAGCCAGTCAGTCGGTCAGTGCAGGCCAGCCCCCCCCCCCCCCCGGTCTACTTGAGCAGCGAGATGTCGTCGGCAAAGTCCCCCCCCGCCGGCCGCAGGCAGCGGGCGCAGCGCCACTGGAACACCATGAGGCAGAGCGGCAGCATGAACAGGGCGCACACGGCCGCCATGACGTAGGCGATGGTCATGAGCGTGGACTCGTCTGTCTGGGGGACGTTGTAGCCGCAGTCCTCCAGCTCCGCCCCCGGGAACGGTCCCTCCACCGAAGCTGTGCGGAACTCGTCATGCACTGCGGGGGAGGGGGGACACAATATAACGCCACACAAACCCCACTGAGAGCGAGGGGCTGGAAAGGGCCGGCCAAGACTTCTCTAAGGTCAAAGTAGTGATGTTGTCTGAATACAGTGTTGACCAACCTAATCTAACACAGGTGTGTGGAGAGGTGGTCAGGGCTCGACTGCTGAGCGGCGGGTCGGGGGTTCAGTCTGCTGTACCCTTGAGCAAGGCACTGTACCCAGAATGCTCCAGTACAAACCCAGCTGTATAAATGGGTCATTGTATGGAAAATAATGTGATCTATTGTAACAATTGTAAGTTGCCCTGGATAAAGGCTTCTGCTAAGAAATATTATTATTATAATAGCATTGCGATTCAGCCTGTATCCACTTAAAAAAAAACATAACCTCCACCTTCCAGGGTATGTGGTGAAAACAGTTTAAATGAGCTTATAAAATTACATTTATATAACAATGTTCAGAGACACAATACCGACAGACAGGTAAACACAGAGAATGACGCGTTCATTTCAAGTCAAGGAAAAACATCTGTACCCCCTCCTCTCCTCTCACTGTGACAGCAGCCGACTGCACACCCTCTTCCATCCCCCTCTCCCTCTACACCCCACCGCCTCTTCCCTCTACCCCCTACTGCCATCGTCCTCTATACCCCTTCCTCTCACCCCCCCCGACCCCTTTACCGTGGCAGGTGCTGACGGCGAATCCGATCCGGTGCCGCTGCCGGTCAAACACCACGTAGAAGCCCTCCATGATGACGGCGCCCATGACGGTGCCCGTGCTGGACTGGGAGATGGCAAACTTGTAGCAGTCCTCCTGAGAGGAGGCTACGTCCTCCACGGGCCGCAGGTACTGCTGCTCACACAGGAGAGAGAGGGGACAGGGCAAGTCAGGGCGAGTCACCGACACGTCTGCTGATGCGACGTGTGTCATTTCAGCAGGGTTCCAGAATGCCATCAAGCAAGCAAACACAGCTTCATGCATCTTATCTTATGACTGCATGGGAGAATGGCACACCCTGGGAGCGTGGTAGTGATGTGGGGGGTCCCCAGACCGGGCTGTGGGTTTGAGATTCACCCCCCTGCCTTCTCACCTGTGGCAGGATGGAGATGCGGAAGGACTGGTTGCGGCTCTCGCCCATCAGGTACAGGGAGATCACAGGGAAGATGTGCCAGGGAGTGGTGCCAGCCTGCCAGCACACCAGCTGCTCCCCCAGCCAGAAGCCTGCAGGAAACTGCTCTGTCTGAGAGAGAGAGAGAGGGAGAGAGGGAGAGTTAATACAGACACACACTGAATGACTGGACACTCAGCCACATGAAGCCGGCAATGACAGGGACAGACACAGGCACTGACTAGTCTGTCGACACTGCACTGGGAGAGAGGGAGAGGGATTGAGGGATGGAGGGATGGAGGGATGGAGGGATGGAGAGGCAGACAGCAAGAGAGACTCACTGAGGAGGCTGCCTCAATGGCCTTCACCGCAGACTGGAACACCTTCCTGGGTAGACGCAGGTTCGTGGTGCCGCTGTCAACTATACTCTTATCATAGTTATACTGGGAGAGGAGGAGGGAGAGAGGGAGGTTAGTGGTTGTCAAAGTTCCAATGAAAACATACATAGAACCACACACACACACACACACACACACGCACGCACAGTCAGTCGTTTAAATTCTCACCTCCTTGCAGTCCATGTTTAGGTCCTGTCCGTTGACCTCGATGCGCACGATTATGACCTCATAGTACCACTCCCGGCGGATGGGCGTGTACCACAGCTCCCCCGCGAACAGAGAGGGGTCCACCCCCCCGATGATCTGCAGCACACAGGGCAACGGTCAGGCTGGATATTGAAACCCCCCCTGGTGCACCTCCCTCTAGCCTCCCTCCCTCCCTCCAGTCATCTTCCCTGCCTCCTACTTTGCCATCCTTTATTTGCCCCTCCCCCTCTCCTTCCCTGTTCTTCTCCACTCCCTGTCAACGTTCCCCCGTCCCCACCACCCTCTCCCTCTCCCTCTCCCTCTCCCTCTCCCTCTCCCTCTCCCCCCTCCATCCCCATTCTCTCTCTCTCTCTCACCATGCTGCCCCCCACGGTGGCAGGGCCCTGGCTGTCGTTGCCGCTGTACCCGGCCCCACACAGCTGCAGGGAGAACAGGTTGGGCACCGGGGTCTGACGCACTAGGGAGTCAAAGAATGGCTCCAGAGTCTCGTCAGGCTGGGGAGAGAGAGAGAGAGAGAGCGAGCACCTGTATGTCAATATGTCAATGCTTTGGCAATACCGATGTGATTTGAGCTGGGATTAATTAAATAAAAAGATGTTGCAGTGTCATATTTTGTAAGCCGCTTCGGTCTCCTAATCACAAATGTAAAAGTTATTAAATACATGTTAGTAGTTTACTATTAGAGATGGGCAGTAAAACAGGTTAATTAACATTTCTAGGGTTGAGCAGCTGAAACACATGCACAGACAGACAGGCACACAGAGACACACAAATCAGCTCCCACACTGATGGACAAACACACACACACACACACACACAATGCCCCCCCACCCTGCTGACCCGGGCGATCTCTGCGTAGGCCAGGCCTAGGATGCCCTCCCAGTTGGAGCCGTTGATGAAAAAGCGGTGGGACTGGGTGATGGCAGCGATGTTGGCGCGCAGGGTGACGTTGGGACCGTGGGGGATGGACACCAGGTCAGTGCCCAGCTCCCCCTCCCAGCGGCCCTGCGTGTACGGAACATACACACTGCGGCCCAGCGCCCGGTACGAACTGGAGCTGGGGTGGGAGGGGCACAGAAAAAGAGAGAGAGCATTTAGTACACACACACAGCACTGAGTCCGAGGGAGGGGACAGAGGAGAGATATTGCAGTCTGTGTGTGTGTTACAGTTAGTAAAGAGTGAGTACTAGGTGAGTAGGGTAGAGTGTGAGTACCAGGTCAGTAGTGTGCCGCATGAGATGGGTACAGTGAGAGTATTGGGCATTGTGTGTACTGTGTTAGTAAGTGTACAGTGTATGAATAGTGTAGTTAAAGTGTGAGTACAATGCCGGTAATGTTCAGTGGGAGTATAGGGCGAGTGTGGTGGAGTGTAGAGCAGTGTCAGTACAGGACGAGTATGGTACACTGTATGTACAGTACGGTGTGGCCTACAGTGCAGTGTAGAGTGTGAGTACTGCCAGTAGGCAGTAGGCAGTGAGTGTGGTGCGAGTACATGGTGTGTACAGTGTTAGTAGTGTAGACTGTGTGTAGACTGCAGTGGCTGTGTACAGTGCATGCTGAGTGTGAGGTACTCAGACCTTACTCACAGTGAGCGGTGATAGTATCTCCTGAGGAAGGGGTGGGCAGCTGCTCCCACTGCAAAGTTACTGCTGCCCGTGTCCACCAGGATATTGAGCTGCGGAAAAACACACCAGCAACACAATGACTGTACACCGTCAACACACTGCCAGGCTGCACACCGTCAACACACTGACAGGCTGCTGTGGAAGGAAAGTTAGGAATTTCTCTCACACGTTTTCTTCATTGTATACTTAAGAAAGCTAGAAGGTCAGGCCAGAAGGTAGTTTGACCTCTGTTTGTTATTTATGATGAGCATCTTGGAGAAGATGCCAAACAGTATGATTTGAGTGTCTGCTCCCTAATCCTAGTATTGACCCATGAACTCTGTCCTCTAATGATATACACTCACCTAAAGGATTATTAGGAACACCATACTAATACTGTTTGACCCCCTTTCGCCTTCAGAACTGCCTTAATTCTACGTGGCATTGATTCAACAAGGTGCTGAAAGCATTCTTTAGAAATGTTGGCCCATATTGATAGGATAGCATCTTGCAGTTGATGGAGATTTGTGGGATGCACATCCAGGGCACGAAGCTCCCGTTCCACCACATCCCAAAGATGCTCTATTGGGTTGAGATCTGGTGACTGTGGGGGCCAGTTTAGTACAGTGAACTCATTGTCATGTTCAAGAAACCAATTTGAAATAATTCGACCTTTGTGACATGGTGCATTATCCTGCTGGAAGTAGCCATCAGAGGATGGGTACATGGTGGTCATAAAGGGATGGACATGGTCAGAAACAATGCTCAGGTAGGCCGTGGCATTTAAACGGTGCCCAATTGGCACTAAGGGGCCTAAAGTGTGCCAAGAAAACATCCCCCACACCATTACACCACCACCACCAGCCTGCACAGTGGTAACAAGGCATGATGGATCCATGTTCTCATTCTGTTTACGCCAAATTCTGACTCTACCATCTGAATGTCTCAACAGAAATCGAGACTCATCAGACCAGGCAACATTTTTCCAGTCTTCAACTGTCCAATTTTGGTGAGCTTGTGCAAATTGTAGCCTCTTTTTCCTATTTGTAGTGGAGATGAGTGGTACCCGGTGGGGTCTTCTGCTGTTGTAGCCCATCCGCCTCAAGGTTGTACGTGTTGTGGCTTCACAAATGCTTTGCTGCATACCTCGGTTGTAACGAGTGGTTATTTCAGTCAAAGTTGCTCTTCTATCAGCTTGAATCAGTCGGCCCATTCTCCTCTGACCTCTAGCATCAACAAGGCATTTTCGCCCACAGGACTGCCGCATACTGGATGTTTTTCCCTTTTCACACCATTCTTTGTAAACCCTAGAAATGGTTGTGCGTGAAAATCCCAGTAACTGAGCAGATTGTGAAATACTCAGACCGGCCCGTCTGGCACCAACAACCATGCCACGCTCAAAATTGCTTAAATCACCTTTCTTTCCCATTCAGACATTCAGTTTGGAGTTCAGGAGATTGTCTTGACCAGGACCACACCCCTAAATGCATTGAAGCAACTGCCATGTGATTGGTTGGTTAGATAATTGCATTAATGAGAAATTGAACAGGTGTACCTAATAATCCTTTAGGTGAGTGTATATTCTGCTTAGCTAGCTTTTAAGATAACAACTTGTAAGTAATG
The DNA here is from genome assembly GCF_036373705.1 of Amia ocellicauda. Lineage (NCBI taxonomy): Eukaryota > Metazoa > Chordata > Actinopteri > Amiiformes > Amiidae > Amia > Amia ocellicauda. The sequence goes on from NC_089850.1 coordinate 59,554,907, forward strand.
ACTTGTTAATTATAACCAGATCTTTGACTTCTGTGTGTATATAAGCCTTTTCTATGAAGTCAGAGCAACATTGGAATCTTCTTGATTCACTGTTCCTCTCCATGCTGCGTGTATTAAAGGCATTGCAACGATCCAACCTGATTGAAGATTGAGTTTCTTCCACACTGCACACCGTCAACACACTGACAGGCTGTCCACTGTCAACACACTTCTTCTCACACCAGCGGCAGAGCACTTGTTTTCCCCTCTCGTTGCACAAGCTGTAAAATGCTCTGTTGGGTTTTGCGCACAGACTTGTCACAGCATGGCAACTTGTTCTCCCACACAGAAACACAACACACCCTGGAGCTCCAGGTGCACAGCGAGACACGCGGTCAGGCTGGTCCTAAATGTCTGTAAATGGGTTTCTCCTGGTTCTGTCTCGACCGCCCTGCACTGCAACGGTTCTGTTTCCATTGAGAATCAGTATCAACGCTCTGGAAAAACTGGCTCAACCCGGGCACGCTGACTGCATTGTGAATTGTGAAACTTTGAAACTCAAGAGAGGAAGAGAAAGAGACAGAGAGGACAAATGACAGGATAGGGAGAGAGACAAGAGTCAGCAGATGGAAATAAACGGGAAAGGGAAGAGAGAGAGAAAGATGGTGAGGGACAGAGAGAGAGGAAACATGTCAGGATAGAAAGGGAGAGACAGGAGTTGGCAGAGAGAGAGACGAGAGCACACAAGAGAGAGAGGAAGGGGGGGGGGCAGGGCTGCAGACCTTGGGACCACAGGAAACTGACAGAGAGCACAGAAGGACACCTCTATTATTGATGAACTTCCTACTGGTCACCTGACACTGAGACACCAACTGACAGACCGACTGACTGAGCACAATCTGATACTGGGTGAGAAGGGGGGCAGGAGAGAGGCAAGGGACGAGAGAGGGAGAGAGAGGCATGGAGTAAACCTGAGAACAGCCAGGGGGAACAGGGATGGGATGAAAGAAAGAGAGAGGCTGAGGTGGAGAGGGGGGGGAGGGGAAGAAAAAATGAGAGAGAGAGAGACACACTTCAGAACAACCAGGGTGTCGGAAAAGGTGGAGGGGGATCAGACAATGAAAGAAAGGTGGGGGAGGGGGGGGAGAGAGAGAGCGAGAAAGGGAAAGGGAGATGAGCTATGTAAACATGGAGAGACATGGAGGGAAGCAGAGAAGGAGAAGGTGGCATCGGCTGTGTGTGTCAGGGGGGGCGAGAGCGCCAACTTGAACCGAATCCATTCCTCTGTCAGTGTCCCGCGCAGTAATGCATTCATTGACTTTTCATTGACCGATTCCCACCCCGATGCGTCCCGTCATTCAACAGCTCCTGAACCCAGAGCTCAGCTGTCACCTGTCACTCCAGACATCGCTGGAATCGCTGTGGCCGGCCGCGCTCAGATCGGCCTGCCCTGCAGCCCTGCGGACTAATTGGCTGAACTGCGCAATTAATGAGCTGAACTGGAACCACATGAAAACCCTGTTCTGTGTCTCTGCAGGAGCAGGGCTGGAAACCCACAATACAGTTATTCCAGTCTCATACTGATGTGTGAGAAAAAGCAGATGTAAGGGAAAGTGAGAGAGAGCAGCAGGGGACGGGGACGGGGGGACAGCACGCCCGTCTCCCGCTCACACCCCCAGCCCAAGCTCCCTCACAGCTGACACACAGAGAGAGAGAACAGTGCTCGGCACAATGGGGCTTTCAGTGCCTACACACTGACAACACAATGAACAGTGACTGACTGACACACACACACACACACACACACAGACAATACCACACAGGGGCAAGGGGGACATACACTGAGACACACTTGATGCTGGCACACGTACATGGACTCACTCCCTCACTCCCTGACCCAGATACACCCTGCCACATACACAGTCCCAGTCATACACTGTGATCCACTTAGAGACGCAATCCCACGTGTCAAGTCAATCCACACACAAGGCAGGGCTTAAAACCTGCCCTCTTCAACCTAGGTTAGACGTGTCAAGCTAAATGAAAAACATGTACACACATACATACACATACACTGTAGGAAAACAAGATTACATGCAAGAAATGATGTGCAACTAACAGCACACATCTGGAGCTTCTAATCTCTGCTCCCTGGATTACTAATATCTCTCCATGCACCGACAAATACCAGACCTCTTTAAAATCACCCTAATGACACTTCTGGACAACAGTGTCAGGCAAGTACTGGCAGCAAGGCGTGTCCTTTTCTCACTGCCAAAGCAGGACACCTAGGAAGGGGTGCGTTCACTCTGTTGGGTAAACTTGGGGCGCCATCATTTTCAGTAACTCGGTTTCTCTGAACAGAACATAGTTTTTCATCATGTTCCGGCATGTGTCTGTGCTATCCCCAGTCAGTCTACATGTATTATTTCCCACTATAGGCCCATCTCCACAGAAACCGTGCCAGCTGTGCTGTGGAGCGTCGCTATCGCACTTCCACACGTCGTTTCACCCCGAGGACATATCGACCACGTGTGGCGTTGAGGGACGTATTTCCCATATGTGCTGGCACTGCTAGGAAATACATAATGAGGTACTGATCGTTTTCCTTTTACATGCAACTGAAACGGTTCAATTAATATATCTTTTTTTAATCACCCTTCGCCTGCCCACAGATCATGCAAATCCACAGATATGTAGTCAACCCATAGGAGACATGTGAAAATGTAATCTGTATGTGTGAAATGTCATGAACTGGAAGAGGACTGCATGCTTTGTGGAACAAGTTACTCTGAGAGTCGCTCAAATAGTCTCAGGGATTCTGCTTTTGAGTTTTGCTTTCGTTGAGGAGCAGGAATTGGGTAAGCACAGTTTGCAGTGACCCTTGACCTCCTGTTGAACTTTCTGTGACTGTTGACAGTTGTTGTTGTTTTCTGAGGAAACAGTACTGGATGGGATGGGGTTTTAATGGGGGGTGAACTGTAAGGCCATTTGTTGCATTTATTACACTGTCAGTGCTGTACAGTGTAGTAAGTGTGTCATACAGTCAGTATAATACAGTGTGTCGTGCAGTCAGTGCTATACAGTGTAAAATGCCGCACAGTAATACAGTGTGTTGTACAGGTGTCTGTCCCAGTCTTACCTTCTGCGGCGGGGTGCCCACGGTCATCTCCACGTAGTACCCCTGCCCGGACTTCCCCCGCAGGTTGTCAATCATCTCCACGAAGTTGACCGCGCTGGTGCCCCGAGCGGCCCGGGCGTCCCTGGGGTGGCGAGGCCGGGCGGGGGGCGGCGGCGGCGGGTCCGGGAGCCGGGGGCGGTCCTGCGGCAGCCCCTTGCGCAGCGGCACCCTGATGCCCAGCGGCCCGGCTCGGCCCGGCTCCTCGGCCCTGCCGGGGGAGGCCGGGGTCAGCAGGTGGCTGGCGTAGCACAGGAGCAGCAGTCCACGCACAAGCGGCACGTCCATGTTTGTATGGATTTAGTTATTTATTTAATTGCGTGTTTATATGTGTAGTATTAATGCCTTATGAATGGATCAGTAGGGTCCCTCTCTCTCCCAGTGTCCCCGCAGTGCTGCCAGCCGGGGTTGGGTCGGTCCAGACGGTCCAGGCAGCTCTTCTCAGCCGCTGCCCGTCACAGTCATCCCGACCAGAGCACACAGTGGCATCCTCTCTCCGCGGACAGGCCGGGCTGCGGTACTGAAACACCAGGCTGCAGCTACCGGCCACCGGGAGACCCCCGCACCGCCGGCCCCTCTACCGCCGCTGCACCTGCATCTTCGGACAAATGGAAAAATGCACACGAAAGGCTCCCCAGCTGTCAGGTGATGAAGACGCAGAAATATGGAGGACTGCGCCTCTCCGCGGAAAAGCGCTGTTTGTTGGCAATGACAATATTGTCTCAGATGCCCTGAGGTTTAAAAATCTCTCCGGCCACGAAGCGCACAATCTGGACACCCAGCGAGCGCGACCCCGGCCCCTGTCCCGTCATGGTCCGGACACAGCGCAGAAACACAGCCAGCCCTCAGCCCCGGCGTCCACCATAATCCGCACCTCCTCTGCGCTCTCTCTCTCTCTCTCTGTACTGCTGCTGCTGCCTCACCCACCCTCCTCCAGCGCTCTCTCTCTCTCTCTCTCTCTCTCTCTCTCGCATCCTGCTTTCAACATCCTAGTTCAGCTCCCATGTCTGGTTCCCCGTGAGCAGTGCATCATGGGGGCTGTATTATTTTTCCTGTACACCCCACTGTGTCACGTCAGGTTTATAGTGAGATAAAAGGGATTTAAAAAATAAGTGCAAACCCACGGGAATAAGAAGCAACAGGAGTTCTTGCAAAATATGAAAAACACAACTGTAGGTAATTTTAGCATCATACAAAGTTCTAACAAGAACAGGTTGTGGTCCCCATATCATACCAACCTCTGTAACTGTACAGTCAGACAGACAGGCTGTCCCAGGAATAGTTCATTCTGTTTCATTTGTGAGTATAATATTTAAATACAATGTAAAAAACATATCCAAAAATAATCTGAAAAGGGGAATTGACGGTACTGTTTCTCATAAAAGTCACCACCCTCTGAAAATATTGAAATATAATTACATAGATGAGAACAATAAATACAGTTGCTGACTTAGCAGCAGGTATGACTGTCGATTGATGAAATGCTGACAAAAACTGCAAAAGAAACAGGTATAATAACTAGACTTTAATTCCAGTTTGTTACTGTGACTTCATAGTTTTGCTGTTTTTGCCCCAGGTCTGCAGTGCAGTTTCTGATACCATACTTCACCTCCTTGTCTGTTTAATCCTTCCCTTAGAGTCCACCCTGACTATTTGTCTACTATCTCCATCAGCACTTTGCACAGGATATACAGTGTTCATTGAATACACATAGATACACAATCATCCTTATAGGGACTAAACAGTTTTGAAGAATACACACACAAGATTTATTGAATTCAGAGCGTGTTGATAATGCACATATACAAGACACTTACAGAACTACAGGGAAACACAGAGCTGCTGTAGTCTGTTAGTAGATTACACAGGGTGACTTGTTTGTCTCAGATATATGACATGAGGGCAAGTGCCGGGACATCAGTTAATACAAAGGGGCATCTACGAGTGAGACAGAGGGGCTGAGACACACAGAAACATCCCACTGCACATTCACAACAACGCAGTTTATTCTCTCCACAGGACACAAGACAGCACAACATCAGTACATCAATACAACAACACAGAGCCAACAATCCAGCAATGCTGCACATTTATATGGAGAGGTGGAGACAGCATCTCAGAGACAGAGAGAGGGACACAGAGAGGTAGAGGACGGGGAAAGAGAGGAGCAGAGATCGATGAAGGGGACAGAGGGAGGGAGAATGGGGGACATGTGGAGGGGACAGACAATGAGACGGAGAGAGGGGCAGACAGGGACACATAGAATGGCATATAATGACAACAATAGAGAGAAAGCAAGAGAGAGATTGAGACACGGAGAGAAAGAGGGCTAAAGAGGAGAGAGAGACAGAGAGAGAGAGAGATTGTGGTGGTCTGGTGTAGAGGATGTAGTACTGAAATTGACGCAATGGTACGTCCTCAGAGGTGTCAAGGGGTGGACAGGGCAGGCCGCTGTTCTGGGAATGGGCAGGCTCACTGTGTGCAGCCGGCAGGGGGGTAACCAAGCTGGCAGCTGGGGGGTCTCTCAGAGTAGGAGGGGTGCGGGGGCAGAGAGAGGGGCATGAGGGAGGGGCTGGGCTTCGTTGGGTCCTGAAGACATGAGTCTGTACACAGAGAGAGGGGGAGAGAGAGAGGGGTTAGAAAAGAGATAATTTTTGTGTTATAATTGATTTTTGAGGGAGGGAAGGAGAGAGAGAGAGTAAAAGAGAGAATGGGAACACAAATAGAGAGCAAGAGAAAGACTCTTCACCAGGACAGTGTTGCTGCTGTTGCTGCTGTTGCTGCTGCAGTTGCTGTGGTTGCTGCTGTGTGATCTTGGGCTCTGGCCTGCCTCCCCTGGGTCGACAGAAGGAGACGGAGAGAGGGAGCGACCGAGCGGTGCTCACCCTGCCAACACAACGACACCGCTCTGTCACACGCTGCAACATGTCAACACATCCCTGTTACACTGTCAGAGCTACACACTCAATAGAACACACTGTGACACATCCTCAGTCACAGGAATGACATTAATGGACACGCGGTGGCACACGTGCACACACACACACACAGGCTGCCCCCTGCCCCCCCCTCACCAGTCGTCATTGTCAACCTCCCGGAATCCTTTGGCAAACGGGTTGCTGGCGATTTTCAGCTGCGTGATCTGAGTCACAGAGAGGGACGGTGTGAGACACAGAGATGGGAACAGAGCTAGGAAAAGACAACGAGAGCCCAAGAGAGACACAGAGAGACAGAAGAGAGATGGTGAGAGCACGAGAGAGACACAGAGAGACAGAAGAGAGACGGTGAGAGCACGAGAGAGACACAGAGAGACAGAAGAGAGACGGTGAGAGCACGAGAGAGACACAGAGAGACAGTGAGTGGCACAGAGAGACAGTGAGAGGCACAGAGACACAGCGAAACAATGAGAGGGAGTGAGAGACAGTGAGAGGCACAGAGAGACAGTGAGAGCCCAAGAGAGGCAGCAGAGACAGAGAGGGACAGCGTAGTGGCTGCGCGAGGGAGCACCACACTGAGGCGGGCGGCTGTACCCGGTGGTTCTGGTAGGCGGTGACGGCGGTGAACTGCGTCTCAGGGAACTGGAAGGTGTTGAAGTTGTGCTGGGCGTAGCGCTGGCTGTCGCGCCGCGGGTCCACAAACACCACGTGGAAGCGCGGCTGGTAGCGATGCATGGAGTTCAGGATAATCTGTGCATATATGCACACGGACACACACACACAGTCACGGATACAGACACACACACAGACAGTGTCAGCTTTCTGGTGTCAAATTCATATCAGAGTGTGACTGTCACTATCTGTGTCCGTGTGTTTCGGTGCCTCGGTCTGTCAGTGTGTCAATCTTTTACAGTATCAGTATCCTTGTATGACAGTGTACCAGTGTCAGCAGTGATGTCATTGTGAGTGTGTCGGTGTCAATCGCTTGGTAAAACAGTGTTACATCATCTCAGTGTGTTATATTCTCAGTAAGACTGTATCTCAATATCTGTGTCAGTGTCTCAGTAAGTTGGTCTGACAGTATTACAGTGAATCATGGTGTCAATATCTCAGTATGTCAGGGTGTCAGTATCTCAGTGTGTCAGGGTGTCAGTATCTCATTGTGTCAGGCTGTCAGAATCTCAGTGCGTCAGGGTGTCAGTATCTCAGTGTGTCAGTGTCTCAGAATCTCAGTGCGTCAGGGTGTCAGAATCTCAGTGCGTCAGGGTGTCAGTATCTCAGTGTGTCAGTGTCTCAGAATCTCAGTGCGTCAGGGTGTCAGAATCTCAGTGCGTCAGGGTGTCAGTATCTCAGTGTGTCAGTGTCTCAGAATCTCAGTGCGTCAGGGTGTCAGAATCTCAGTGCATCAGGGTGTCAGTATCTCAGTCTGTCAGGATGTCAGTATTGCGGTGTCTCGTGTCACAGGGCCTCACATGTCCGTTGTCGTCCAGCAGGTTGTTGGTGAGCTTGAGCCGGTCGAAGGAGACGGTCTGCTTCATCCACTGCGCACCGCGAGCGGGGGAGTCCGGGTGGAAGTGCACCCTGCCAGGGGCCGCGGGGTCGGCCCGGCCCGCCACCAGCCACGATGAGCTGTGGAACGCATACCTGGAGCACAGGGTACAGGCAGCTTATCAGTGGGACAGTGTGTCAGTGTGTCCATGTCAGTGTCATTATCCGAGCATTTGTCAGTGTGTCATAGCTTCAAAGTATTAGTGTATGAGTGTGTGAGTGTCAGGGTATCAGTGTATCAGTATCTCAGTGTATTAGTGTCACTGAAGTAGTGTGTCAGCGTTTGTGTTATTGTTTTTAGTGTGTCAGTGTCTGTGTCAGTATAGCAGTGTGTCCATATATTAACATCTGATTGTGTCGGTGTGTGGGTGTGCTGGTGTGTCAGTGTGTCAGTGTCTGTGTCTGTGTTATTGGTTTTAGTGTGTCACTGTCTGTGTCAGTAAAGCAGTGTGTCCATGGATCAACATCTGATTGTGTCGGTGTGTGGGTGTGTCAGTGTGCGGGTGTGCTGCTGTGTGGGTGTGTCGCTGTGTGGGAGTGTCAGACCTGTATCTCTTGTCGTCCACGGGGATGAAGTCCATGAGCAGGACGTACTCGGCTGCAGGGTCCATCCCAAAAATCTGTACCTGGAATGTCGGAAACATCCTCCTGCAGACACAACACACACGGTCACCAAACACTGTCACTGCACAACACACACTGTGTCACTAATCACCGCACAACACACACTGTGTCACTAAACGCTGCACAACACACACTGTCACTAAACACTACACAATACACACTGTCACTAAACACTGCACAACACACACTGTGTCACTAATCACTGCACAACACACACTGTGTCACTAATCACTGCACAACACACACTGTGTCACTAAACACTGTCACTGCACAACACACACTGTCACTAAACACTGCACAACACACACTGTCACTAAACACTGCACAACACACACTATGTCACTAAATACTGCACAACACACACTGTCACTAAACACTGCACAACACACACTATGTCACTAAATACTGCACAACACACACTGTCACTGAATACTGCACAACACACACTGTCACTAAACACTGCACAACACACACTGTGTCATTAAACACTGCACAACACACACTGTGTCATTAAACACTGCACAACACACACTGTCACTAAACACTACACAATACACACTGTCACTAAACACTGCACAACACACACTGTGTCACTAATCACTGCACAACACACACTGTGTCACTAAACACTGCACAACACACACTGTCACTAAACACTGCACAACACACACTGTCACTAAACACTGCACAACACACACTGTCTCTAAATACTGCACAACACACACTATGTCACTAAATACTGCACAACACACACTGTCACTAAATACTGCACAACACACACTGTCACTAAACACTGCACAACACACACTGTCACTAAACACTGCACAACACACACTATGTCACTAAATACTGCACAATACACACTATGTCACTAAACACTGCACAACACACACTGTGTCATTAAACACTGCACAACACACACTGTGTCATTAAACACTGCACAACACACACTGTCACTGAATACTGCACAACACACACTGTCACTAAATACTGCACAACACACATTGTCACTAAATACTGCACAACACACACTGTCACTGAATACTGCACAACACACACTGTCACTAAATACTGCACAACACACACTGTCACTAAACACTGCACAACACACACTGTCACTAAATACTGCACAACACACACTATGTCACTAAATACTGCACAATACACACTATGTCACTAAACACTGCACAACACACACTGTGTCATTAAACACTGCACAACACACACTGTCACTGAATACTGCACAACACACACTGTCACTAAATACTGCACAACACACATTGTCACTAAATACTGCACAACACACACTGTCACTGAATGCTGATCAGTTACTGTCACACACATAGATTATCACAAAGACAGACCGAGTATGACTGTGTGCGTGTCTATGGGTGAATGCGTGTGTACGAGTGCGTGTTTATGAGTGTGAGTGTGTGACACAGTAAAACGCGCATCTCACCGCCCGGCCTTGGTGACGATCATCTCGGTGCCCAGCCGGTCAAACTGCTGCCACAGGGCTGCCATCTCCAGCTGCACCCGAACCCCTGACACCTGCACTGCCTTCACACAGGGCCCCCCGCCCTGCACACAGCCCCCCACTGCACAGCACACAGACTGGGGCACTGCTGACACACACAGAGAATGGGAAAGGGGTACAGGGAGGGCCGGAAGAGAGGCAGAGGGAAGGAGATGGAGGAGAGGAGTAGGACAGGGGGATGAAGGGAGGAGAAGATGGGAGGTGGAGGGGGAGGAGAAGTAGAAGGAGCCGTTACTAAACAGTCAGGACGGACAAATGGCTGTGCATACCAATACAGAGCACCACAGAGCACAACAAATCAAGACAGCAGTACAGCACATACAGCACAGTGATGAGGCTAGACTGTGGGACTCCTTCAAACAGCGAGAGCAGCGTCTCGGGTCTTTATCATCATCAACATTATTATTATTGTGAGCAACGCTAGTTGTGAGAGCAGCAGTGATTATTAGCCCTGACATTCTGATACAGATAGAGAAGGAGATAGATAGAGATATAGACAGACACACAGACATACAGCACAGATAGACTAACGGACAAAGAATGAAATAAACAATGAGACAACAGATCTACGAGGAAGACACCAACACTACATCAATAGACAGCAGGACAAACAGACAGGTAGATACATCGATGGAGAGACAGACACATTCTCCATTTATGCTCAATGCAGTGACAGACAGTGCTCCAAGCCAAATGAATGCGCTCTCGTTCAGACAAAGACCGATTCATGAACGGAGAGATGTTCTGCCAGCGAGCAGCCCTACCCTCCATGTGTGGGGTCCACAGCTCTGTTCCCAAGGGTCTGTCCGTGCCTCTGTCTGTGGATCTCTCCGTGTGTCTGCACGGCTCCCCTCTCGATGCGTCTGTCTTCTGTCTGTCTTCTGTCTGTCTGGTCTCCACTGTCAAGTCTCACCCCAGCCCCAGAGAAGGGAGTCTCTTGGTGTCTCACCCTATGAGTCTGTCTGTCTGTCTGCCTGTCTCTCACCACAGCACCAGTGAAAAAGCCAAACAACTCCCAGTCCCGGTCTCCCAGTCCAGCCCAGTTCAACCCAGTACAGACCTGACCATTCAGTGCAGTCCAGTCTGGAGGATTCAGCGGTCAGCACTGCCTCCAAGGAGAGTTGGATGTGTGTCGCGGTGACTTGAGCTCCCTGTCTGTCTGTGTGTGTCTGTCTGTGTATGTCTGGGCTGTCTTTAAAGTCTGTTGTCCTTCTCCCTCTTTGCACCTCTGTCTGAGTGTGGGTCTCTTTCTCTCTCTCTCTCTCCTCCTCCCTCCTTCTCTCTCCCTCTCTCAGTCCCTCGATCGCTGATTGGACACGGAGCCCATGGAGTTGCACAGTGCTTGTGTGAGTGAGAGTTGAGGAGTGATCGGACACGTTGTGTGCTTATGTCCCAACGTGTACGAGCGTGTGTGTGCGTGAGTGCAGTTGTGTGCCTGTGAATGTGTCAGTGCGTTGCTACGCCATCCCTAGTCAGTTCTCTCCTCAGTGCTGGAGGGGAGTTGAGAGGTCCACTGTGCTTTATAGTGGCTGAGAGACCCCTGGGACACCCCCCTCCCCTACACACACACACATATATAATATTCATACCCATCACACACACTTTTTCCAGGGAGTTATCCTTTAGTAGAGCACAACCCTCTCCCACCAACTCTTCTCACACCTTGTTCATGGTACAGAGTGGGGTGGTGGGGAAAACAGTGTTATCAAACAGCAGCCTAGCCATGTTAGTGTAGTAGATTTACAGTAGTATTGTCCTGTTATTGTAGTACTGTAGTACTGTAGTGCAGTAGAATATTGCTGTTACAATAGGGGACTGTAGTAACAGTTCAGTAGAGTAGTGCTGTTACAATAGGGGACGGTAGTAACAGTGCAGTAGAGTAGTGCTGTTACAATAGGGGTCTGTAGTAACAGTGCAGTAGAGTAGTGCTGTTACAATAGGGGACTGTAGTAACAGTGCAGTAGAGTAGTGCTGTTACAATAGGGGACTGTAGTAACAGTGCAGTAGAGTAGTGCTGTTACAATAGGGGTCTGTAGTAACAGTGCAGTAGAGTAGTGCTGTTACAATAGGGGTCTGTAGTAACAGTGCATTAGAGTTGTGTTGTTCCAATAGGGGTATGTAGTAACAGTGCAGTAGAGTAGTGCTGTTACAATAGGGGTCTGTAGTAACAGTGCAGTAGAGTTGTGTTGTTCCAATAGGGGTATGTAGTAACAGTGCATTAGAGTAGTGCTGTTACAATAGGGGTCTGTAGTAACAGTGCAGTAGAGTAGTGCTGTTACAATAGGGGACTGTAGTAACAGTGCAGTAGAGTAGTGCTGTTACAATAGGGGACTGTAGTAACAGTGCAGTAGAGTAGTGCTGTTACAATAGGGGTCTGTAGTAACAGTGCAGTAGAGTAGTGCTGTTACAATAGGGGTCTGTAGTAACAGTGCAGTAGAGTTGTGTTGTTCCAATAGGGGTATGTAGTAACAGTGCATTAGAGTAGTGCTGTTACAATAGGGGTCTGTAGTAACAGTGCAGTAGAGTAGTGCTGTTACAATAGGGGACTGTAGTAACAGTGCATTAGAGTAGTGCTGTTACAATAGGGGTCTGTAGTAACAGTGCAGTAGAGTAGTGCTGTTACAGTAGGGGGCTGTAGTAACAGTGCAGTAGAGTAGTGCTGTTACAATAGGGGGCTGTAGTAACAGTGCAGTAGAGTAGTGCTGTTACAATAGGGGGCTGTAGTAAGAGTAGAGTGGAGCAGTGAAGTAACAGTAAGGGCTTGGGGTAAAACTCCAGTAGAAGGGGTAATACACTTCCGTCCACAGTAACAAGCAATAGATACAGGAGCCAGTGGCAGGAGTGCAGGGGTAGGGGGCCGGTGTTTAGCAGGATCACAGAGAGATGGGGGTCACAGCACAGACAGAGCAGCAGGGTCGCGCCCTCTGACCCCACAGCCCCCCCCCCCCCAATCAAGAGGTCAGTCAGAGCAGGTCCCCGGGGCAGGTGCCTTGTCCCATCCCTATACACACACACGCTTATTGCTCCTGGGACAGTGTGGGCCCCCCGGGCACAGCAGACAGGCAAGACGGATTCACTAATAATCCCACTCTCTGTGGAGCTTTTATCCTGACCCTCTGCTCTGCCCAGTCCTGCCTGGAGAGTGTTGCTGGGATGCTGTGGTCTGGGCACGGTGGACATCACTGCATGGAAACTTTATTTTTTTAATCCAACTCAAAACAAGTCTTCTCTGAATGGAATTGACTGGGTCTATTTCCACACCCAACCTGAGCCACCCTCACACAGAAGTACGGCAAGCCCATTGGGACAAGAATAGTAAGGACTGTTGTAATTCAGCCTTGCCTACTTGAAATGGTCACTTCAAGCCCAGCGTTAGGCAGCTGCTAGCATTGAGCACCAGGGCACTGACATCATGTCCTGCACAGTGTTTGTCTTCTACTGACATCAGTGATCCCCCCCCATCAGGCAGCAGGACTGGTTTCTGATAACTTTTTTCATGTGACAAATCTCACGCATTGACGTTTTGAAAACTTGAGAGCTGTGCAGGACAGCACAGGACAGGACTCAGGGGGGAAAGAGGGACATATATAGACACTATATATCGACACCTTTTTCCCTTATCGTTATTACATTCCTTACTCCAAACAAAATGTCTCAAAGTGTGTCTGTGTGTGTATGTGTGCAAGTCCACCCTGGGTGTGTGTGTTCTCACTGGTGTGTGTTTCTATCTGTGTGTATGTGTCTCTAATTGTCTATGTGTGTTTTTGTAGTGATATGTATTTGTGTGTGATTGTATGCGTCTCTTGTTGTGTGTTCACTTCAGTGTGTCTGTGTATCTCTGTTTATCTGCCTGTGTGTTTGTGTCAGTGTGTGAGTGTCTGAATTTTTCTGTGTGTGATTGTGTCAGTGTTAGTCTATGTGTGTGTTTGCCTGTGTATTTGTGAATGAAGGTGTGTGTGTATGTCACGTGTATGTCTCTGTGTACATGTGTGTACATATGCCTGCTTGTGTGCATCTATCTGTGTGTGCAGGCGACACATAAAGGGAAACAAACGATTACTTAAAAGAAAGAGGAGACAACAAGAGAGAAAGACAGGAAAAGAGAAAGAATCAGACATGAGGAAGAAGAAGAAACAAAATGTTGCACGAGCAAAACGTGTAAGAGAACCAGAGATCGACAGACATACAAAGACTGAGAGAGACCGAGGGGGGAGAGGAGGACAGGGAAAGGGCCAGGTGTGCCCACGCTGTCGGTGCGTCAGTGCCTCTGCGCTGTATGGATCGCAGCCGCAGTAATGGTGCGGTGTTGAGAGGGCCCGCCTGGGGGCAGAGAGGGCCCTCATCCATCTCCCGGCTCTAATGAAACCCTCCCCGTCTCACAGCTTATCAATAGGCTGAGGAGCCGCGCTGACAGCCATCTGACTGCACCCATTCATCACCCAGCGCTGATATTACTGGACACCGCCGGCCCTGACAGCTCACCTGTAAACACGGCAGTACGCCGACAACACACAGACACACACTGGCTCCTTGGACTGCAGACCCCTCGATGCCACCCTATCACCACATTAAAACACTCTTTCCTTCCCTTTCTCTCTGGGTTTGGACCCCTCTGTCTCAACACTCTCTCTCTATATACCCCTCTAACACAGTACGCACTCCCTCTGTATCCCTCTCTTTCCTCTTCTCTTTTTCTTTGCTTGTACCCCTCTGTACCCCTTTGTCAGATTTAAAACAAACATGTTGTTTTTCCAGTAGCCCCAGTTAAAGGAAGAGCACTGGAAGTCTAAGGGCAGGTCTTGCTGTTTTATTCTCGACGTCTCGCTGCCCGTCACCGTCCAGACCTGCCGTAGTTCTGTTGTTCGATGTCATGCCCTGTCTGTAAACAAATGACAAACTCTTCTCACATCTATCATCAACCGCAGATCTCTTTTCAAAGGCGTATAGACCTGGGGCTCTAGTACGTGTCTGGCTAGCAATTGTCTGAACCCAGTGGTCCTTTGTGTTGTGTTTCTAATGGCACTGGTTCATACGGTTCCTGGCAGTCATTAAAGTCAAGGGTCAGTCTGTGTACCTGGGTTCGAACAGTGGGCTCAACCGTATGGAGAATGTATCTGCTGTAACTCATACACTGAGCAATAATGCAGAGGGGCTCATAGTCAGGGTTGGTAGCCTGACACTCTGGTGCTGTCATTGACAGTCAGTTTCTTACAGAGGAGTCCTGTTCTCTAACAAGCATGGTGGCTTTATGGAATAAATAATTTTGCTTGAAAAATACAAAGGCTAATTATAAATACAAGGCTGTTGGTGTTAATATCTGTGAAACAGCACCACCTGGTGGAGTAGTGTAGTAACAGCTGCTATGGTGAGCTCCCCACCTGCAGGTGGACTTTCAACCACTGAAGACTGGCTCAGTAAACCCCTGTACCTACCAAACGTATTGGGAAGAAAAACTAAAAGAGAACAACCTTTCTATCCGTTATCATCCTTGTAAAGGATTAAACACCCTAACAGAAGAGAACCTCCTGTCTGAACTGACTGAACTCCCCAGTGATCGCCATTCGTTCTGGCAGCGTTGTGTGAGGTTGTTGTAGTGGTACTGTGCCCTAATGCTCACACCCTGAGGTTATATACAAATCCATGTCTAGCAAATCCAAACATTTCAGTGCCATTCAGTTATTTTGCATGCTTATATAGTTTTTAGCTTTATTTTCCCTTTCAAGTTGTTTTTCATTCATTGTATTGTTTTTTGTGTGTGAATGTTTATTTCTCAGTGTGCTCATTTGAATGTAATTTTATAACGTTATTTTACCATGTTTTGACCACATGCCCTGAAGGCCACAGCTTGGTGCTGCCACAGTGTCATATTTGTCTATGGTCACTTTATTGTACGGATGCCACAATGTGACTGGAGGCTGCTGTGTTGGCCCTGCAATGTCTGTGTGCTGGGGGGGGGGTCAATAACCAGAGAGAGATGCACTTCTTAGCAAACAGCAAGGCTTTTATTGGGGAGGAGAAAACATTCAAGGTGACGGGGGTGGTGTGTAGAATAAGCCTTTACTGAACAATGCTGAGCAGCGGCAAAGACAGTGAGACAGAGACAGAGAGAGTGAGGGAGAGTGTGCCTGCTCCCCAGACAGTGTCTGTGTGCATCCCAGGGACTGGGGAAGGGCACGCTGGTCTTCGTTGCGGAAGCCAGCAGTGCATCAGTGAGAGCAGTACTGTGTCGTTGTGTCCGTGTCTCCAGATGGCAAGGTGTCCCGGCTCTGTCCCTGGGTGCACCTACAGGTGGGTGGGGGATGCGGGCGCGGATCTTGGGGTTTCAGGGTCTCAGGAAGTGAGGACGTGTTTGGTGTGTGTGTGTCGGGGAGGGTGTGCTTCAGCATGCCGGGGCTTTTACTGCTTCAGGCTCTGGGCGACGGTCTCCCAGAGCGCGGTCAGCTTGGCCACCACCTCCTCTCTGTAGGGCTGCAGCTTGGCCTGCAGCTCCTGGCCGAAGGGGGTCACCTTCTCACGCACCTCCTTCACTGCCTCGTCCACCTTGCTGCGGTACTCCTCGGCATAGGGGGCGGCCGACTGGCGGATGGTCTCCAGACGCTCAGTCAGCTTGGCTCGCACGGCCTCCACGATGGGTGTCAGCTTGGTCTTCAACTCCTCCACGTTGACCTTCACCTTCTCCTTCAGCTCCTCTGCCAGGGGCTCCACCTTGGTGCGCAGCTCCTGCAGCCTCACGCGGCTGCGCTCCAGCTCCTCGCGGAGCAGGGGCTCCAGCTTCTCGCGGTACTCCTCAGTGTGCTTCTGAATGGCCAGACGCACCTCCTCCCTCTGGGGCTCCAGCGTCTTGCGCAGTTCTTCGATGTCCTTCAAGGCTTTCTCCCGGTAGGCCCTGGTGGCATCCAGCACCTGCTGGCTCACGGTCTCTCCCATGGGGACGATGGACTTGGAGGCTTGCTGCAAGTAGGATTGGAAACTGTCCAGGCCCTGGGTCACCTTCAGCCTGAGGGAGAGAGAGTGAGAGAGAGAGGAAGAGAGGTTAGAGGAGGAAAAGGTGAGGGAGACAGAGAGAGGAGGAATGAGGAATGGCAAAAAGGGTAGAGGGACAGAGAGGGAATTCACTGTAATTTATTGAACAGTGAAAGAAAAAAATGAAGAAAGCAGATGGAAGTCAGGAGAGAGAGAGGGGAGGCAGCGAGAGCACCAGGGGCACCATGACACAGACACAGAGAGGGTGAGAGAAAATGAGAGGGTGTCAGAGGGACAGAGACAAACGCAGAGAGAGAGAAAGAGAGAGTCCAGATGGAGACAGAGTGCTGTGGTAGCCAGGGTCAGACAGACAGATGGAGAAGGAGTCTGAGGCAGAAGAGAGGAGGGCAGGGCGCTCACTTGTATTCATTGCTCAGCTTCGTGCCCTCCACCTGGTCGATGGCTCTCTTGATCGTCTCGTGTACCTGTGCTAGGTACATGGAAACGGCCTGCTGCACCTGCTGCGCCTGTGAGGGTGGAGCATCAGCCTGCCACAGGTACCGAGCCTGCGCTCCTGGAGGGGGAGAGAGGGCCGTCAGCGCCAGAGACACCGGGACACAACACACTGCAGCACAGCGCTGTGCAACAACACACAGAACTGTACGAGTGGACTGCAGCGTGCTGTCATACCATACTGCACGTTAAGCATGTTAGAGTACAGCACAGCACAGGAGTGGACAGAACAGTGCCGTGCAGCGCAGTTCGGTTCAACACAACACAACACCGCACAACATAGGACAGTACAGTGCAGAGCAGGACAGGAAAAGATAAGCTGTCCTCTGGGCTCTACAGTCAGGAATAGCCTTGATTTACTGTACAGGAAAAAACAGTGCTACTGACCGGCAGCCAACAGGACAACCAAGGTCAGGGCCACGAACTTCATGTTGATGATCTGAGAAAGAAAGAGGGAGGAGGGGTTAGTTACATACAATGCCAAAATGCCACAGAAGCACAATGAGAGCTGCACAACACTGAGAGAGGCTCAGTCAAGCTCAAGCCCAACTTCATGCGGCAGAGATTTATGCTTCACGATCTCTGGTTGAATGCTGTTTCAATGCAGGTGCAGCTGAAGAAATGAAATGCAGACTACACTGCTGTTTGCACCAATACAGTTTTGAAGTATAATGTCTGTTGGACACTGTTATGCAGGTCGATGTAAATAGACACACACACTGGACAATCTCATTGACACCGGCAGTGATATAAAACACACACACACACACACCCTGAGTGACAGTAGTGTCAAATTTCAGCTGTATTGCCGGTCCAGGAGTCCACAGTGATGGCACAGCAGATCGTCTCATTACTGACTGGGAATTTACAGCCTCCCTGATAAGATAGGATGTTGAAGGGGGGGCATCTTTAATTCTGAGATAATCCCCATTCTTCCACCTAGTCCGGACTTTGAGCAAGTAGATTATCTGCTATTTCGATATAATACATTGAAAGAACACAGAGTTTCACAGAGATAAGAGGAGATCGAGAACAGGTTTGATCAGGCTGAGTGTCAGGCCTCTCTGTCATTCTCTCTCCCTCTCTCTCTCTCTCTCTCATTGCATTGTATCCAATCCCAAATCAAATGACAGCAAAGTTAAACTGATAAGTTTTGCCCAAGTATGTATAACCTCACACATCTGCACACAACTGAGCTGTAATCTCTTCACACACACAAACACTGCAATCCTGGAGAACCAGCTGAGACAGAGCCCCACTACTGCCTGCCTCATTGCAAAGGATGGCTTCAATATGGCTACACAAGCAGATAAACATTGTCTAACTCTCAATCAGAGCTTTGCAGTCGGTTGTCTTCGTATGAACAGACGAGACAGTGTGAGCCCATCAGACAGTCCACATCAGGGACCAAAGTGCATATTCCACCAAGACCCTCATCCCCGAACACACCACCTAGACATGTCAAACTTTGGTTTAAAGTTTTGAGCAGTGCCTCAAAATGAAAGACCAATTTCCCGCAGATGGTTAAAATAATACATTAGCCAACTATCCAAACAGCACCCCTTCCCTCCCCTCCTCTTTCAGAGTGTGGCATGGCCTCAGGTCTCAGTCTTACCTCTCTCCTGGGGGTGTGTGGTGAATGTGACCGGTCCAGGAGCAGCAGGGAGTTTTATACCCTCTCTCCCTCTCCTGCTCTCTATCTGTGTCTGCGTGGAATTGGACCCCTGATCCCCTACCTGCTGATTGCCTGGAGCCGGGATATCAAGGGTCACAATGCAGTGTCAATGTGAGTCAGAGAGTCAGCAAACAATGCTCCCGTGCGCCCACACTCACTCACTCACACACACACACACCTGTTATCACCACACGTAACAGCACACACAGCACATGCCACGCTCTCGGCTCAGCTCCACGTACCACCCATACACTGAGAGACAGGTCCCCACTGTCCTCTCTCAGGCTGTATCCGTGGGGGGCTGCTAACTACAGGGGAACAGCGATAGGAAAATAATTGTTCTCACGGTTGGGTTTTTAACTGGCTATGAGGCAACCAGGCATCGGCAAGTGCGGTGCCACAAACAAGGAGGGTATTTAAACTGAGGACAGGGTGTCCCCGGTGAGACAGGAGGTTCAGCAGTGAGTGCATGTATCGGGACAGGCCTGTGTCTCTGAAGTGTTGGCCTCAGGGGGTTCGATTACTCGCAGCCAGTTCGAGACATTGAACCGCTGTCACAACCAGACTGCACCCAGCTGCCTCCAGACCCTCAACTCTCCTCACACTCCCTCCAGACCTCTCCTGTGGCAGACCACTTGCTGTGCCCCCCTCTGCTACCTTCCCTGGGCCGCTCGGCACTCTTGCTGTTTTGCACTTTAATAAAATATGCTTCCTTTGCTGCTGCCTGCTTATGTACTGTTAACACTACTTTTGTGTTGCTGCGACTTTTCCTGTGCCTCCCTCTCTGTTTAGCTCATACCTAGGACTTCACTGTATTACATCTGCACTTGTCAGCTCATTGTACTAGGGTGTGTGCTTATTGTATTTTGTACAGATTTTGTACACTTTTGTAGTGCCTTAACGGCTTAAAGCAAATCGAAACTCTGACTGAGCGGCAAACCGCAGAAAACAACTTTCTGCTGTAAGAAGAACTGCAAAGTGTGTCGTTTGTGATACGCAGGCAGCTCAGAGTTTCAATCTGGATACCCTAAGTATTAAATACCCTTGCTGACTTTCATGTGTTAAGGGAGTTTGTGCAGCACCCTTAAACCCAAGGAACCGGCCACAGCATCCTAGCAGTTGGCCGTGTCGCCTCCAGACTCAAACTGTGTCAGACTTTCAGGAGTGTCAGAAAATACAGCTGTCTGTCCCTGAGTGTCACTCCAGCTGAATCAGTCACTGATATTGTCACTGTATCCTGGCCACTTTAAAAACCAACACATCAGTCCAATACATCCACTCTGAAGGCACTTTCTTGAGGTTGTTGTGGGTCTGTGTGTGTGTCTGTCCTGTGCGTCTGATGGTCTGATGGTCTGTGCATCTGTCTGTTTGGCGTCAGCTTCTACAGAAAGGTCCAAACCCCGATTCTACGAAGGTCTCTGCAGCTGGCATGTTTCCAGCAGCCGTGTGAGAAGAGAGCGCATGTTTAGGACAGCAAGCTGACATGCTGAAATTGAGTACATTGCAAGAGTACGATACAAGACTCTCTGCGTTCAAAACAAAAACAATAAAGTGTGAGTGGAGACACGTAGTGGTGCTGTGTAATACAGGTATCTCACATAAAATGCCATTTACAAAGATATGGAAATCTTTAAAAGTGGCTATGAAAAGGGGTATAAACATGGCATATGTTTTTCTCTGTTTTTAAATATATTTTGAGCTGTACTGTAGTATGTTTCCCAAAATACTCCAAAACATATAGATGAAAAACATATTTTTATTTGCAATTTCTTTGCAGTTTACATCAAATCATTAATTTACTATGTGAGTTTTGCAGCAATTTTACAATCTATTTTGATATATTTCTCTTCTAAGGGGATGGGGGTCTCTGTAGGAACTCAAAAAGACATGAGAGAACGGGGTAAGCAGATTGCAGCAGACAGCAAAAGCAGCGCAAGCAGCCGTGCAGCTCGATAAGCAGAGCGTAAGTGAGCAGTCGGCATGACAACGTGTTCCTTCTTGTGACTGGGCTTAAGTTAATCACAGACACACTGAATCAATGCTTCATACACGTGCTTTCAATGCCCCTAATCTGAAAGAATGTGCTCAGACAACAGGTCAGGGGCTCACGGGGGTCAGAGACGGGCTGAAGGGGCCAGCATCAGCGATAAATGAATCCACAGGGGCTGCTGGGATTTACCCAGGCTCCTCTGGGAAACAGCGGCCCCACGGGACCACTTTCCCACCTCTTTAGCTCCAGGAAATATATGCTCATTTTGCCAGAGTAAGTGGGTGAGGAACGAACAAACACAACTCGCTCTGTGTTTTTTTTTTTATCTCTGTGATTCACAATCCACTCCAGCTCGTTTGCCAAGTATAAATCTGTATAAATTAATGAATGATTGATTGTATTAACCCGATCCAGTCCTTGTTATAGTGACATTTGCACCCTGTTTGCAAACGTATTGGGACTTTGCAGAAATGTAATTTTTTTGGGAGCAAACTCTCACCCTGTTGATTATAAAACTCACTCACACACAGATGTAATTAAGCTATCGACTGCTGAAATTACAGTGCAGTGGAAACCTGGCAACCCTCACGAGTTCCCATATACAGATGTAAGGGACATTACCTGCTCCCTTCTTGGTAAACAATACCACGTGCTGCTTTATTTCCTTATTAAATAATGTGTATTAAGCCATACTTATTCATCATGTATTTACTTTCAGAGTTTGTGGAAAAAACTGTGAAGATCCACGTAAAGATTTCAGAGTTAAGACTTAAGACAGAAACCACGTCAAACTGCCATTCCATCGGATTACATTTACAGTCAAAAGTTTACATTAAGTTACACATAACTGGACTATTGACAGTGTTTAACAAACTCTGAATACACCACAGTACAGTTTAATGTATAACACAATGAATCACTGAATACCACTGTTTCGATGAGGGATGTGAAAACTTTCAAGCAGCACTGTCAACGTTAGGAAATACATCTGAGACAAGTACTGTCTAACATCCCTCCAAAGTTAAGTTACAGAGCCTCTATTAAAACCCCAATTGGGAGAGAGACACTACAGTGCCCACATCTCAGGGTGGGTTCATTTATTGAAGGAAGACCCTTTGTACTGCTCAGGAATGACAACTGGATGGGGTGCAGTTGGACTGTGCTGTAGGTCAAAGTTTTGATACGGTCTGAGCCATAGATTTATGACAGTAAATGACCTCAGAGAACTGTTATGTGGAAGTGCGAAATGAACTGCTGTAAACTTAGTCAACTGTATCTATTGTTAGCGATAGATTAAGGCAAAACAAACAACATATACTCACTATAAAACATTTCAGAGTATAACATTTACACTTGAGTGAAACTGTGACTGCAGCTGACATCTACGTCAAAACACTGGAGTTACACTGTGCCACGTGAATTACTCTAGTGTGGTGGGCCCTATTGAACCCGCTGGCTGGGTGTCTCTCTGGCAGGGAGGGAGGGCAGGAGCAGATGATACAGTGAGACTGGTGTGGTGAGGCTGTCGTGCCATCTCTTGGGGAGTTGACTATCAAATGAACGGTCTCAGGTTATGTAATACATTGTAAAAACACGTATTGGAATTCCTTGCTGTTCTCTAAAGGGTGCAGGCGGCCGGGAGGTGTTGATCTAAGATTTCTGTGCAGCCGATGCACCAGGTTTTCTTGTTGAAACTTGTGAAGGAACTACCCTTGCATTGAGCGCATGGGATCATTAAAAGGAAGAGCTCTACAATAAAACACTGCGGTAGAAAAGCCTTCGAACTGCTTATTGCTCGGAAGGAAAAAGCAGGAATGAAATGAACCCACCATCCAAGCCACCCATGTGCTCACTCTAACCCCAAACAGCCAGCTCCCAACCTCCCTCCCCACTGACTCCCCCACCCACCCACCTACCAATCAAGCACCGCGCAACTGGACACGCAGTGACGCACCAAACTGCCCACCAGGCTGTCAACCAACACACCAACCTCAATCCCTCACCCAGCCTATCTACTGCTCAGTATGCCTGCCACGACACGGCCAATCCCATGGGCTTCGATAAGACCAGTCCTGCTTTAGACCTGCAGGAGGGGAGGTTTGGGGACCATTAGTTCAGGATAGGTAAAGGAAGTGGAGTGGCAGCTGGAAGAAGTTTGGAGAGTGTTGCTCTCTCTCTCTCTCTCTCTCTCTCTCTCTCTCTCTCTCTCTCGGAGCAGTACTGGTGAAAAGTGCAGCGTCGGGTCGTTCGGCAGAGAGCAGAACATGCTGTGTCAGAGGGACAGTCAATAAAGCAGCTGATAATCGCCCGGGGGGGGTTAATGATTAGCGCTGCCGGCCAGCGAGCGCAGCTGATAGCGCCGGGGGACGCTGACTCTCTCACACACTGTGATAGCAGGACTGCTGAGCCAGCGCCAACACGACTGCCCTCTCTTTGTCTCTCTCTCTCTCTCTCTCTCTCTCCTTCTCCATCTCATCTCCTAAACAATTCATTTTCTCTCTGGCCACCTGTTCCCCACCCTTCTCTCTTTGTTTCATTCTCTCTCTCTGCTTCTCCTTCCCCTTCTTGGCCTCCTCTCTCTCTGTTCTATTATTTTACTCTCTCCTTCCTTCTCTTTCAGTCTTTCCTCTCTTCTCTTCCATTCAGAAGTGTTTCTAATCCTGACAAAAACTCTCTCCACTCCGTCCTGCTGTCTCTTTGCTTCTTCTTTTTTTTATTTATTTTTTTTCATTCTCCCTCTCTTGCTGTCTTTCACTTTTCCTTCACCTCCTATTCCCTTCCCTCTCCTCCACTCTTTCTCTCTCATCTTTTCATCACTTGTCCTTCTCTCTCTCTCTCCCTCTCTCATATATTTTGGGATAGCAATGTGTTGCTCTGACACAGAACGCCACTTTTGCCAGTGCAATCACACCGTGCTAAACACTGTACAGGCAGACTCTCTTCTCTCTTCTCTGTCTGCGTCTTCCTGTCCCTGCTCCTCAGGGGGAGACAACAGGAAGTAAACTTTGCACTGTTCTTCTCTCCAAGATGAGCTGGCATTGCACAGAAGCATCAGTGCATTTGTAAAATAACCGGGGTCACAGTCGAGTCTGTGCAGAGATTTAAGGTTGGCCGGCATACAAACTGAACTGCATTTTCATCATCAAATGGACAGCCCCCCCCAAGACTTTTGTTGTCACTGAATCTGGCTATTTAGTAGGTGAGGTAAGTTAAGCAGAGTACTTTACACACAGGGAGTCCAGTATCAGTTAGAGATGTTTATCTGCGGTCAGTGAATATTTTTGTTGTGTTAAGTTAGTCGGTTATTTATTTGGTTCCTGCTGGATCAGTTAGTGTCATTGTGAGCGTTCTCTCGAACAAAAACTCCCCAGTCCCTCCGAGAGGAGGACGTGTTTTTATTTACTGTTTCAGGCGGCAGGGAGGACTTCGCCCGCTCTTTGTACTTGCCAGGATGGATCTGGCATCTGTGCCCAACTGCCTGTTGTTCTTCACCACCATAGCAGGGCGCCAGTGGCAATTAACAGGGGCTGGTTGGAGATGGAAATCAGTTTCCAAGCTATTTGACCCTGCTGTGAAATCCACTCCAGTTTTATTTACAAACGAGATCCAGTTGTGATTCAGAGCCGCCCCCTTCCACAGAGCTCCATGCTGAACAAATAAAATAACACACAGAGCACAACATGACTCGTGACAACACCCTGGTCTCTCCCGATGCACTTATTGGCCCCAACCTACTCAGGCAGTGACCCCTGTGAGGAAGACACCGATGGCGGTGAGATAAGGAGACCGGCGTCGGTGTTTCAGAGAAGAAGTGCTTCACTGCCGAGCTGAGGAGTCCATGGAGACATTTGCACAGCCTGTCTGACCGAACCGTCCCGTTCCTCTCATAAACCCCCAACCTTTGCCACAGTCACCCGGCGACTCTGTTACTCTGATCCGCACACACAATGGGTATTTGTTTCTATGGCAAGGTAGTGATACCAAAACAGACCACAGAGATAAAGAAAGAGTGAGAGACAAGACAGACCCCCCAGCACTCTCTAAAGACGGGGCCCTCCTTACAAGATAAACTAATCAAATTAAAGCACGTCCATTCATGGCATTGACAAAGCATCAGTGCAGTCCTAGAGAGTCTCTATTTTTGACGAGAGGGTCCTTAGACTAGGGCATCAAGGTGGGCTAGGCCTGTTGCTCTGCTCCGACCTCCCTGGCTCATATCTCTACAGCGCCTGTCCTCTCTCGGCTCTGTGAGTTCTCTGTTTGTTTGTTTTGTTTGTTTTAATATACAAGTCCCATTTCGTTCTGTTCCAAGATTGTATCAGCGTACGCTGTGTTTCCCCGGGGCCTGCCAGCCTCCTGCCATCACCCCCTCTGCTACAGAAACACCGTCCTCCAGCCCCTGGCACGACGCAGTACGCCTACAATAATGGGTGACATAAGATGTAAGGTGAATTCCTAGAAAATCGGGAGCAAAGAGTTTATTCACCTCCCCACCCCGGTCAACAATTCTGGATAAAGAGAGGTATTTTCCAGGGAGGGAGGAGTTTGCATGGCATTGTTAACTGTGTGTCTCCTGGGGTATCAGTCCGCAATCACAGGCTGGATTATTGGACTCTTAAATCAGCTGGAAGTCTCTGTTCATCTCAGCACTTTTGTGGACCAGAAACCTCCTGCCCTGTGTGCTAACAGAACCTAAAGGGGGGGTAAAGTTCGATGTCTCACTGTGTCATTCTCTCTCTCTCTCTCTCTCTCTCTCTCTCTCTCTCACTCTCTCCCCTTGTCTGCTTCTTTCTTTTTCATCTCTCCTTCTCATTTGACTTTTGCCGCCTCTGAAGCACCTCAACAAGTTTCTGCTGTGACATGTTCCTGCGTTTTACACTGAGCGCAAACCCCAGCAGGGCGGCCACAGGCAGTTCAATTAGCTGCTGTGTCAACATGCCTTTACGTATCATGCTGTGAAAGTAGCTTTTAACACCAATTATAACGGCACCACAATTCGAGTATGAGGGCCATTGTCCCATTGTCTGGGGAGAGCCCCGACAATAATGCTGTTTGTTTTCTACGCAAGTCATTCTCTATCAATGCAATGTGCCCTCCTCTCTCTCCCTCTCTTTCTCTCCTCTTTCTCTCCTCTCTCTCTCTCTCTCTCTCACTCTTCAGTTCAAAAACAATTTATTGTTCTCACTCGCAAACAACAAGTTATGTGCCAAAGCAATTATTTACTCAGTACACGCTGTATCCATTCTCTATGTCCTCTCTCTCTCTCTCTCTCTCTCTCTCTCTTTCTCTCTCTGCCTCCTTTCCTCCCTCTCTCTTACAGCAGCTCCCTGTACAGGAAATTCATGAGTGGTTTCCCCAGAGCAGCCATTAGCACGTCACTCTGAAAAAGTCACAGTTTAAGCTGACAAAAGAAACAGAAGGAAGTGAAAGAGAAATCGAATAATAGGAATGATTTCAATTAAACATCTTTGGGGGGGAAATTAAGTGGAGCTGAACAGGAGTGAATAAAAGATGAGCAAACTGCAACTTTTTGCAACTGCAAGAAGCTCTGAAGTCGGCCCAGTGTGTCCAGAACCTGGTGTTTCCTGCAGACGGCTCAGCGCATGCAGCTCCAGCACTGTCAGCTTTTGTACAAATGTTAGTCTTTATATTATTGTTAAGGAACACAACAACAATATGAATACTGTCCTTGTTGTAATCAAATGTGACTAACACTCGACGTCATGCATAAAAACATTACAGAAAGTTTCGGAAACAACTGGCAATGTGTGGATTAGCAAAACAGAATTGATGTGTAATAGAGCAATGTATGACTCAGGTGTGCATTCGAGGCATAGGAGGCTATGGCATTGTTACACAGCTGTGATTCCTGAGCAGCGCCCTCTGCTGGCACACCAGGGTGCAGGAGCTCAATGAGCCCAGTGTGTGAGTTCGCCCGCGCTGTGGACTGAGTGGGCACAGTGACTGAGCCAAGATCAACAGCTGGCCGGAAACAACCCGAGGGCATTCAACCACTGCCAGGGCCACAGCACTCACTCACTGACACACACACACCACACACACACACACACACACACACACACACAGACCCACTGACACACTCACTCACTGACACATACACACACACAGACACACACACTCACTGACACAAGCACACTGACACACACACACTGACACACACACACAGCACTCACTCACTGACACACACACCACACACACACACACACAGACCCACTGACACACTCACTCACTGACACACACACACACAGACACACACACTCACTGACACAAGCACACTGACACACACACACTGACACACACACACAGCACTCACTCACTGACACACACACCACACACACACACACACAGACCCACTGACACACTCACTCACTGACACATACACACACACTGACACACACACACTCACTGACACACTGACACACACAAACACTGACACATACACACACACTGACACACACACACACTCTCTGACACACTCACTCACTGACACATACACAAACACAGACACACACACACTGACACATACACACTGACACACACACACACAGCACTCACTCACTGACACACACACCACACACACACACACACACACAGACCCACTGACACACTCACTCACTGACACATACACACACACTGACACACACACACTCACTGACACACTGACACACACAAACACTGACACATACACACACTGACACACACACACACTCTCTGACACACTCACTCACTGACACATACACAAACACAGACACACACACACTGACACATACACACTGACACACACACACACACACAGCACTCACTCACTGACACACACACCACACACACACACACACACACACAGACCCACTGACACACTCACTCACTGACACATACACACACACTGACACACACACACTCACTGACACACTGACACACACAAACACTGACACACACACCACACACACACACACACACACACACAGACACACAAACACTATAACACAAACATACAGACACACACACTCACTGACACACGCACACTGACACACACACACTGACACACACACACACAGCACTCACTCACTGACACACACACCACACACACACACAGACCCACTGACACACTCACTCACTGACACACACACACACACACAGACACACACACTCACTGACACAAGCACACTGACACACACACACAGCACTCACTCACTGACACACACACCACACACACACACACACACACACACAGACCCACTGACACACTCACTCACTGACACATACACACACACTGACACACACACACTCACTGACACACTGACACACACAAACACTGACACATACACACACACTGACACACACACACTCACTGACACACTGACACACACAAACACTGACACACACACCACACACACACACACACACACACACACACAGACACACAAACACTATAACACAAACATACAGACACACACACTCACTGACACACGCACACTGACACACACACACTGACACACACACACACAGCACTCACTCACTGACACACACACCACACACACACACAGACCCACTGACACACTCACTCACTGACACACACACACACACACACAGACACACACACTCACTGACACAAGCACACTGACACACACACACAGCACTCACTCACTGACACACACACCACACACACACACACACACACAGACCCACTGACACACTCACTCACTGACACATACACACACACTGACACACACACACTCACTGACACACTGACACACACAAACACTGACACATACACACACACTGACACACACACACTCACTGACACACTGACACACACAAACACTGACACACACACCACACACACACACACACACACACACAGACACACACAAACACTATAACACAAACATACAGACACACACACTCACTGACACACGCACACTGACACACTCACTCACACACACACACACACACACACACACACACACACACACACACGCACAGCACTCACTCACTCACTCACTGACACACACACATACACAGAGACACCCACACTGATACACAGTCTCTGACACACTGATACACAGTCTCTGGCACACACACACTCACACACTGATGTACAGTCTGTGATACAGGCCCCGACACACTCACTAACAAGCACAGACACGATATTACTGACACAGTCACACACACTCACTGACAGACACACTAACTCGCAGACACAGACACACTTTTATTAGGGCCCTGTGTTTTAAATGACCAACTTTCTTAGACTGCACTTCATCCCTGCCAGTGCAAGGTGGTTGTGTAGTCTGCTTAATTAAACAACTTATTGATTAATAATCTCCCGATTCCTTTAATCATCTCAATCAGTCATTCTCTTACAGTTTTTTTTACAATTGGTTACATGCATTTCACAATACTGAGTTCACTTTTTCAAACTCTTCACACAGCGATCACAACAGCAGTCTATGTGGGCTAAACTGTGGATCATTTTTCATTGCTTTGGCACAAAATGCATTCAATGACTACATCTTTCAAATTACATAAATTATTTTCTCACTCAAACTAAACAGCCCATTTTGCACGTTTACATACTCTTTTCAAAACTGTTAAACCTAAGTTCAAAACCTGACATAACAAAAAATTGAATAAGAGGGAGAGGGAGAGGGAGAGGAGTACGTATCCGTGGTGGAAGAAGACCGAGAGGAAGATCAAAAGCTGTAGTCTCAGATGAGATTTGGGCTACTAAAATTGATCATGTCATAAATCAGGGTCTATCAATGAGAGAGGCTGGTCTGAGAGTGCAGCCAAATCTGCAACGCTCAACAGTGGCATCTGTTGTGAGAAATTTCCTGCAAAACAACAGGTAAGATGTGCATTCTGCAAGCCTCCAAACCCACTTGTGTGTAATTGTTGTTTTATTTCTGATTAGGACCCAACGGTTACCTCCCACAGGCAGGAGAGGTAGGATTTTCACTGCTGTGCAGGAAACTGCAATTGTTATTACTATTATTATCTATAATTATTTTTATTTCTTGGCAGACGCCCTTATCCAGGGCGACTTACAACATAAGTGCAAAACAAAGTGCAAAAATACAGTTAAGTAAAGGCCATCAGAAACAATGGTATAAAACTCACAGAGATTCAGGACAGTGTTGGCAGACAACATTACATTTGGAAATATTCACAATGTAAGCATAACAACTATTTCTAAAGTCCTGAAACAACATCAAGTCAGGATGAAGCAGTTGTACACTGTCCCCTTTGAGAGGAACTCTGATGAGCCAAGCAACTCAGGAACCTATATGGAAGGGATGTGCCAGGCAAGGAAAGGGCAATGTTTGTAATTGTATGGGACAATGTGGTATTTCACCAGTCCCGTGCAGTCACAGAGTGGTTTGCAGCCCATCCCAGGATGGTGTCACTTTCCTCCCACTTTACTCTCCATTCCTCAACCCCATAGAGGAATTATTTTCCTCAGGGAGGTGGAAGGTTTATGACCACCATCCACATGATCAAATGTCCCTCCTGGATGCAATGAATGCTGGATGCATGGATATATCTGTAGAAGATTGCCAGGGATGGACCAGGCATGCCAAAAGATTCTTTCCTAGGTGTATTGCCAAGATGACATAAGATGTGATGTGGATGAGAACCTGTGGTCAAATGCAGAAGACAGGGTTGACTAGCATTGCTACTGTTATCTGTATGGTAGATGGTGTATATACAAATTCTTGTATTTTAGAATCATTCAATGCCAAAAAATGACATAAAACATATTGAAGCATATTGCATAATGTATGATTCATTCCTATAACATATACTGCAGTGAATTCTAAACAGCAGAGAGGTGTCATTCTTGTTTTGTAATGACATTTTACAAAATAAAACATTGTGTAATGCTACCTGTTGTTAGTGTTTCTTAGGTCATTGCTTTATGAGTGACAAAGTGTGCTTGTTGGGTGATAACCTTTGCTAGTGTTATGGACGAATGAGTTGATTTGAGACATGTATGAAGTATTTTGTTAGTTTTAGTGCATTGTGGATGTGAATTAACTGCTGTGCCAAGCTGAAAGTTGGTTAGGAGAACTGGGTGATGAGTTTTGAAAAAGTGACCTAAGTACTGAGAAATGGGTCCTAGCGATTGTAAAAAACTAACACACTTACAGACACAGTATTTCTAACACTCCCTGTCACACACTCCACTGTAAAGTGGACACCCAGTACCGACTGCTGGGGTCGGGCATCTGAGTTAAGAGGGAGTTCATTCAGAGTTCAGCTTCTACACCCACACGCTGACACAGATACACAAGACACCCACACTAATTCAATCAAAAGCCCACACTCACAGACAAACAGAGCAATGCAAACTGGCACAGATACACACACACACACACACACACTCATCCTCGCTATATCAGCAGATGGTCATCAGAGCTGCTTGCCTCATGACACAATGTGTGTGCGCTGGGTATGGTGGCTGAGGGGGGTCAGCCATACACTGATACAATCTTGGAACAGAATTAAATTGGACTTATTGTATATTAAAACAAACAAAACAAACAAAGAAACAAAGTAATGATAAAAAAATAAGTAAAGTTTACAGAGTAAGATCTTCCTCCGAATCACGTGTAGATGTTTTTATTTCGCTCCAACATTGAACTTGTACTATTGTGAAAAGACAGCTCTTTCTTACAAAGTAAACAGGAGACGATGGTGTTGAATGGACTTTTGAAGTAATTCCAGACTATTGAACTTTTGTTTTTAGGTTTGTTTCCTGCAGAGGAACTTTGCTTGTTCACCTTCATTTTGAAAATGTGGCAAATACTCTTATTTATTCATTTTTACAAAATGAATGGATTATTCGAATACTTAACTTTGATCTTCCCATAGAAATGATAGTAAAAATGTTACCCGGGTGTATACGTACGAGACAGAAGACAACACCACTCCTGGTTTTAAGAGGAGTTCTGACCACCCTTAACCTCCCTGCACGGGCCCGTCTCAGGATCTCGGCACACCACAACGACACAGGTATAAAGTTATTGTACTTTTAATAAGTAGAAAAAGAATCAAGGTTTTCAGAACATACAGAATAGAAACTAATGGTACAGGACAGGAAGTCTGCAATGCTCCAGAAATACAATACATAATAGTCACAATACTAAAACCTAATCTGCTAAAATGACTTTAACAGTTAAGGCATAAAACTAAAATTCTAGCAAAAAAAATCTAATAGTTGCTCTGTCACAATTTTCCCTTCCCAGTTGCGCATAACACTTTTGCTTCTTCTGGTTTCTAGGTCTCCGAGGCGCCCCTACCAAGGTACACAGTTAAGTGGATTGAAATACAGTTCGGTCTTGGTAATTATGCTAAAAGTCAATCTAACACTTCTTTCCTCTCTTCACAGGAGAGGAGAAGAAACTATAGGTAAGTGGAAAGGATAGTTTAATAATCGTTCAATATGTGCAAAACTATGCAGTGACTAAATGTCTCTTGCTTTCAGTGAAACTGGCACACATCCATGGGGAGGGCACAGCCTGCAGTGCCAAACCAAACTGTTATAATAAAGGAATGTCCATTAACATGAATCTATATCTTTCCTTCTCATAATGTATCAATAAAGAGTGCAATTTATCTCCAGTGAAGACTCTCACCGGGACTGCCACAAAGGGGATCTCCATCCTTTATACTCTGCATGGACACCTGCAGGCTCCGCTTATTGTATTCCAAAAGCACCTTGGTGTGTGTGTGTGTGTGTGTGTGTGTGTGCATTTTCTCTCTCTGTGTCTCTGTGTCCTGGACTTCGAAAGTCCGGGCGAAGGCACGAGCCAATCCTCGTCACAGATTTGTGATTGGAATGTAAAAGACACACGTGAAAAAACACACACCCAATTTCATAAAGCCGCAATAATCAGAAATATGGAAATAATCAAATAGTAACAGTAATATAGTGAAAACAAAAAGATAATACAAGTAAAACAAAAGAAACTCAAGTCATAATTAGTTCAAATTAAGGCAGCATCCACAACCTGTGACAAAACAACTACAATTCAATTTTATGTTCGCATATATACATAATGTTATAGAGGCATCTGTTGAAATGTATACTGTTTCTCTTCATTAACAGCTGGTATAGAAAGAAAATGGGAATGAATAATGGTTCATCAATGAAAATGGGTATAACATATCTGCAGGAGGAACACAAAGCTACATCACTTCTGCATATATCTCCTGGGTTTTGTCATATGGCAGAGTTAATTCATAGGTTGATTCCTCATCTGTGGGGCCCTCAGAGCGAGACTGAGGGGCCTGGTTTTCCACAGGAGCCACAGGGAGTTGGTTGTTGGAGACTTGCTGTAATATGATTATGGGCTGAAGAACACAAGAACACACAAAAGACAGACATATTATAGTATGAGTAGCATTGTAATAACTTGGCAGACTGGGTCAGCAGGTCAGTCAAAACCACCTGAGAAGTTCCCTGAACCTTCCTAACAATACATACAAATTGTCATAAAAGATTCAAGTGTTTGATGTGTGTGGTGAGTGTTGTGCAGTTGACACGGCACTGTCTTACCACAGGCCATTGATTGCAGGTTGCTTTGCAGCCGAATGCAGAGATGGCGATTGCGATACAGAACTCCAGCAGAGAGAAGACCAGCATCACCCCATTCACCCCCTGGGACATGGACTGTCACACACAACACACAACAATGGCAGCTGTTACACTAATTTTACATATTGAGTGTTTCAGATTCTGTTAATGTAAGGAAGCATGTATCACAAAAACGAACACATACTCATTTGTAGTGTTCTGGTCCAATAAGTGGTCTTTTGAAAACAAACTAGGGCTATCAGTCGATTAAAATATTTGATTGGTTAATCAACGAGATCTTATTAAAATATAAGTATAGTATAACAGTATAACAATGCTGACGGGAATGTTAAAAAAATAGAAATGTATAGTCTATAAAAAAAAAACTAAATAATTTTAATTTGCAAACTAAATTATTATCGCTACAGCAAACAGGTGTTTTGCTCACAATAAATTATACTGTAAATTACTAACATTGCCCTTGTAAGAAAAGCATTGCTTGCAAATTAAACAGAAAACCTTTCCTTTGTCTGCAGTTTCCTTCCGAATCCAGTTTGAATCCAAAGCTAATCTGTAGTTTTCCCTTTAGTGGCTTCTAACCTCAGTTTGTGCATGGATGCTGTACTGTAGCTCTCGTGATGTGATATCTTGCGTAATTCGCCTTTATAATTTAACCATATAATCGCCAGTCATTATAATGAAATAAAATAAAAAATAAAATCTGCTTGAGTAAATAATGAAAATATTGATTGTCATTCATTAGTTGATTAATAGACCCGAATATTCGATTAATCGAGGCAGCCCTAAAACAAACATACATGCTTATGTGAGAACTGTTTTTATTAAATTATCTTTTGCCCACAGCAACTGAATTGTTGAAAAATCTGTAACTGCAGCTGACACTGACACATTTTGTTTTTTCTATGCTGTTAATGTATAACCAGCTTTGATGTAAACATATCAATGGTAAGTTTATTAAATCTGTAAAAATGCTATTGCAGACCATTAATATATATGTATTGTTCCACATGTATTCCTTGTGTATTTTACAAAAGAAAGGTTGACAAAAATACTACATTTACTTAAGTGTGTTAAATTACAATTATATTTAATATGTTTTGTCATTAGTGTTGTTCAGGTTTGCATCACTTTAAACTCTTTTCTTTTACAAAATATTCTGATGATGTATTCAGTGCATTTGGACTATGTCTTATTTGTTTAGCTAGAAAAATAGTCCCAATGAATTTCATAGATTATCAAAATACTGGAAAAGTGTACAATATTTAGTTATCTTTCCTAATAATATCACCCCAAAACCAGACGATTTCTGACCACTGCCTTATTACATTTGAGCTGCTTGGAGTAGCAACAGACAAATATGAGAGGAACATAGAAACTCGTTGCCTAAATCCTACTGCTATTCATACATTTACTACTTTTTTGCCTAAAGCTAGCTTTATCAAAACAGGATCTGTAGATGAATTATTAAATAATTTCAACAATACACTAAGCACTGTTTTAGACACAGTAGACAAGACTAATTAAACCAATGAAACGCTCACCATGGTTTGACGATCACACTCGCTCACTTAAAACAGAATGCTGTAGATGTGAGCGTAAATGGAGAGAAACAAAACTAGAGGTCTTCACATGGCATGGAATGACAGTATAATAAGATACAAGCAGCCCTGTCCTCTGCTAGGTCTGCCTACTACTCCAATTTAATAGAGACACATAAGAATAACCTGTGCATTCTTTTTAATACAATGGCGACACTTACTAATCAGCAGGTAAAGCAGGTCATCCCCTGTAGTGGCTTCATGGATAATTTCAATGACAAAATCAATGGCATTAGAAAGCAGATAGAATTGGAAACAAATACTATAGCCAATGCATGCAGTCCTTTACACTTCCTGCCCACCTTAGACTCATTTAACACAGTAAATCACCAAGAATTTGTCTCCTTAATTACTAAAATGAAAACGACAACATGCACACTTGACCCACTAAACTGCCAAAACAACCTCAAACCTTCCCTTCCTTTCTAAGGTTCTAGAGAAAGTAGTTGCAAGCCAATTGCAAGCTTTTGTAACTGATAATCATCTTTATGAGAAATTTCAATCAGGCTTCTGGTCCGGCCACAGTACAGAAACGGCCCTGTTAAAAGTATTAAACGACATGTTTCAGTAATCCGACTTAGGGCACGCCACTGTCATTATTTTATTAGACTTAAGTGCGGCTTTTCACACAATTGACCACCAAATCTTGATACACTACTTAGAAAACCTTGTTGGCCTGTCTCACAATGTGCTGTCATGGTTTAAATCATATCTGTAAAACAGACTCCAATATGTACAGATTAATGAGAACCACTCAAACATAACTGAGGTTAAGTACGGAGTCCCACAGGGCTCAGTCCTCGGACCTGTTCCTTTTTCATTGTACATGCTCCCTTTAGGTGATATCATTTGACGACATAATATTAACTTTCATAGTTACGCAGACGACACACAATTATATCTGTCAGTAAATGCTAACAATACCATAGACCTAGAAAAACTAATCTGCTGTCTGTCTGAGATTAAAACAAGTAATTTTCGTATGCTTAATTCTGACAAAACAGAAGTCCTAATTTTAGGGGACAAAAATCGAATTGTTCATCATGCACTGTCAAAACTGAGTAATGATAACTTTAATTCTCCCTTAAGGAGATGGCACGAAACCTGGGTGTCATCTGTGATCATAATGTATCCTTTGAATCACACATTCAGAATGTGTCGAGATCTTCCTTCCTCCAGCTTAGAAACATTGCTAGACTGAGACAATTCCTCTCGTTACAGGACACTGAGAAATTGATACACACATTTATTACATCTAGATTGGATTACTGTAATGCCATTCTGTCAGGCAACACAAACAGCTATTTCTGCACTTCAGTCCAAAATGCTGCTGCAAGAATTCTAACTAAAACAAGAAAACATGAACACATCACTCCAGTATTGGCTTCTCTTCACTGGCTGCCCGTGCGCTACAGGATAGACTTTAAAGTTCTCTTACTAGCATTAAAGCATTAAAGGGACTGGCACCTCCCTACTTAAAAGATCTCCTTATTGAATACACTCCAGGTCGGCAATTGAGATCACAGGAAGCCGGTTACTTAGCGCTCCCTAAAATACACAAGAAAATCATAGGCGGTAGAGCATTCAGTTATAGGCCCCGAAGCTGTGGAACGATCTTCCAGCCAATGTAAGAGATGCCCCCTCTGTCTTAGCCTTTAAATCACGGCTGAAGACTAATTTGTTTAGTCTCTGTTTTTCTAGCCCATAGTGCCACCGGTGTGCCATGGACATGCAATTGCACAATTGTCTTTGGAAATGTCCTGAATTGCATGACCAGTATCTGGACTCTCGGACAAGCCAGCTGAGAAGTCGCTCAAGTCGCCGCAGCTAAGTATCGCTTTCTCTCGCGTTTCCTCATTTAGTTAAGTTACATAGACTGTTTACGTGGTTTGTTGTTTAGCTATGAATTGTATATCTTGCACCTGTATTGTCGGAAAAGCAGCGACTGTTTGTTAGTTTGTTAGTGAATTTAGCCAGTAACCCAGCGCACTCGACACGCCTTGTCTGCAATCAGAAGCGTTACACTGTGTAGGCTGTGATTATTAGCATTTGTTTAACATTACTACGAGCTATTGTTCAGTGTAACTGCGTGTGTCTGGCACTGTCTTTGTCTGTATTCAGATATTAAGCGGCCAGTAATTGTGCTATTAGCAGTCCTGCGTGGGAGGGAGGGCCATCCTGACCAGCCTTGTGTCATTCAACGCAACACAGGTGTTTCTGTCCTAATTAGTTACAGGTGACGTATTTAACAGCCCCCCACCCCTCTGCACCAGCAGTCAGCGCCAGCAGCCTCAGTGCCCCCCTTCTGAAGGGCCACACTTACAAAGGGCAGGGACTCTAGCTGCGGGGACTCTAGTTGCGGGGACTTTAGCTGCGGGGACTCTAGCTGCGGGGACTCCAGCGAGGAGAAGACTGCGAGGTGACGCCGCACAGCAACAGCAACAACAGTCAACCATGACGATCTCTCCAATTCCTGTCCTGCTCTCTCCATCCTCTCGGCGTGCAGCTGTGCGCCATTGTTTCCCTAATCCCTCCAACCTCATCTCTCTGCCTCTCCCCCCCTCCTCCTCCCTCCTCTCTACTCCACTCTCTGGGGGCCTGTGGAACTGCCACTCAGTTTCCAACAAGCCCCACTTCATCTCCGCCTTCGCCTCCCACCACTCTCTGGACTTCCTCGCTCTCACCGAGACATGGATCTCCCCAGACAACTCTACCACCCCTGCTGCATTATCTTCTCTCTTTGTCCTGTCCCACTCCCCTCGTCTTACTGGGCGGGGAGGAGGAACAGGGCTCCTGCTCTCCCCTTCTCTCCTCTTCTCTGTCCCTCTCTCCTCTATCTCAACCCACAGCTTTGAATTCCATGCAGTGGAAATCACCTCTCCCTCTCACCTCTTCCTTCTAGTTCTCTACCGTCCACCTGGTCCACTCACCTCCTTCCTGGATGAACTCGACTTTCTTCTCTCCTCCCTCCCCTCACTAACCTCACCTACCATCCTCCTGGGAGACTTAAACATTCACCTCTCCAACCCTTCCCACTGTGCCGGATTTCTTCCTCTCCTTCACTCCTTCAACTTCTCTCTCTCCCCGTCTCCTCCTACTCACAGGGCTGGCCGCCAGCTAGACCTCATCTTCTCTAGAGGCTGCTCCCCTTCAACACATGTTTTTCCCATCTATCTGTCAACTGTGCTACCTCCTCTTTGTTCTCCTCCCTCACCTCCTCCCTTGACTCTCTCTGTCCTCTCACATCTCGTCCTGCCCGTCCCTCCCCTCCTCAGCCTTGGCTCTCTGCTGTTCTCCGTGCAACCCGAACTAGTCTGCGTGCCGCCGAACAAAAGTGGAAAAGGACCAAACTCCCAGCCGCCCTTGATCACTACCCCTCCCTACTGTCCACATTCTCGTCCTCTCTCACCTCAGCCAAGAAGTCTTACTTCCAATCTCTCTTTGAATCCACTATCAACAACTATCAACAAACTCTTCTCCACCTTCTGCTGACCTCCCCATCTTGATCCCCTTGGAATCCACCACACTCTCTCCTTCTTCTTCCGCTAAAAATCTAGGAGTCCCCCTCGATCCTGCGCTCTCCTTCTCCCAGCACATCTCCACACTGACGCTCACCTGCAGATTCTTCCTGAGCAACATACGCTGGATCTGCCCCTTCCTCAGCTACTCGTCCAGTCACTGGTCCTCTCCCGCCTGGACTACTGCAACTCCCTCCTGGCCGGCCTGCCTGCATCTACTGCCCGCCGCTCCAGCTCATCCAGAACTCTGCGGCTCGTCTGGTGTCTCTCTGCCACGATTCGCACACTCTACTCCACTGCTCCGCTCCCTCCACTGGCTCCCGATAGCGGAACGCATCCAGTTCAAGACTTTGACCCTCAACTACCGCTGTCTTGACCACACTGCACCAAGTTACCTTCAGACACTCGTCTCTCCATACATCCCCTCCAGACCACTGTGCTCCTCCAGTGCCAGAAGGCTAACTCTGCCTCCTCTCCACTCTCCTTCCTCCAGAGCCCGCTCCTTCTCATTCCTGGCCCCTAAGTGGTGGAATGACCTGCCCACCGAAGTCAAAACAGCAGAGTTCTTTGACCTCATGTAATATTAGTCCTCTATCCCTGCTAGATAGCACTTCAGCTTATTATGCTCCTCGCGTTCTTGATTGTTTTCCTCCTTGCCTTTCCCGTAGCCCTAGTCTGTAACCCTACATCTTGACAGCACTTAGCTTTCACCGTCCATGATGTAGGAAGTCTTTTACTGTACTTATGTAAATTGTAATTGGAATTTGTAAAATGTATTTTGAATTGCTATGCTTTAGCTAAATTTGTAATGATTGATGCCTTGTACTTCTCTGTATTTTTGCACTTATGTTGTAAGTCGCCCTGGATAAGGGCATCTGCCAAGAAATAAAAAAAAAAAAAAAAAAAATAATAATAATAATAATAATAATAATAATAGTATCTGAGCACGACTGCCTTCTTGCCTTCTTGAGGGAAGACCACAGCCAGCAGCAAAAGCCAAGAACTTTCTGATCTCCTTACTGCTGTAACAACTATACTGCCTGGAGGGGAGGCAACCATTAGGCCTGGGCCTTAAGCCGTGGACCTCTAGAGATTTATTTTCTCCTACATGCCATCCATAGGAGTTTTTTGTTTTTCTCTCCTCCGAGCCTAAATGGTTTATTTATTTAAAGGTTTAATTTTTTTACTTAATTGTATTTATGCATTTTATTTTGATGTATGTTTACCAGTCTGTAAAGTGCTCTGTGGCTACCCTGCGAAGAGAGCTATACAAATAAAAATTGATTGATTGTTTATCTTTCGAGTTAGAAGCACTGCCCAAGGGAAAGGGGTTTCAGTGCGTATTCAACTTTGGCTGTCCCAGGCGAGGTGAATCCTGGACACAGACAGGACCTGGTTGATGGATGCCCCCAGACAGTAATATTAGTCCTCCCTTTCCCATAGCCCTTGACTGTGACCTAACATCTTGACAGCACTTAGCTTTTACTTTCAAGGATGTATAACCTCACGTACTGTACGTACCTGTGTAAATTGGAAGTTGTAAAATGTATTATATTTTGAATTGCTCTGTTTAATGTAAATTTGAATTTGTAATGTTTGATGCCTTGTACTTAACTGTATTCTTGCACTTTGTATTGCATTTATGTTGTAAGTTGCCCTGGATAAGGGCGTCTTTCAAGAAATAATAATAATAATAATAATAATAATAATAATAATAATAATAATGATAATGATAATGATAATAATAATAATAATAATAATAATAATAATAATAATAATCTTGCCCGGGTTCACATTTGGACTGTCCGTGGAGGGCATACTGACATGCTCCCTCCAGGAGAGAGGTCAGGCCCACAGACAACCTGCAGGGCCTAGACGGCCAGCCCCAAGGCAGCAGCAGTCCCACCCTCCTGCTGACCTTCTCCAGCACCTCACCAGCAGGCAAGTGCCTACCCAGGCCTGCTGCGATAGAGCCAAGCCAAACACCAGGAACCATGTCAAGAGGACAGGTAGTGGACCCCTGCCCCCCAACCTCCAACGCTGCAACCCTGAATTGGCACCTCCACACCCAGGACTCCTGGGTGCTCCAAATTATAACAGTTGGCTACTCCCTACAGTTCCAGACCCATCCACCCCCCTTCAGAGGAGTGGTGTGGACACTAGTGAGTGACCCGTTGCAGTGTGCTGCGCTTTGCGTCGCAATTGCCATTCTCTCAGAGCAGCACGAGGGATTCTGTTCCCTATACTTCCTAGTGCCCAAGAAAGATGGCGGTTTCCGCCCCATCTTGGATCTGAGGCGCCTGAACCACCACCTCAAGGTGTTGCGTTTCAATATGCTCAACCTGCACACCATGTCCTAGGCCATCAAGCCTGGTCACTGGTTCACCACGGTGGATCTGAAAGATGTGTACTTTCACATCCCCATTGCGCAAACACACAGGTGGCCATGCTGTCTCCACTACGCATTCCCACTGTTTCCTGTTCCAGTGGTTCTGGAGAAGATCAGGCAGGTAGGAGTGACAGTTCTGATGGTAGTGCCTCGTTGTCCCTGGAGACTGTGGTTTGTGGACCTGGTCTCCCTCTTGGACGGAGAGCCTTGGCAGCTTCCCTTGCAGGCGGACTTGCTGTCTCAGGTGCAGGGCACACTGGCATCCCAACCCGGGCCTGCACCAGCTCTGGGCCTGGCCCCTGAGCAGAATCACCTGATGGCTTGGGGTCTATCGGACGTGATATTGGCCACTATTCAGTTGGTGAGAGCTCCCTCTACAAGGTTGCAGTACTCCTACCGCTGGCACACTTTTCAAACTTGGTGTCAGCAGAAGTCTCATGACCCATAATTACCATATATGTGTCATTCTTCAATTCCTGCAGGAGCTGTTGAACCAGGGCAAGTCCCCGTACACGCTCAAGGTTTATTTGGCTGCCATCTCCTCATGTCATGTCAGGATTGATGGCGAGCCTCTGGGCTCTCATTTTTCGGCGCTGCAGTTTCCCTTCCCTGCCCGCGTGGCACCTTGATATAGTGCTAGACGCTCTTTCCAAGGCCCTGTTTGAGCCCTTGCGATAAGTTGACCTCAGATTAGCAACACTAAAGACGGTGTTTTTGCTGGTGATCACGTCTGCAAACCGCGTGAACAAGTTACACGCCCTG
Organism: Amia ocellicauda; assembly: GCF_036373705.1. Taxonomy (NCBI): domain Eukaryota; kingdom Metazoa; phylum Chordata; class Actinopteri; order Amiiformes; family Amiidae; genus Amia; species Amia ocellicauda. The sequence goes on from NC_089850.1 coordinate 59,596,739, forward strand.
TCTGTTCACCCTTCGTGTGTCAGTTTTGCGGGAGATGGTTCCAGGGCTATCCTTCGGCCTAACCCAGTGCTCCTCCCGAAAGTGCTGTCATTCCATGTCAACAGGCCTATTGAGTTGATGGCTTTCTAGCCTCCTCCCTTCTCTTCGGAGCAGGATAGTTGGCTTCACCTGCTCAACCCTGTGCGGGCCCTCAGGCGCTATTTGGAATGCACAAAGGACATTCGGCACTCAGAACCAACTGTTTGTGTCTTATGCAGCGCGGACTCAGGGCCAGGTGCATTCAAAGCAGCGCCTCTCACACTGGATTGTGAACAACATTACCATGGTCTACGAGTCCACTGGGACCCCAGTCCTGATCACCTGGTGGCCCACTCGACTCAAAGCATTGGCCCATGGTGGGCCCTTTTTCAAAGCAACCCACTGGCAGACATCTGTGTGCGGCTACGAGTTGGGTCTCACCGCACACCTTTGTTCGGTTCTACAGGCTGGACGTGACAGGCCCGGTTCCTTCTATTGGTAATCCGGTGTTGGCTTCAGTTGAGCCTCCATAGCCTATCAGGCACTGGGTCCTGGCTTTTCTATCCCTGTCTGCCCCTGTATATAGTTCATTCTGTAGGTAGGAGTGCATTGTACATAGTTCCTTTGTCAGCAGGCCTGTGGCCCCACCCTAGCTATGCTAGCTGTGCCGAGGGCCGCTGCTGCTGTGTTCAGCGGGAGGCTTTGAGTTTACTCTTGTGCCCCACTGTGTATATAGATAATTTATTATTGACATCAGTAGAGCATCTGTTGCCACTAGCTGCTGGTTGGCAGTGTGTAGCTTGCTCCTGTGTCCTGCATGTGGTGAATGAGCTGGCTCCTGCACCCGGCAGTGTATATAATACATTGGAATATACAGTTGAACTTATCTGCTCCTTTTTCAAGTTAAGCGTGGACACCTGTTCCTGTTGTTAGCGAGGACGTGTCACTATTATTATTATTATTATTATTATTATTATTATTATTATTATTATTATTATTATTATTATTATTATTATCAAGGGTCACAGTCTAGGGCTACTGGAAAGGAAACAAGTAGGAAACAATCAAAAACACAAGAAGCATAATAAAACTCTGAAGTGCTATCTAACAGGGATTAAAGGACTAATATTATAAGTACTGTCTGAAAAGATGTGTCTTGAGTAAGCGCCGGAATGAGGTCAAGGACTCTGCTGTTTTGACTTCGGTGGGCAGGTCGTTCCACCATTTAGGGGCCAGGGATGAGAAGGAGCGGCTCTGGAGGAAGGAGAGTGGAAGGAGGCAGAGTTAGTCTTCTGGCACTGGAGGAGCGCAGTGGTCTGGAAGGGATGTATGGGGAGACGAGTGTCTGAAGGTAACTTGGTGCAGTGTGGTCAAGACAGCGGTAGGTGAGGGTCAGTGTCTTGAACTGAATGTGTGTCGGTATCGGGAGCCAGTGGAGGGAACGGAGCAGTGGAGTAGCGTGTGCGAATCGGGGCAGAGAGACAATATCAGACGAGCCGCAGAGTTCTAGATGAGCTGAAGCAGCGGGCAGTAGATGCAGGCAAGCCGGCCAGGAGGGAGTTGCAGTAGTCCAGGCTGGAGAGGACCAGTGACTGGACGAGCAGCTGAGTCGAGTAGTCGGTGAGGAAGGGACGGATCTGGCGTATGTTGCTCAGGAAGAATCTACAGGTGCGTGTCAGCGTGGCGATGTGCTGGGTGTAGGAGAGCGCAGGATCGAGGGTGACTCAGAGATTTTTAGCGGAAGAAGGAGAGAGTGTGGTGGATTCCAAGGGGATCGAGATGGGGAGGTCAGCAGAAGGTGAGGAAGAGTGGGGGAAAAACAGGAGATCCGATTTGGAGAGGTTGAGCTTAAGGTGGTGTGAGTGCATCCAGGCGGAGATAGCAGACAAACAGGAAGAGATGTGAGAGGGGATGAGAGTGTCAAAAGAGGGAAAAGACAGGAAGATCTGGGCATTGTCAGCATAGAAGTGGTAGGAGAAACCATGGGATGCGATGAGGGGGCCCAGGGAGCAAGTGTAGAGAGAGAACAGGAGCAGGCCCAGGACGGAGCCTTGGGGAACGCCTGTGAGGAGAGGATGGGGGGTGGATGAGGAGCCTCGCCATGTCACTTGGTAGGACTGGTTGTTGAGGTAGGAGGAGAACCAGGTGAGAGCAGTCCCAGAGATACCAAGGTCAGCGAGGCAGGAGAGGAGGATGGAGTGATCAACGGTGTGAAATGCTGCGGAGAGGTCAAGGAGGATGAGGACTGAGGAGAGGGAGGCTGCCCGAGCACGGCTGAGGGAGTCAGTGACTGCCAGGAGAGCCGTCTCAGTGGAGTGAGCTGTGCGGAAGCCGGATTGCAGAGGATCAAGGAGTGAGTGTTGGGACAGAAAGTCAGAGAGCTGACGGTGGACCACTCACTTGAGAGTCTCGTATATAGCTATGTACACTCACCTAAAGGATTATTAGGAACACCTGTTCAATTTCTCATTAATGCAATTATCTAACCAACTAATCACATGACAGTTGCTTCAATGCATTTAGGGGTGTGGTCCTGGTCAAGACAATCTCCTGAACTCCAAACTGATTGTCTGAATGGGAAAGAAAGGTGATTTAAGCAATTTTGAGCGTGGCATGGTTGTTGGTGCCAGACGGGCCGGTCTGAGTATTTCACAATCTGCTCAGTTACTAGGATTTTCACACACAACGATTTCTAGGGTTTACAAAGAATGGTGTGAAAAGGGAAAAACATCCAGTATGCGGCAGTCCTGTGGGCGAAAATGCCTTGTTGATGCTAGAGGTCAGAGGAGAATGGGCCAACTGATTCAAGCTGATAGAAGAGCAACTTTGACTGAAATAACCACTCGTTACAACTGAGGTATGCAGCAAAGCATTTGTGAAGCCACAACACGTACAACCTTGAGGCGGATGGGCTACAACAGCAGAAGACCCCACCGGGTACCATTCATCTCCACTACAAATAGGAAAAAGAGGCTACAATTTGCACAAGCTCACCAAAATTGGACAGTTGAAGACTGGAAAAATGTTGCCTGGTCTGATGAGTCTCGATTTCTGTTGAGACATTCAGATGGTAGAGTCAGAATTTGGCGTAAACAGAATGAGAACATGAATCCATCATGCCTTGTTACCACTGTGCAGGCTGGTGGTGGTGGTGGTGTAATGGTGTGGGGGATGTTTTCTTGGCACACTTTAGGCCCCTTAGTGCCAATTGGGCATCGTTTAAATGCCACGGCCTACCTGAGCATTGTTTCTGACCATGTCCATCCCTTTATGACCACCATGTACCCATCCTCTGATGGCTACTTCCAGCAGGATAATGCACCATGTCACAAAGGTCCAATCATTTCAAATTGGTTTCCTGAACATGACAATGAATTCACGTACTAAACTGGCCCCCACAGTCACCAGATCTCAACCCAATAGAGCATCTTTGGGATGTGGTGGAACGGGAGCTTCGTGCCCTGGATGTGCATCCCACAAATCTCCATCAACTGCAAGATGCTATCCTATCAATATGGGCCAACATTTCTAAAGAATGCTTTCAGCACCTTGTTGAATCAATGCCACGTAGAATTAAGGCAGTTCTGAAGGCGAAAGGGGGTCAAACACAGTATTAGTATGGTGTTCCTAATAATCCTTTAGGTGAGTGTATATAGTTCCTTTACCAGCAGTTGTGGCTGTGCTGGGGGCCGCTGCTGCTGTGTCCAGTAGAAGGCATTTGAGTTTGTTCTTGTTGCCCCGCTGTGTATATAGTTCCATTATTATTAATTGAATGTTCCAGCAGTGGCTATCCAGTCTGGTTAGCCCGCTGTGTGTTGAGGGTGCGAGACTGAACCCTGTGCTTATACAAAAGGGATGGAGATTAAACTAAATACAAAGAATATGTTGAACTGCAAAGATATCTTAAGAAAGGGATCAGGAAAGCAAAGAGGGAAATAGAAAGAAACATAGCTCTTGGAGCTAAAACTTGGAGCTTCTTTCAATACTTTCAAAACAGCAAGAGGTCAATAAAGAAATAAATGAAACAGATAAAGGACAAAAATGGAAGTATCTTGGAAAATGAACAAGATGTGGCAAATGTTCTAAATGAGTATTTGAGTTCTATATGAGTATGAGGTTTTTACAAATGAAAAAAACGATAACATGCCACAGGTTAACAATCAGTCCAGTCAAAAGAGAGATCAGGATAAATGAGGAGGAGGTACTAAAGGGATAGCAGAATTAAAAACAAACAAATCACCTGGGCCAGATGGGATATTTCCAACAGTACTTAAAGAAATGAGGGAAATTATTTATAGGCTGCTAACTCAAATATTCCAAATGACACTTAGAACAGGGGATGTGCCAACTGACTGGAAGACAGCAAATGTCAAACCAATCCAGAAGAAAGGGGACAAAACTGAGCCAGGAAATTACAGACCAATCAGTCTCACCTGCATCATATGATATGATATACTTAGATTTTCAAAAAGCTTTTGATAAGGTTCCCCACCAAAGACTGATCCTCAAATAGGAAGCTGTAGGCATTCAGGGTAATGTAAGTAGATGGATTATGAACTGGTTGATGTCTAGGAAACAGAGGGTGTCGATTAGAGGAGTCGCTTCTAACTGGAGTGAGGTTGTTAGTGGAGTTCCACAGGGATCAGTACTAGGACCTTTGCTTTTTCTAATCTATATTAATGATCTGGACTCTGGGATAGTTAGCAAACTTGTCAAATTTGCAGATGATACTAAAATAGGTGGCTCAGCAGATACAATCTCGGCAGCACAGCCTATTCAAAGGGACTTAGATAATATTCAATGTGGACAAGTGCAAGGTAATACACGCAGGTAACAAAAATGTCTAAAACTATGGGAGGTACAGATCTAGATGAAGTAACGCATGAGAAAGACCTAGGAGTCTATGTGGACTCCTCACTTTCTCCATCCAAACAATGTGGGGAAGCAATAAAAAAGGCAAACAGAGTGTTAGGGTATATTGTCAAAAGTGTAGAATTGAGAACAAGGGCAGTGATGTTCAGACTGTATGATGCACTAGTTAGAGCTCATCTGGATACTGTGTGCAGTTCTGGGCTCCACACTTCAAGAAAGACATCGCTGCTCTAGAGGCAGTTCAGAGGAGAGCAACCAGACTTATTTCAGGTCTGAAGGGAATGTCCTACTGAGAGACTGAGGAACTGAACCTTTTCACTCTGGAATAGAGGAGACTACATGGGGACTTGATCCAAGTCTTCAAAATCATGAAAGGCATCGACCACATCAAACCAGAGGAGCTTTTCCAGATCAGCAGGGACACACACACCCGGGGACACAAATGGAAATTTGGGAACAATTAAAGTCAGACTGGATAGGATCCTTGGATCACTCAGTTATTAATGGATACCAAACGAGCACAATGGGGCGAATGGCCTCATCTCGATTATACACTTTCTTATGTTCTAATGTTCTTCTTATGGTGTGGTCTTGGTATTGGAGCCCTGCTCCTAGCCCTGCTAGTAGAGCAGGAGGCCGCTATTACTAGGCTTCGCAGAAGGCACAAGGATTCTTGTTGCCCCGTGGAGTTGGTACAGCTCCTAGTGGGTACACCTCGGGCAGGATCCTTACCAGCTCGCTGCCTCCTCCCTTGCGACGGTTTGGTTAACCCTTGGGCAGTGCTTCCGACTCAAAGGATAACGACAGGTTGCATGTGCAACCGCGGTTATCTGAGAAAAGAAGCACTGCCCAAGGGTTGCAAGGTGGCATGGCAGTTCAAGCTCCCGGCAAAAAGAGAAAGTTCCTGTGCAGACGTCACCTGTTATACAAACAGGAAGTGGAAGGGTCCTGTTTGAGTGATGGGCACAGGGGCCAATGGCAGCTTAGATAGACAAATATCTTTGATATGTTCCAGCGAATGTGCACAGTAACCCCTCCCCCTTGGGCAGTGCATGTTTTCTCAGATAACCACAGTTGCATTCGCAACCTATTGTTTTAAATGCAGAGGGTATATAACGTTTTTAATTGAACATTTAGATTTGGAATTTGTTTAAATATGCAGTCAAACACGAAAATATTTATTTTTCAAAATTGGGATTTAGCTTGAAATGTTTATAAATGTGTGAAAAAAAGTCTTAATTATGTATTAAATCTGAAATTAAATACATAATATTTAAGTTAAATCTATGAAAAAATACATTGCATAGAGAACAGCTCCTGTATTTTACTGGAGGATACAGGCCCTCTCAACCTGATGTCTCAGCTGTGTACATTATAATGAGTTACGTCTCTGTTTGGCACATTGTTATGATCTGTTCTTGAACTCAGCTGTGTCCTACAGGGTCATAAAGATATGGGATGTGTGGATGCTCTGAGCTAACAAATCTGTAATATTTGGATGCTACAAACATCATATATGCAAAAAGATGTAGAACACATGTGTCTGAAAAAGCGAATTATGTGCTCTATTTACCTTACTGTAGACAAATATGTTTCCGTAGTCATATCTGTAGCTGTAATCGTAAAAATGTATATTGAAATTAAATGATATAATATGAATATGGATGATATAGAGTATTATTCCTATGAAAGCCACAATGCTGCTGACAATGTTCATGGCAAGGGCTGCTGTTATCTGAAAAAAAGCAGAACAAGACTTTTTAAGGAAGACTTTTATTTTAAAGGAAGTTACAATATCAATTGGCACACTGGGTGGGGAGCTACATATGGGGTTTTAGAGATCAAGACTTTTCAGAAAAAAAAAATCTATCAAAGAAGTTAAATTCTTTACAAAAGTATGCCTGAATTTTATGGCAGACTATAAACAAGGAATAGATTTTCAATCTGATTAAGAACATCACTGTCACCATAGTATAAGGACGATCAGTGAACTTACCAAGCCTGAACGAGGGCTCCGGCTTGCAGCGATGCAGAGGGAGCCAGAGATGATATACTGATAGGAGATAGATGCAAGATATTGAATTAATATCTTTTCCAAAATGTGATTTATAATGTGCCAGGGGGAGCCAAGGACATTGCAATTCCCAGGCCCCCTTTTCAGTGCATAAGTATAGATACCTGTAGTTTTCAGCTCATATGTGCATATACATTGTATTTAGTTTTAAGAAAAGTACAATACATTAATAAAACAATGGCTAATGCAAAACAAGTACAACTAATAATAACGATAGGTTATCTGAAAAAGGAAGCACTGCCCAAGGGGGAGGGGTTTCTGCGCACATCCGCGGGAACCCGTTCGAAACGTCACTCAAAGCTGCCATTGGCCCCTGCGCTCGTCACTCAGAACAGCTCCCTTCCACTACCTGTTCTATAAAACATGACGTCAGCGCGGGTTTGTCCTCTTTTGCCGGGAGTCCCGCGCGACCTTGCAACTCTTGGGCAGTTCTTCCTTTTACAGATAACCGGGGTTGCATACGCAACCTATCGTTATCTTTCAAGTCGGAAGCACTGCCCAAGGGGGAGGGGTTACTGTATAACAACACCGTCGCAAGGGAGGAGGCAGCGAGCTGATAAGGGAGCCTGCCCCGAGGTGCACCGCTAGGGGACCTCGGCAACACAACTCCAGACAGTAACCTCAGGGGCCCCATAGGGCCACACCTGAGCCGTCCAGTAGCGAGGACTGTAGTCACGCTCTACCGGGAACTGTCTGCAATCAGCATATAAAAAGCGGGGCTACAGAGGTTAACTCTTACGCCCTCCGATTACAAGAGCAAGGCCGGCTGCTCTACTAGTGCAGCCAGGAGCGAGGCCGTAATCCACTTGCACAATGTCTGGCACGGGCAATCAAGCACTTGTGCGGCCTCCGCGCAATATCATGGCAGTGGACCCCTGATCCAATAGGAGCGGGGCCACAGACCCAATGAGAAAAATACAATATAATACATAGCTGGCTAGTCAACAGAGTAGCCGAGCTGAACAATATACAATACATACATATCGTGTGACAGCAAGACCTTCATGCTGTCAGCGCGCAGCACAAGAGCATCCAACTCGACTAAACAGTACAGAGTGGAAAAGCTCCATTGTGCTGACAATTTATATTTCGTACAAACAAACTATATACACCACGGGGCGCAGGAACGAAGTCATGCGCCGCCCATGGAACACAGGAGCAGTTGACACCTGCTGGTTAGACCGGCTAACGCAGGGCAACATTAGCTCTACCGTGTTAACAAAGGAACTATATACACAGAGAGGCAGTGAAACTCAAGTGCCGTCAGCTGGGAACAGTGGCAGTGAACTCCATTCTACAATTTTAGAATGGAGCCACAGTCCTGCTGTTTAACACATAATACATATATACACATATATACATCACGGGGTGCAGGAGCTGTCTCATGCGCCACACGTGGAACACAGGAGCAGTTGACACCTGTCGAATAGCGCAACTCACGCAGGGCAAATACAGCTCTACCGTGCGAATAAATGAACTATGTACACAGTGGGGCACTGGAGAACTCAAGTGCCCTCCGTTGGAGGACAACAGCAGCGGTCCCCTGCCATAGACCTGACAACAAGTCTGCTCTTACTGGGAGCTGCCAAGGCTCTCCATGGAGGAGGGCGATCAGGTCCGCGAACCAGAATCTGCGAGGCCACTGTGGGGCTATCAGCAGAACTGTCGCTCGTTCTCTCCTGACCTTCGCCAGGACCACCGGGAGAAGGGGGAACGGTGGGAATGCATAAAGGAGACAGCATGGCCACGTGTGGGCTAGCGCGTTGATTCCTAGCGTTCCTGAGCGGTCTTGGACGGAGAACCATAGTGGGCAGTGTGTGGACTCTGCCGAGGCAAAGAGATCCACGTCCGCCCTGCCGAACCGGCTCCACAGTTGTTGTACCACAAGTGGGTGGAGGCCCCATTCCGAGACCGGGGGGCCTCCCCGAGAGAGGAGGTCCGCCGCCGTGTTGGACAGGCCTGGGCGGTGAACTGCTCTGATGGGGTGGAACCGTGGTTGTGCCCACAGAAGCAGACGGCGTGCTAGACAGTACAGTCTGCGCGACCAGAGACATCCTTGCCTGTTGATATAGACAACCACCGCTGTGTTGTACGTCCGGACCAGCACATGTCTGTCCCGCAGGACTGGCAGGAAATAAGACAGTCCAAGGAGTACTGCTTGTAATTCCAGGATGTTGATATGGAGGGTCTGTGTGGGCTCTATCCACCTGCCTCGGACTCCATGTCCGTCGAAGACTGCTCCCCAACCCCCTGCTTGGAGGCGTCTGTCGTCATGACTGCTCGGTGGTAAACTGGCCCCAGGGGCACACCGAGGGTCAAATTGTGGGGGCTCCGCCACCAATGGAGCGCCTTCAAGCACGCCGGAGTGACTGACTCGGCGTGCTCGATTGCGGCGAGGGTGAATCCTGAAAGACCTGAACCACCACTGCAACGGCCTCAACTGGAGGAGGCCGAGGGGGAGGGTCTGTGATGCAGCCGCTAGGAGGCCCAGCAGCCTCTGGCAAAGGGACACCCTGACATGAGCTCTCAGTCGGAAGAGGGAGAGACATGTGTGTATTGAGGCAACTCTCTCTGGTGCCAGCGTGGCGAGCATGGCAACGGAATCAAGGCGCAGTCCGAGGAACTGTGCCTTCTGAGTTGGTGTCAGGCGGCTCTTTTCTCGATTGACCCGAAGGCCCAATTTGGAGAGGCGGCCTAAAATCAGGTCCGTGTGAATCCGAACCTGCTCCCTCGAGTGAGAACAAACCAGCCAGTTGTCTAGATAATTGAGGACGCAGACCCCCTGGCAATGCAAGGGGGCTAGCACGACGTCCATGCAGTTGGAAAAAGTGAGTGGCGCAGCGACAGGCCGAAGGGGAGAACAGCAAACTCGAACGCTCGGCCCTTGAAGGCGAATCGGAGAAACTTCCTGTGAGCCTGCGCAATGGGGATGTGAAAGTAAGCATCTTTCAGATCCACCGTGGTGAACCAGTCGCCGGGCTTGATGGCCTGGGACATGGTGCGCAGGTTGAGCATCTTGAAGTGCAGCACCTTGAGGTGGCAGTTCAGGCGCCTCAGATCCAAGATGGGGCGGAAACCGCCATCTTTCTTGGGCACAAGGAAGTATGGGGAAATAAAATCCCTCGTGCTGCCCTGGCAGGGACACTTCGCAGATTGCTCACTTCTCCAGGAGAGCGGCGATTTCGACGTGAAGTGCCGCACACTACAACGGGTCCCTCACTCGCGTCCACACCACGCCCTGGAAGTGGGGTGGACGTGTCGGAAATCGCAAGGAGTAGCCAACTGATATAATTTGGAGCACCCAAGAGTGCAGTGGTGTCAATTGGAGAGTTGCTGGGGGGTGTAAAGGTGGGCCAGAGGCTGCTGGAACACCTCAGGGGCGGGGCTCGGGTGGTGGAGGAGGCGAAGTCGGGCCGGGTCCCCTCCTACCATGAGCTGCCGTGGGCCGCCCCCAGCGCCTGCCTGCCAGTGAGACGCTGGCGGAGATCTGGCTATGACCTGGGCTGTGGTCCGGCCTGTCGCCTGGGCTGTGGCCTGGGAGCCGCGGTCGGGGGGCCTCCCCGCCGGCGAGCTGCCACAGACGGCCTGCGTTGCTGAGCCTGAGGTGCCACCCGGTACACTCGGGCCAGCTGCAGGGACTGCTCCATTTCCTGGAGGGTGCGTGAGAGCATCACCTCCACAGAGTGGCCAAAAGTAAAGCCCAGCGAGATAGGGGTGTCCATGATGCGAGTCCTGTCCGCCTCAGGGACCCGACGTGCCTGGGACAGCCAAAGCTGGCGGCGCACCGCCACAATGGCTGTCAAGGATCGCCCTGTCGCCCTTGCCCCCTGGCGCATCACCGTGACCAGCTGATCCGCCACCACCGCTATCTCTGAGATAGGGGCCGGGGTGGGTGATGTGCCATGTTGCTCCAAGGGCTCCGCCAGCTGAGCCAAGTACAAGGCCAGCAGGCTTTCCGTATTTTGGAGGCGAGCCGCTTGGGCTCCAGCCTCATACGCCCTCCGGAGCAGCGTCTCCGTGACTCCGTGGCTCCCCGGACAGCAGAGGTAGGGAGATGAGCGCGGCTATGGTGGAATTTACGCTGGGAAAATCCACCAAGCCCGCTTCTGCCGTGCCCTGGGTCCTGGCATAAGCCTCCCCTCTCCTGGCTAGGGTGGGGGCTGTTGCCGGATGATCCCAGGTAGCCCTCAGCTCTTTGAGGAGGTCAGGCAGCAGCGGGAGGGCCCGTGTGGGCCGCTGCGCGCGCTGACCCCTCTCAAACCTGGAGTGCGGCGGGGCAGGATCAGAGAGCCAGGGGAGCTGAAGAGACTCCATCCTGGAGGAGGGGATGGAGGGGCTCGGGGAGAGGCGGAGATCCAGCGCCCCTGAGGCCCCCCCGTCACTTGCCGGAGTGGGGAATCGCCAGGCACGGCGGCGAGTGCAGTGGTGCCCGGTAAGATGGCGGACTTCCGGGCGGAAGTCGCGGACAAATCGCGCCCGCTGTTGGTCCCCAGACAGACGGGGCATAAGACTTCCCCACTCCAGGCAGGCAAGGTGCGGTGGCCGCAAGCAGCACAGTGGCGTGGAGTTAATCGCTGAGCACCGAGCATACACGCATGCACAGGGAAACTTGCATCAGAGGCGCCGATCAGTGTTTGCACCGGGGGCACACAACAACTGGAACGCCTCTGCAACAACAGAGCACCTAGCAGGCCCACCGCTGTAAGTGCGTCTCCACCCGGCAACGTTTATATACACGGGAGCGCTGTGACACCAACCACATGCAACCTTGCTGTTGCCGGACTGAACACTGTGTATACCGGGCTGGGCTCCGTCCTGGGCCCGATCCTGTTCTCTCTCTACACTCGCTCCCTGGGCCCCCTCTTCGCTTCCCATGGTTTCTCCTACCACTTCTACGCTGATGATGCCCAGATCTTCCTGTCTTTTCCCTCTTCTGACCCTCTCATCCCCTCACGCATCTCTTCCTGCTTGTGTGCTATTTCCGTCTGGATGCACTCACACCACCTCAAGCTCAACCTCTCCAAATCAGATCTCCTCTTTTCCCCCCACTCTTCCTCACCTTCTGCTGACCTCCCCATCTCGATCCCCTTGGAATCCACCACACTCTCTCCTTCGTCTTCCGCTAAAAATCTAGGAGTCACCCTCGATCCTGCACTCTCCTACACCCAGCACATCACCACGCTGACACACACCTGTAGTTTCTTCCTGAGCAACATACGCCGGATCCGTCCCTTCCTCACTGACTACTCGACTCAGCTACTCGTCCAGTCACTGGTCCTCTCCCGCCTGGACTACTGCAACTCCCTCCTGGCCGGCCTGCCTGCATCTACTACCAGCCGCTCCAGCTCATCCAGAACTCTGCGGCTCGTCTGGTATTCTCTCTGCCACGATTCACACATGCTACTCCACTGCTCCGCTCCCTCCACTGGCACACATTCAGTTCAAGACTTTGACCCTCACCTACCGCTGTCTTGACCACACTGCACCAAGCTACCTTCAGTCACTCGTCTCTCCATACATCCCCTCCAGACCACTGCGTTCCTCCAGTGCCAGAAGGCTAACTCTGCCTCCTCTCCACTCTCCTTCCTCCAGAGCCGCTCCTTCTCATCCCTGGCCCCTAAATGGTGGAACGACCTGCCCACTGAAGTCAAAACAGCAGAGTCTTTGACCTCATTCCAGTGCTTACTCAAGATGCATCTTTTCCAACAGTACTTGTAATATTAGTCCTCTGTCCCTGCTAGATAGCACTTCACAGTTTTTATTATGCTTCTCGTGTTCTTGATTGTTTTCCTCCTTGCTCCCTTTCCTGTAGCCCTTGCTTTCACCGTCCAGGATGTAGGAAGTCACTTACTGTACTTGTGTAAATTGTAAATTGGAATTTGTAAAATGTATTTTGAATTGCTGTTTTAGCCAAATTGAATTTGTAATGATTGATGCCTTGTACTTCACTGTATTTTTGCACTTTGTTTGCACTTATGTTGTAAGTCGCCCTGGATATGGGAGTCTGCCAAGAAATAAAAATAATAATAATAATAATACCAAGCACCAGGTGCTGGATACAAGCCCGTAGGCCCGTAGGCTTAACCACACCGTGTGTGCCGGGGTTTCCGGGGACACCGGGTGACGCGGAGTCCAGGGTCCGTGGGGCCGAGGGTAGTAGACCACCAGCCGTAGCGGGATCTATAACCGAGGCACACACACATGGACCGGGAGGGCTAGCAGTGCTCGTTCTCGGCGAACCGAGAGAGAGAGATCTCTTACAGCCGCAATTGCGGGCTGTAGTGAGGGCGCAAGCCGGCGGAGGAGCACCTCACGCGTACGAGATCTCTTACGACACACGGGCAGCTGGGCCGTGGATTTGACTGCCGCTGCTAGCGCTCCTGCTGTGGAGGAAAAAGCCCTGTGGACAAAAAACCAACACAGCAAGCAGTCGGAATATATATAGCACTATATAAACACGACTATTATTTTTAAAAGGCTGTTCTTGTGAACGAAACTGAAACCAAAAGCACAGCTGGACCTCCGGTGCACGGACGGGACAGAATCGGGATTAGCTATCAATAATAACTAAACACACACAAGACAGAGGCGATGTGTAGCGAAAACGGTGGTGAACAACACTATGAAGTGAGCCAGCCAGCCGAAATACACAGTTTGAATGTTTATTACAAACACAGACACAGCGAGCTTACGTTCCTGAGTCAAGTGAAGAGGCAAAAGAGGACAGACCTGCGTTTTATAGAACAGGAAGTGGGCAGGGACCAATTCTGAGTGACGAGCGCAGGGGCCAATGGCAGCTTTGATAGAGTGACGTTTCGATCGGGTTCCCGTGGAAGTGCGCATAAACCCCTCCCCCTTGGGCAGTGCTTCCGACTTGAAAGATAACTTATATTTTTCTGCTGCAGGGCTTGTACTCTTTTGATCAGACTGCCATTACAGTGGGGGAAAAAGGTATTTGATCCCCTGCTGATTTTGTACGTTTGCCCACTGACAAAGAAATGATCAGTCTATAATTTTTGTGGTAGGTGTATTTTAACAGTGAGAGACAGAATAACAACAAAAAAATCCAGAAAAACGCATTTCAAAAAAGTTATAAATTGATTTGCATGTTAATGAGGGAAATAAGTATTTGACCCCTTTGACTTAGTACTTGGTGGCAAAACCCTTGTTGGCAATCACAGAGGTCAGACGTTTCTTGTAGTTGGCCACCAGATTTGCACACATCTCAGGAGGGATTTTGTCCCACTCCTCTTTGCAGATCCTCTCCAAGTCATTAAGGTTTCGAGGCTGACGTTTGGCAACTCAAACCTTCAGCTCCCTCCACAGATTTTCTATGGGATTAAGGTCTGGAGACTGGCTAGGCCACTCCAGGACCTTAATGTGCTTCTTCTTGAGCCACTCCTTTGTTGCCTTGGCTGTGGGTTTTGGGTCATTGTCATGCTGGAATACCCATCCACGACCCATTTTCAATGCCCTGGCTGAGGGAAGGAGGTTCTCACCCAAGATTTGACGCTACATTGTCCCGTCCATCGTCCCTTTGATGCGGTGCAGTTGTCCTGTCCCCTTAGCAGAAAAACACCCCCAAAGCATAATGTTTCCACCTCCATGTTTGACGGTGGGGATGATGTTCTTGGGGTCATTCCTCCTCCTCCAAACACGGCGAGTTGAGTTGATGCCAAAGAGCTCAATTTTGGTCTCATCTGACCACAACACTTTCACCCAGTTCTCCTCTGAATCATTCAGATGTTCATTGGCAAACTTCAGACGGGCCTGTACATGTGCTTTCTTGAGCAGGGGGCCTTGCGGGCGCTGCAGGATTTCAGTCTTTCACGGCGTAGTGTGTTACCAATTGTTTTCTTGGTGACTATGGTCCCAGCTGCCTTGAGATCATAAACAAGATCCTCCCGTGTAGTTCTGGGCTGATTCCTCACCGTTCTCATGATCATTGAAACTCCACGAGGTGAGATCTTGCATGGAGCCCCAGACTGAGGGAGACTGACAGTTATTTTGTGTTTCTTCCATTTGCGAATAATCGCACCAACTGTCACCTTCTCACCAAGCTGCTTGGCGATGGTCTTGTAGTCCATTCCAGCCTTGTGTAGGTCTACAATCTTGTCCCTGACATCCTTGGACAGCTCTTTGGTCTTGGCCATGGTGGAGAGTTTGGAATCTGATTGATTGATTTCTTCTGTGGACAGTTGTCTTTTATACAGGTAGCGAGCTGAGATTAGGAGCACTCCCTTTAAGAGAGTCGTTACCTGTATAAAAGACACCTGGGAGCCAGACATCTTGCTGATTGATAGGGGATCAAATACTTATTTCCCTCATTAACATGCAAATCAATTTATAACTTTTTTTAAATGTGTTTTTCTGGATTTTTTTGTTGTTATTCTGTCTTTCACTGTTAAAATACACCCACCATTAAAATTATAGACTGATCATTTCTTTGTCAGTGGGCAAACGTACAAAATCAGCAGGGGATCAAATACTTTTTTCCCCCACTGTATATGATTAGGTTTCTTCTTTAATTGTTCAATTTCAAGTGTTGGGGCAGATCCAAACCAAAGTCATTAACTTGGGGTCTCCTATCCAATACGGTTTCTATTTGTTTCTCTTTAGCCACTGCCCTCCTCATCCTTTCACGAGGCTCGATGCTAAGACCCCTGGAGGCATCTGGAGTGGGCAGTCTTTTATACTGTCAGGCGGCTGACACACCTGTTTCCTCTTGACGGCTCTGTCCTCACATCCCTCTTGTAATATAAGCATTTAGAATTATTTAAAAACGACTTAAAAAGACAGAAGAGGATGCTTACAAAGATAGCTCCCCAGAATGGGATGAGTACATGCATTTCAAGCCATGACGTTAGCTGGACCACACCAGTCAGCAAAATCATCACTGCAATCATGATCTGGACAGCCTGGAAAGAACAAAATGAAGAACACATGCACATATAAAGTCAATGTCAGCCCAACACTACATTACACAGCAGATTGATTGATTGTTAAAGCACAATCCCACTTCAGCATGACTGGGACCACTTTACAAAACAACATTACAAACCTTAGGGCAGGATTAAATAAAAAATGTCCGCAAGGTGTGAAAGTGAAAAGTTGTGGAAGAGTCACAAGAGGGAAACTCGCAGCTAAGCTCCTCGCTGAATTACATCTAAAATATGAGGAGCTGCGAGCAGCAAGGAGACGTGTTTTTCAGTTGTGGCTTCCAAGATGGGCGTGCAGCGCAAGAGGCACCATGAGCCAATCACAGTGTCTGAAATTGAAGAGAAATCGGAGGTGGAAGAGCAGGACGATCCTGTGAGAAGCAGCGAGGAGTCAATAAAGCAGATAAACACAGCAGTCTGGCGCTCCGTGCTGTAAATCCACAGCATTCATCTTCCCGCTGACACAACACTACCAGCCTAAGCTTCGTAGTGGTTACATATATGAGTAGAAGAAACAAAAAACAAAGCTGCCATTGATGAAAGCTGTGTAGTTATTACACAGTTATTACAGTTAGAACATAAGAACATAAGAAAGTGTACAATCGAGAGGAGGCCATTCGACCCATCGTGCTCGTTTGATGTCCATTAATAACTGAGTGATCCAATGATCCTATCCAGTCTATTTTTAAATGTTCCCAAACTTTCAGCTTCTACCACATCGCTGGGGAGTTTGTTCAGATTGTGATGCCTCTCTGTATGAAGAAGTGTCTCCTGTTTTCTGTCTTGAATGTCTTGAAGCCCAATTTCCATTTGTGTCCCCGGGTGCGTGTGTCCCTGCTGATCTGGAAAAGCTCCTCTGGTTTGATGTGGTCGATGCCTTTCATGATTTTGAAGACTTGGATCAAGTCCCCACGTAGTCTCCTCTGTTCCAGGGTGAAGAGGTTCAGTTCCACAGTCTCTCAGTAGGACATTCCCTTCAGACCTGGAATAAGTCTGGTTGCTCTTTCTTTAAACCCCTCATATCCTGGCATTATCAGCTGCATTATTCCAGGGATAGTCCTGCGCACAGACACTGCGAACAAACTGAGCATTCGCTGCCCAACGCGCCCCTTTCATGTGAACGTGCACAATCTCGTTATGTCACACCGAGTCAACTAACCGACATCTTAACCACCGTCGCAGTGCGTTTAACACCAGTTTAGGCAATCAGAGTTTGTCAACCCTGACTTTCCTTGAAAACCCAAGTTAAATCTGAATAGGTTAAACTCCCTTCGTAGTACACCCCTCTGGACCAGAGTTTCCACTGAAACCAGAGCAAGATGCCGATGCAAACTTCAGACAGCTATGAGAAATTAAATTCAGTGTTTTCTATTTGTGTGTAACTCTGGGCTGTTTATATTTTGCGCTTGCAGTTATTCTAATGATATGGAAGTTGTACAGGTGCATTAAAAAACTGATATATTCTGATGAAGATGGCATGTCTATCAAACATCATTATTATTATTATTATTATTATTATTATTATTATTATTATGATTATTATTATTATTATTATTATTATTATTATTATTATTATTTTCTTTGTTTTCATCCCTAATGATTTTTCCATTAACCAAATCCAGGTAAAATGCATAGTTTTGACTTGTCCTGTGTCAATACTTGATTTGTGTAAACATCGCATAGATTATTTTGTATTCATCCTGCCATTGATAATAATAATGTTAATAATTTAATTATCTCCTTACTCATTTATTTTCACAGAAGCGACCAAAGAAATGTCCGGGCTCTAAACAAGGGGACATCAGGAAGACTCAATGAGATTCGTCACCGCTGAAGGAGAGGAGGACACACTCCTTCATCTGACACTGTGTGATGTCACTGTTAATTGAGCTTCATTACCTGCTGATGTAGAGGAGGTCACAGCCCTTCATCTGGACACTGTGTGATTTCAGTGTTAATGGCCCCAGTGTGGAGGCGATCATGTGCCGTTTTTATCCAATCACATGTGTTTACAGTTTCCACTGGACTGTGTGCGTCTAGAAGTCTTCTGTCTATGGCAATGCATTCACCTTCTACAAGTATATAAATGGTTTTATATTATTGCTCATTTCATTGTTAGTTGTACTTGTTAAGATGAAGTTTATGTAGTTTTTAGCAAAAGCTATACAGTGCTGTGACGAGATAAGTTAAGAAAACAGTGCTGAATACAAGGCAGTGACGCAGCGTTTGCGGCGCCAGATCCATCAGGTTGCTGACCTCCGTGAAGTCGGCACTCCATGTGTTCAGAATATGAATCAAGATATATACATTCATTTGTGCTGCATTTGTGCTAGTTTGTGCCGCAAAAGTCATCGTTTGTGCCGGTATGATTCCCGTGATATTAAACATTATATTTTATGAGCTGTGACGTCACTCAATACCCCATCAACGTCCAAATTGCACCAAAATAGTATCTTTAATTTGTGCTATGCTAATGCCAGTATGTGCCGTATTTGTTTTCATCAGTGCAGTTATAGTTTTTTGATATTCATTTTTTAATTATCAGCGATGACATCACCTAGCACCCCATCAAACTCCAAATCGATCCAAGGTGGTGTCTTTCGTTTGTGCTACGTTTGTGCTGGTTTGTGCAGCAAAAATAATTGTTTGTACCAACATGGTTCTTGAGATATTACACATTATATTTTAATCACTTAACAGTGGTCTCTGTCTTTTATGCTACGATTGTGCCGATTTGTGCTGTAAAATGCATGAGCTATTTTGGCCGTATCCGGCTTCAAAAGCCTATTCTGCTTCATTATACTTCTGCTTGTACGTGGCAGTGCAATTGCACAACAGGGTCTTTACTCGGCTGAATACAGCAAAGCAGGAGAGTTGGGTTCAGACTGCCAACAACACCAATCAAGCCATGTTTTGCTTTAATAATAATTAAACACATCATCAGTGCATACACTTCTCCATGTCTCGTTTTCCCAATTTAGGACTACATCATTGTGTATAGGTTTAAGCCTAAACCCCTACCACAAAACCGCAAACAAACACTTGGAGACCAGGACACCATGAATACACTTTCAGTTCAGAAATTGTTACCTGTTATCAACAGGTTCACCACTCCACATCATATACATATTTTTCATCATATATTTACATTTTTAAAGCAATGTCAGAGGCGTTAAAACATTATTCTCATAAATTGGTAGGCTTTTCATTTTTTCATCTGGCGATGAAGTGGTTAAGAGGACAATCAAGTTGTATGTTATATATTTAAAAGTATGTTAACAATATATTTAGAAATTTAAAGTATATTATAAGATACTGTAATATATTTTCCAGAAAAGACAATATATTGTAATATATATTAAACTATATTTGATGTTTTGATAATGTATTTCTTATATATTGCTTAATTCTGTGTTTGAATTTTCACATCCCTGTTTATATTATGATGTTATTGTATTACTGTGTTGTGCTGTAGAGAACTCTGGTCATGCCAATAAAGCAAATTTTAACTTGAATTTGATATGTTTTGTAAAATATATCTCAATGTACAAACAATAATTTATATATTTTAAAATATATTGTAGTATATTATAAGCTATTATATGTTCCAGGATGATAGGACAATATATTGAAACATATATGTTAAAATATACATTGATGTTTTCGTAATATATTTAAAATATATTCATATATTTTGAAAAATATATCACAATATACGAAAACGGCAATCATTTACATATTTTAAAATATATTGCAGTATATTACAATATATTGTAATATATTTTCCAGGAATATATGACAGTGCATTGAAACAGACATTAAAATATATAGTTTTTTCCCATATTTTGAAAAATATATTCTGCATATATTTCACAGCGCGAACATTTTTGATTTAATCCTGCCCTTAGTCTTTTGTGTCTCATTTTACTATGTACAAAAACAGTCTGCAACTCATAATATAATATGGGAATTTTTTATTTAGTAACTCACAGATACCTCCTGCCTCCTGCCTCCTATGTCAAACAGGTGTTTCCCATTTAATCCTGTGCTTGGGTTCATTTGTCATTTAGAACGGGTGAATACATGAGTGCTCTCTTTGAAATGCTTGAACACTCACATGCCCGGATTCGCACACGCTACTCCACTGCTCCACTGGACCTGTGAGGGTGGACAAGTGCGGAGCTATAGGATGGGAAAGGTTTATCTATGGTGGCGTCACAGCAGAAGTCCAGGGGAAGCAAGTGATCTAAGTATGTACTGTGAGAGAATACGCAAGAGACAAGACATTGAACAGCTTTATTTGGATATAACCTTCCCTGAAGGTTATCTGAAAAGCAAGAAGAAAAGACATTAGTTAATATTGCACATTGATCTCAGACTAAATAGTTACAGTATTGACTCACCCATTTGATTCCTTTTGTCTTCCTCGCCGCTGTGCACAGTGGCCTGAAGGAGACAGGACCTGATTACTGGTTATATCTGGCAGCTATTCGACAGCTTTTATGTGAATGGACTTACCTGTTCTTGTGTCGTTTTCAGAGGTCCAGCGACACTCCATTGGGACCTATAGGGAACCACAACATTGCATATTTTAGTGGTTCCAGATTTTAACTTCTATAGACAAATTTTATTAAAGGCATATTAGTTTTAGCTGATTATTAATATATTGGTTTATTTGCAATTCCCCACTGTATAACTTGTGTATTGGCAGTTACAGATTTCATGCCCTGTGCTTGCTGTGTTTGACTGTGTAATTTGCCATTTTCAATAAACCTGTTATATTCTTACCTGGTGTCTTGATGTGCCAAAACCCAAAGGTCCTGCATGGGGAGTTCGACTCAGGTTAAATGAAGGTGGCATAGTCCAGTGTTCTAGGCTTACGCACCCTATAGCCTGGGACACATTTATTCATAAGGCGCTTTCAGAACACCCAAAGCACTAAACAAAATGCCAGATCAGTACATAATAAGCAAACAACATAAAATATAGGTAGGAGGAGTAGAGGAGGTGTGAACGTGTCACATGTTAGTGAGATAGAATGAAAGTGATTTTGTGTATGATTGAAAAATGTGTGTCTACTAGGGAGACAGATGAGCAGGTGACTAGAGAAAGGAAGAGTCAGGAGAAGGCAATGGAGAACAGATATGTATATATAATATTCCATATTGCGTTTGGGAATGATTTTCTTTCAGATAACCAGGGTTGTGTCCACTAATGATATGTAACATGTCAGCCCTATAGGATCCTGCCAAAGGAGTTGGGTAGTTCAGAAAGAGGTAGTTGTGAAAGAGGGTCGGGGTCTGTTTGCCAGTTAAGGGGCAAAGAGATTCAGATGGAAGAGCTTCCAAAAGGCACAGCCAGCTCTGTGTTTAATGAAGTGATCATTCTGTAATCAGTGGCTGTAGAAAAGCCTGCACTTTAATACATTATTCTAGAGAGATTAGAAGAGGATCTAGAACAGAAGTCTAAATTAAAGAGAGAAGACGAGATAATTAAATGGATAGGTATGACAGGGAAACACAGAGGTGTCCTACCCCCAGCACTT
The DNA here is from genome assembly GCF_036373705.1 of Amia ocellicauda. Lineage (NCBI taxonomy): Eukaryota > Metazoa > Chordata > Actinopteri > Amiiformes > Amiidae > Amia > Amia ocellicauda. Next base: position 59,618,187 of record NC_089850.1, read on the forward strand.
TTGGCTCTCCTTTCAAGAACTTCCTCAGATTATCCTGGGCCTGGGAGAAGGCAGAGTTAGCCATTGACTGGTAGGTGGAGGGAGTGCTGAACTGGGCTCCTTCTGGGGTCATACTGTACGGACTGGTGAACTGCAAGACAGAGGGGTCAGCCATGGTCTACCTTCCTCAAGATGGGATTTCCTGCAGGACAAGATACACACAGACACACCCTCAATATGGTGGCATAGCTTAGCATCCATCCATCTATTTTGAAAAACTACTCCATGCAGTACAAGGTTGCGGTAAGCCTGAGACTGACCCAGCGGACACGGTGCAAGACTAGGTACACCCCAGACAGGATTCAAATATGGCTGAGCATCTCAGAAAGCAAATCAGTTGCTTTGACTTCTCATATCTTGTCTCTTGTGGGGTCCCAGTAGAAACTCTGCAGCAGCAGTTTTAGCAGAAGTTACACAGAACAGTTGCATTCAGAATCTTGAGTATTATTTTTACATACACTACCAGTCAAAAGTTTAAGAACACCTTAATTTTTCCAGTTTTTATTTAAATTTACGCAGTTTAATGTCTCAATGTATTCTTTCTACAATGGAAATCAAATATTGTTTTGAAAGTTCTTCCCAACACTGTTGCAGAAGTTCCCACAAATGTGTTGCACTTAGCTTAGGTAGCTTTTTCTTTCAACCTTCTGTCCAGTTCATCCCATGTTTTGGGTCATTATCTTGCTGTAGGATGAACTTCTGACCAACTAGGCGTATACCATAGGGTATTGCATGGCACTGCAAAATGCTGTAGTAGCCGTTTTGGTTCAGGGTGCCTCTCACTCTGTGCAAGTAGCCGACTCTGGATCCAGCAAAAGAGCCCCAGACCATCACCTCCTCCATGTTTGACAGTTGGTGTCACATACTGAGCAATGGCTTTCTTACTGCCACTCGACTGTCAAACCTGCAGCTCGAAGTCTTCTCTTCACAGTTGGAACTGAGACTTGCTTACTTTGCCCAGTGTTAAGCTGTGCATGAAGCTGTTGACTTGTGAGCCGCCTATCATGCAAGCTGTTGACTCCCAGAAACTTGTCATCTGATTCTGTTGTGGCTTTGGGTCTGCTAGACCTCTTCCTGTCAGAGTTTCCTCCAGTTTCCAAGTGCCTTTTTACGGTGTAGGAAACTGTACTTAAAAACTGTGCTTAAATTTCAATAACAAAATTGAAAAATGGGGGTGTTCGAAAACTTTTGACCGGTAATGTAGGTTGATTCTTGCTGTCTTAAGTGATGCTTTGTTGTTAAAACATTCAAATAAAATGTGTTTAATGTTGAATATTATTTTTTAACTACAACTTCTGTATTTAAACCAGGTGTTCTTAAAATGAAAGAATTAAAACCAAATATCTCTTTAGCCTATTAGCAAAAGTATTTTGATACAGTATTTTGAAAACACAACTTTGTTTAGTTGAAATTTTAGTTTAACTGAGTGTAGGATCAGCAAAAATATAATAAAATTAAGTATTCAATAATTTAGTTTAGAATTACTAATAGATCATTTTATAAGCAAGGCAATTAGTATTCTGTAACTGAAGTACCTCTCCCAATATATTGAGAGGGATGCTCGTTTGCATACAGAAACAATATATATTGTCAAAATAGTTTGAAAAATAAAATTTCTAAATTTAAATATATTTTCAATATATTTGTAATATACACATTATTGCCATTTTAATATATTGTTATATATTTGTGACAACATATAAATAAGTTCAAAATATATGTCTTATATATGTGACTGTATTCTTAGTATATGAGCAGAATATAAATGGTATATTTAAAATGTATATTTTACTTATACTACCTATATATTGTATCAATATATCAATATACTGATGTATTCACTATAGGTGTGTTTCATAAGTTTATACACATAATACAAAGTCACAGCAAATAGCAGAAAACATTTATTCAATATTATACTATCAGGTAGTGTTTCAATTCAATAGTACAAACATAATGACATTGACCAGAAAAATACAAAAATAGACTACATTAGGCTGTTAGCAGGGAGTTAATATTTTAATTTTCACTGAAACATTTCTCAGGGACTTCTTCACAAACTGTATTTCATGGGCATTTAAATTAATTATGCCAAATATACACAGTACATTTAGCCATTTGTCTTTGAAACGTTTGACAATATTGATAACTTCATCATGCACGAGTAAATACAACACTGAAAGTTATACGTATTCCAACATTTGCAACATTTTAGAAAGTGCTTGTACGCAATTCTGAACATTTCGCAGCACTTTCTCAATACAATTGTATACCAGTAAACAAAGGATGCCAAAACAATTTTCACAGACACATATATATCTGTCTGCATGTATAGATTTCTGTTTGTAGAGAGGAAGAGTAGCGGTTCTTAAGCGTATTGATTACTGCCTCAACTTATCAAAAAGACTTAAATACATGTATAATACATGTAAAATAATTGATGTAAGTGGATTTGGGACCAAAATATATTAAGCATTATATTTTACACTTGACCAAGATATTTTTCATATATTGCAATATATTTAATTTCCGTATGAGTTCCAACCACCAAGTTACAATTACGTAATGTACCTGGTGAGGAAAAGCGCGTGATAAAAAACCCCAGTTTCATCACCCCAAAATAAAAATACAAATTAACCCATCCAAATGATTTTTAAATACAATAAACCACTCTTATAATTCATTACAAAGATAATAAAAAAAAAAATGTATGTGTAACCATTACTGTTTCATAATATAATATTGTACTGTTTCTAAACAAAAACACTTTTAACTTTTTACTGCTCCAGTTTTTCTTTTATTATTTTCATTCTGTAATCACTTTATAATATCTTCTGGCCACCATCCTGGGCTGATACTTAGACCACAGAGTGACTTTGTAGCACCGACATCAACACAGGTGATGAAAATCAAAAATTAACAAAACAATGTCCTATATTCATTAGCGACGACTCAGCGAAATGACATACAATGAGTCAATGAATTACATGAATTGTACATTACCTATATAATTAAGTCTGCTCTATTCAGGAAAACAAAAAAAGTGATGTCTATACCAAAAGCATTGATTGACACCGTAAAAAAGAGAAAACAAAAAAGCCAATTTACAACGAGGGCCCAGTCATCTAAAGGGGAGATGTTAAACCAATAGGCCAAGTTACAAGAAACTATCGGGATAAACTTGCCAGCATTCAGATATCAAAGCTGTTAGTTGACTTACACAGTTGGGGAAACATGGTCAGCATCAGGCTGAATACAAATTGTGAAAGCTATGCTGTCCAAGTTTGTCTCAATTCTTTCCTGTAACTTAGGCTATTTGTTTGATATCTCCTCTTGAGTTAAATGCATCTGAATTATTTGAACAAGATAAATAATATTAAAAGAACATGAAGTGCAGCATTCTGACTTACCCGGAATGGCCAACTGTGACTGGGCACTGGGCACAATGATCCTTGTGTCTGCAGGATGACTGTAGCCCTGCTCTCTCTCAGTTCGGTCTACTGAAATGCTTTGAGGACAAAATCTCAGAATCATAAAATTAATCACTGAAAAAAACACAACACCTGACATTTTCCATAACAGGATACTGTGAAACCCACAAAACTATCTTTGAGGTATCTGAGCCTTATGGTAGAGCAGTGAGACACTATCAGACAGGAAGGGGTCTTAATCGGAATTAATACCAGACATTTAGACAACCAACCATTCGACCTCATAGTGTTGTGAGATAGACAGATAGAAAGAGTTTAACAGCAGTGCAAACAGCAGCAAGCAGTAAACAACAAACTTTAAAAATCGGAGAGAGAGACAAGAAATGAGGATAGACAAAGAGAGGCTGGTGAAAGTGTTAGTTAAACGAAACAACACAACGTATATGTATATTTCTTGATGTATCACAAAGTTTCTCCCCATTGATGAGCCCTACACATTATTGAGACAGGTCCACATTGGCCAGCCAAACACTGGGTATGCCATACTTGCCAAACCTTTAATATAACATAACTCAAATAGTCTCCGACAGGATTTCCTGGTTCTGGGAGGATCCCCACTCTTGGTTTTCATTCCAAGCAAAGTCTTAACAGCTTTCAATTGTTGAGAACTTATTTGAAGTCTTGATACAGCAACAGTTATGGAAACTATGAAGCCATGTCTACTGTCCAGGAGTAATAATATCAAAAAAGCAAGTAAACTGAGTGTTCAGGTTTCTATTAATGACTCTAGGTGCTGTGGGGAAGACAGATTAAGTGATGCTGTAATTGTTTTGTTTCCTGGCAACATGGACAAGAGCAGACACATGGACAGGTGGCACAGTTTGGACAGAGCAGCAGGACTGGATCCAGTAGAGCGGAGGAGGTGTATGCAGATGTCGCAATGCTTATATACAATAGCGACACTTACTAACCAGCAGGTAAAGCCTTCAGAGGTTATCCCCCCCAATGTCACCTGTAGTGACTTCATGGATAATTTCAATAGCAAAGTTAACGGCATTAGAAAACAGATAGCACAGGAAACACACACAGATACTATAGCCGACACATGCAGTCCTTCACAGCCCCTGCCTACCTTGGACTCGTTTAACATAGTAAATCACCAGGAATTGGTCTCCTTAATTACTAAAATGAAAACAACAACCTGCGCACTAGACCCTATACTCACTAAACTGCTAAAACAATCTCTGCCATTAATTATTCACAGAATACACAATATTATTAATGTCTCTTTATCCTCAGGATCTGTTCCTGAATCGTTTAAAATAGCTGTACTTAAACCATTTCTTAAGAAATCTAGTGCCGACCCAAACCAACTTAAACACTATCGACCTATCTCAAACCTTCCCTTCCTTTCTAAGGTTCTAGAGAAAGTAGTTGCAAACCAATTGCAAGCTTTTTTAACCAATAATCATCTTTATGAAAAATTCCAATCAGGCTTCCGTTCCGGCCATAGTACAGAAACGGCCCTGTTAAAAGTATTGAATGATGTGTTTCAGTCCTCTGACGTAGGGCACGCCAGTGTTATTATTTTATTAGACTTAAGTGCGTAAGTGCTTAAGTGTGTCAAAATTAAGTAGACTTAATTTTGACACAATCGACCACAAAATCACTGCTTACACTGCTTAGAAAACCATATTGGCCTATCTCGTAATGTGCTGTCATGGTTTAAATCATATCTGTCAAACAGACTCCAATATGTACAGATTAATGAGAACCAATCAATTTTAACTGAGGTTAAGTATGGAGTCCCACAGGGCTCAGTCCTTGGACCTATACTTTTTTCTTTGTACATGCTCCCTTTAGGTGATATCATTCGACGACATAATATTTTAGCGCCCGCTGCGCCGGCGTAGTTAGAGCAGAGGCAAACACTAGATATGGAACAGTAAATGCTCTTTATTAAACTGCAAAATCAGCACTTCTGCTCATGCACTTACTGTTTTTTTATTGTTGTAGTATTTTACATTTTCAATATAAAAAACATTCAAAATTTTTATACTTATGATTAAAAAAAAATTTGAATCAATTTCAAAAATCACTTACAATTTTTAAAATCTTAAAATGATCAATTTAAACAAAATATATAGACTCAAATAAACATGTGCGTAAATCAATAAAACAATAAACTTGTGATAAATGGCAAACTGCCAAACCAACAAAAAAGGTCAAATACATTGAAATTAACTGAAAATGCATCAGATAAATCATAAAACAAATAAAACCATAAAATAAAAACCAAAACCAAAACAGTGTGATGCATTTAAAATTAAAATCCAAACGGCCAATGTATTTGACAAACAAACAAAACAAAACCAACCAAATACCAACAAAACAAGTGCATTTAAAATCAAATAATTATTTAAAAACAATTAAAATTTGTTTTTTTTTTAAATAATTTCTAAAAACAATCATTCATTAAAAAAGGTTAAAAGATCTTGAACTCGGGCTCCAGCAGGGGGAGATGGCCGTCCCCGGAGGTGGGTCCCATCATGGGATCCTGAGCTCCCGCAGATCTTTTATTTGCCAGTTCTTAAAGGCTTGCTCCTTGACCCTCTGGTGGACCTCCAGATTGATGTAATCCCTGACTAGGACCATGCCCCTCCACGTGATGACAACTGGGTCCAGCTCCTGCTTGTTGAATAAACAGATGTTCCGTCCCTCCCACAGGGCCTGTTTCACTGCGCAGACGACACGCCACCAGCACCTCAGGGTTGTAGATGTAATTCCCTTAGCTGGTCCGTAGAGGATCTGCTGGGCGGTCGCCCGCACAGGAACGGCAAACCTGTGGAGGAACAGAGAAAACAGGAGCCAGACCCTGCAGGCGGAGGGGCAATCCCTAAAGATATGAGCCTCCGTCTCCTTTCCCAGGCAACCCTTGTAGGGGCAGATGTCAAAAGGGGCCAGGCCCCTTCTGTGCATGAACACTCGGTTGGGGAGACACCGATTCACAGCCATCCAGGAGACATCTTTCTGCGTGTTTGTGAGGCAAATGTGCGTAGCATTAGCCCAGATAAACCGGCAGGTTTCGGGAGAGAAATATTCTATCCGGCTGGTCTCCTGGGTAGATCTCATCTGGCTACAGATGGTCTTATAATCCCAGGAGGCCAGCACGACTTTATGGAGGCCTACTTCGAGTGCAAAGGCTCGGAGCGCCCAGTAGAACGGCGGGGGATCCCACGAGTGCGGCCTGGTGTTATCCGAATGGTCTCAGGCTGCTGGCAAAATAAAAGCGGTTCATAAAACTCACTTTCTTGCCAGCAGCCTGTGTTGCACTTAGCTTAGGTAGCTTTTTCTTTCAACCTTCTGTCCAGTTCATCCCATGTTTTGGGTCATTATCTTGCTGTAGGATGAACTTCTGACCAACTAGGCGTATACCATAGGGTATTGCATGGCACTGCAAAATGCTGTAGTAGCCGTTTTGGTTCAGGGTGCCTCTCACTCTGTGCAAGTAGCCGACTCTGGATCCAGCAAAAGAGCCCCAGACCATCACCTCCTCCATGTTTGACAGTTGGTGTCACATACTGAGCAATGGCTTTCTTACTGCCACTCGACTGTCAAACCTGCAGCTCGAAGTCTTCTCTTCACAGTTGGAACTGAGACTTGCTTACTTTGCCCAGTGTTAAGCTGTGCATGAAGCTGTTGACTTGTGAGCCGCCTATCATGCAAGCTGTTGACTCCCAGAAACTTGTCATCTGATTCTGTTGTGGCTTTGGGTCTGCTAGACCTCTTCCTGTCAGAGTTTCCTCCAGTTTCCAAGTGCCTTTTTACGGTGTAGGAAACTGTACTTAAAAACTGTGCTTAAATTTCAATAACAAAATTGAAAAATGGGGGTGTTCGAAAACTTTTGACCGGTAGTGTAGGTTGATTCTTGCTGTCTTAAGTGATGCTTTGTTGTTAAAACATTCAAATAAAATGTGTTTAATGTTGAATATTATTTTTTAACTACAACTTCTGTATTTAAACCAGGTGTTCTTAAAATGAAAGAATTAAAACCAAATATCTCTTTAGCCTATTAGCAAAAGTATTTTGATACAGTATTTTGAAAACACAACTTTGTTTAGTTGAAATTTTAGTTTAACTGAGTGTAGGATCAGCAAAAATATAATAAAATTAAGTATTCAATAATTTAGTTTAGAATTACTAATAGATCATTTTATAAGCAAGGCAATTAGTATTCTGTAACTGAAGTACCTCTCCCAATATATTGAGAGGGATGCTCGTTTGCATACAGAAACAATATATATTGTCAAAATAGTTTGAAAAATAAAATTTCTAAATTTAAATATATTTTCAATATATTTGTAATATACACATTATTGCCATTTTAATATATTGTTATATATTTGTGACAACATATAAATAAGTTCAAAATATATGTCTTATATATGTGACTATATTCTTAGTATATGAGCAGAATATAAATGGTATATTTAAAATGTATATTTTACTTATACTACCTATATATTGTATCAATATATCAATATACTGATGTATTCACTATAGGTGTGTTTCATAAGTTTATACACATAATACAAAGTCACAGCAAATAGCAGAAAACATTTATTCAATATTATACTATCAGGTAGTGTTTCAATTCAATAGTACAAACATAATGACATTGACCAGAAAAATACAAAAATAGACTACATTAGGCTGTTAGCAGGGAGTTAATATTTTAATTTTCACTGAAACATTTCTCAGGGACTTCTTCATAAACTGTATTTCATGGGCATTTAAATTAATTATGCCAAATATACACAGTACATTTAGCCATTTGTCTTTGAAACGTTTGACAATATTGATAACTTCATCATGCACGAGTAAATACAACACTGAAAGTTATACGTATTCCAACATTTGCAACATTTTAGAAAGTGCTTGTACGCAATTCTGAACATTTCGCAGCACTTTCTCAATACAATTGTATACCAGTAAACAAAGGATGCCAAAACAATTTTCACAGACACATATATATCTGTCTGCATGTATAGATTTCTGTTTGTAGAGAGGAAGAGTAGCAGTTCTTAAGCTTATTGATTACTGCCTCAACTTATCAAAAAGACTTAAATACATGTATAATACATGTAAAATAATTGATGTAAGTGGATTTGGGACCAAAATATATTAAGCATTATATTTTACACTTGACCAAGATATTTTTCATATATTGCAATATATTTAATTTCCGTATGAGTTCCAACCACCAAGTTACAATTACGTAATGTACCTGGTGAGGAAAAGCGCGTGATAAAAAACCCCAGTTTCATCACCCCAAAATAAAAATACAAATTAACCCATCCAAATGATTTTTAAATACAATAAACCACTCTTATAATTCATTACAAAGATAATAAAAAAAAAAATGTATGTGTAACCATTACTGTTTCATAATATAATATTGTACTGTTTCTAAACAAAAACACTTTTAACTTTTTACTGCTCCAGTTTTTCTTTTATTATTTTCATTCTGTAATCACTTTATAATATCTTCTGGCCACCATCCTGGGCTGATACTTAGACCACAGAGTGACTTTGTAGCACCGACATCAACACAGGTGATGAAAATCGAAAATTAACAAAACAATGTCCTATATTCATTAGCGACGACTCTGCGAAATGACATACAATGAGTCAATGAATTACATGAATTGTACATTACCTATATAATTAAGTCTGCTCTATTCAGGAAAACAAAAAAAGTGATGTCTATACCAAAAGCATTGATTGACACCGTAAAAAAGAGAAAACAAAAAAGCCAATTTACAACGAGGGCCCAGTCATCTAAAGGGGAGATGTTAAACCAATAGGCCAAGTTACAAGAAACTATCGGGATAAACTTGCCAGCATTCAGATATCAAAGCTGTTAGTTGACTTACACAGTTGGGGAAACGTGGTCAGCATCAGGCTGAATACAAATTGTGAAAGCTATGCTGTCCAAGTTTGTCTCAATTCTTTCCTGTAACTTAGGCTATTTGTTTGATATCTCCTCTTGAGTTAAATGCATCTGAATTATTTGAACAAGATAAATAATATTAAAAGAACATGAAGTGCAGCATTCTGACTTACCCGGAATGGCCAACTGTGACTGGGCACTGGGCACAATGATCCTTGTGTCTGCAGGATGACTGTAGCCCTGCTCTCTCTCAGTTCGGTCTACTGAAATGCTTTGGGGAAAAAAACTCAGAATCATAAAATTAATCACTGAAAAAAACACAACACCTAACATTTTCCATAACAGGATACTGTGAAACCCACAAAACTATCTTTGAGGTATCTGAGCCTTATGGTAGAGCAGTGAGACACTATCAGACAGGAAGGGGTCTTAATCGGAATTAATACCAGACATTTAGACAACCAACCATTCGACCTCATAGTGTTGTGAGATAGACAGATAGAAAGAGTTTATCCCCACTCTTGGTTTTCATTCCAAGCAAAGTCTTAACAGCTTTCAATTGTTGAGAACTTATTTGAAGTCTTGATACAGCAACAGTTATGGAAACTATGAAGCCATGTCTACTGTCCAGGAGTAATAATATCAAAAAAGCAAGTAAACTGAGTGTTCAGGTTTCTATTAATGACTCTAGGTGCTGTGGGGAAGACAGATTAAGTGATGCTGTAATTGTTTTGTTTCCTGGCAACACGGACAAGAGCAGACACATGGACAGGTGGCACAGTTTGGACAGAGCAGCAGGACTGGATCCAGTAGAGCGGAGGAGGTGTATGCAGATGTCGCAATGCTTATATACAATAGCGACACTTACTAACCAGCAGGTAAAGCCTTCAGAGGTTATCCCCCCCAATGTCACCTGTAGTGACTTCATGGATAATTTCAATAGCAAAGTTAACGGCATTAGAAAACAGATAGCACAGGAAACACACACAGATACTATAGCCGACACATGAAGTCCTTCACAGCCCCTGCCTACCTTGGACTTGTTTAACATAGTAAATCACCAGCAATTGGTCTCCTTAATTACTAAAATGAAAACAACAACCAGCGCACTAGACCCTATACCCACTAAACTGCTAAAACAATCTCTGCCATTAATTATTCACAGAATACACAATATTATTAATGTCTCTTTATCCTCAGGATCTGTTCCTGAATCATTTAAAATAGTTGTACTTAAACCATTTCTTAAGAAATCCAGTGCCGACCCAAACCAACTTAAACACTATCAACCTATCTCAAACCTTCCCTTCCTTTCTAAGGTTCTAGAGAAAGTAGTTGCAAACCAATTGCAAGCTTTTTTAACCAATAATCATCTTTATGAAAAATTCCAATCAGGCTTCCGTTCCGGCCATAGTACAGAAACGGCCCTGTTAAAAGTATTGAATGATGTGTTTCAGTCCTCCAACGTAGGGCACGCCAGTGTTATTATTTTATTAGACTTAAGTGCGTAAGTGCTTAAGTGTGTCAAAATTAAGTAGACTTAATTTTGACACAATCGACCACAAAATCACTGCTTACACTGCTTAGAAAACCATATTGGCCTATCTCGTAATGTGCTGTCATGGTTTAAATCATATCTGTCAAACAGACTCCAATATGTACAGATTAATGAGAACCAATCAAATTTAACTGAGGTTAAGTATGGAGTCCCACAGGGCTCAGTCCTTGGACCTATACTTTTTTCTTTGTACATGCTCCCTTTAGGTGATATCATTCGACGACATAATATTGTAGCGCCCGCTGCGCCGTCGTAGTTAGAGCAGAGGCAAACACTAGATATGGAACAGTAAATGCTCTTTATTAAACTGCAAAATCAGCACTTCTGCTCATGCACTTACTGTTTTTTTATTGTTGTAGTATTTTACATTTTCAATATAAAAAACATTCAAAATTTTTATACTTATGATTAAAAAAAAATTTGAATCAATTTCAAAAATCACTTACAATTTTTAAAATCTTAAAATGATCAATTTAAACAAAATATATAGACTCAAATAAACATGTGCGTAAATCAATAAAACAATAAACTTGTGATAAATGGCAAACTGCCAAACCAACAAAAAAGGTCAAATACATTGAAATTAACTGAAAATGCATCAGATAAATCATAAAACAAATAAAACCATAAAATAAAAACCAAAACCAAAACAGTGTGATGCATTTAAAATTAAAATCCAAACGGCCAATGTATTTGACAAACAAACAAAACAAAACCAACCAAATACCAACAAAACAAGTGCATTTAAAATCAAATAATTATTTAAAAACAATTAAAATTTGTTTTTTTTTAATAATTTCTAAAAACAATCATTCATTAGAAAAGGTTAAAAGATCTTGAACTCGGGCTCCAGCAGGGGGAGATGGCCGTCCCCAGAGGTGGGTCCCATCATGGGATCCTGAACTCCCCCAGATCTTTTATTTGCCAGTTCTTAAAGGCTTGCTCCTTGACCCTCTGGTGGACCTCCAGATTGACGTAATCCCTGACTAGTACCATGCCCCTCCGCGTGATGACAACTGGGTCCAGCTCCTGCTTGTTGAATAAACAGATGTTCCGTCCCTCCCACAGGGCCTGTTTCACTGCGCAGACGACACGCCACCAGCACCTCAGGGTTGTAGATGTAATTCCCTTAGCTGGTCCGTAGAGGATCTGCTGGGCGGTCGCCCGCACAGGAACGGCAAACCTGTGGAGGAACGGAGAAAACAGGAGCCAGACCCTGCAGGCGGAGGGGCAATCCCTAAAGATATGAGCCTCCGTCTCCTTTCCCAGGCAACCCTTGTAGGGGCAGATGTCAAAAGGGGCCAGGCCCCTTCTGTGCATGAACACTCAGGTGGGGAGACACCGATTCACAGCCATCCAGGAGACATCTCTCTGCATGTTTGTGAGCCAAATGTGCGTAGCGTTAGCCCAGATAAACCGGCAGGTTTCGGGAGAGAAATCTTCTATCCGGCTGGTCTCCTGGGTAGATCTCATCTGGCAGATGGTCTTATAATCCCAGGAGGCCAGCACGACTTTATGGAGGCCTACTTCGAGTGCAAAGGCTCGGAGCGCCCTGTAGAACGGCGGGGGATCCCACGAGTGCGGCATGGTGTTATCCGAATGGTCTCAGGCTGCCTGGATGTTCTTGACCACATATGCCAGCCCCGCCTTTATAAGCCGCACAACGTCCGGGACCCCCCTGCCTCCATCCAGGGTACCCTTCACCATCTGCACTCTTTTCAGCCTCTCCATTTTGCTCCCCCAGACAAACCGAAATATAATTCTTGTCACTAATTTTGCGATGACCTTGTCTGGGGGGAAGATCATACCTACGTAGAGGAGTATCGGGAAGAGGATGGCCTTTACGACGAGCAGCCATCGTCAAGGTCCTTGTGCTCCAGCGGTGGATCTTCCTTTGGACCTTGGATAAGGCCTCCTCCCAGCTCTGGGTGCCCGTGTTGGTCCCGTCGATCGTGATCCCCAGAACCGTGATGAACGGCTTCACAGGGAACACGGTCGGCGGGCCCCGGCCGACAGGCCATACCCTGGAGAGGTAGACCTCACTCCTGGCCAGCGGCCCCTGTCGCCCTGCAGAAGCCATCCAGCAGTTCCTCAACCCTGGCCACGGACGGCGCGTCCATGCAGACCATGGCCACATCGTCCATATAGGACAGGGCTTTCAGTTGCTCTCCGCCGGAACCCGGGAGATGGAAACCTGTCACCCGGACGTCCCAGCGGATCGCCTGCATGAACGGCTCCAAACAGAGGACATACAGCAGGACCGACAGGGGACAACCCTGTCGGACCCCCAACCTGACCGGAAATGGTTTGGTCAGGTGGCGGTTCACGAGGACCCTGCTGCTTAGGCCACTGTAGATGATCTTCACCCAATTCCTCAGGCCAAGAGCGAGACCCATCCTCTCCATGACGAGCTGCAGGTATTCGTGGCCTACTCTGTCGAAGGCTTTCTCCTGGTCCACACTGATTAGGACCAAGGGAAGCCCTCTCTCGTTCGAGTAGGCCACGACATCCCTGAGCAGCATGGAGTTGTCGGCCACCGATCTCCCCCGGGCACCGCAGACCTGGTCGGGACCCACAACTTGAGGGAGTGGCCTCTGCAGCTGGAGCATCAGTGCTTTGGCCAGTATCTTGTAGTCGGTGCACAAGAGGCTGACCGGCCGCCAGTTCCTCAGATCCTTTGGATCTCCCTTCTTATGAAGAAGAGAGAGGATACTCCTCTTCATAGAAGGGGCCAGTCTACTCTCTCTTTACATCGACCCCAAGACCTGAGCCAGATCTTCCTTAAGCACCTCCCATCGGGACCCGGTGTCCTTCCAGAGTTAAGACTCTTTATCACCTGGGAGAGTTCAGTGGTGGTGATCTCTGGATCCTCCTACGCCTCCTCGTCCCCCTCGTTGCGGGACTCCAACAGGGACAGAAAGTGATGGATCAGATTTTGATCCACCACCTTCTGATCGTACAACTCCCTGTAGAAGTCCCGCACCACTGTCTCAACAGCCTCTCTGCCCTCCACCTCCTGCCCCGAGGAGTCGATCATGGAGGACATTGCAGGCTGCCTCTCCTTCGTTTTCTTGAAGAAAAAGCGGCTGCATTTCTCATCGTCCTCCATGATGCGGACCCTGGAAAGGACCTTGATCTTTTCTTGCTCCTCCCGATAGAGGGCGGAGAGACTCAGTTTGACCCGGGCCACCTCCTCAGCTAGGTCAAAGCCTCTGAGCTGTAAAAGACTCAGGCGCTGGAGGCGGGTGTTTAGATGGAAATATCTCGCCGAACTTTCCATTTCCCCAGCTGAATGAAGTAGCCCTTGGTCCTTTTCTTCACCTCTTTTCCAGGGCCATTCGGCACGGTCGCAGTCGAATCGGGGCCGCCGAACCAGTGTCAATATGGTGTTGTACTAAATCTGTACAGCTACAGTCCTCATCCTTCACAGCAAAAGTGTCCTTGAACTCCATCAGCAATATCCTCAGCTGTTCCCGTTCTTCTTCTGTAAGGCCTTTGCTGCTCCTCTGCCAAAGCTCCTGCATGGCCTGGCAGGTCTCCCCTGAAGGTTGGACTCTGGGAACACCCTCCCCGGGTGGGGTGCTGTCATCTGTTTCAGGACTGGTTTGGCCACCACCCCCAGTGTTGCTGTCGGACACCCACTGCCGACTTCCCTCTGAGCTGTGGGTGCGGTGGCTGTGCCTTAGTGGTGCGCTGGCCGCATGGATTGTCCCTCTCTACCCCTTTGTTAGTCTCAAGAAGGACCTGTATCTTGCCAATCCACAACTCTGGACGGCGCAGGTTGAGGGCTGCCCCCACATGGCTGAGGAATTCCAGGCCCAGTATACAAGAGTCTCGGACTTCTGCCAGCCAAAACTTGTGTTGGAACTGCCGAACAGCGACCATGACTGTGAGCTGCCTGTGGCCCAACATGGGTGTGTGCTGGCCCGTCATTGTCCGCAGACAGACCTTGGTGGGAGCCCAATGTAGAGTGTGCAGCTCATCATCAGCTGGCAAGGTTCCAGGTTGTAGGATGGAAATAGTGGATCCCGTATCAACTAGGGCCTGGCAAGCCACTCCCCCCAGGGTGCATGGAAGGTACAGGCTTCTTCCCTGGCCAATGCGACCCACAGTGGCAATCACTTCGTCAGAATGGGGGAGGCCAGGTAAATGGGACAGCAATCCCCCTTCTATGCTGTCCCTTTCCTGGCTGCTGAACAGGTTGGTGGGCTGCTGGTGGTTTGCGACTTTCCGTAGTGCCAGCAGCGAGTGTTGTGTCTGGGGCCAGTAGTTTGAATCTGGCAAGCCGTCTCTTCCTCGCTGTCTTCTTCGGTTGGTGCTCCAGCCCTGCAGGTCCGAGTAGGATGGTGGCCGCGGCCGCCCTGGTTGAGCACAGCCTCGACCCGTTTGGCTTGGGCCAAGGCCGGCACCAGAGAAACCGGGGCAGTCAAGCGTACATGTTGCTGTAGATTCTCTGGGGTCAAAGCTCTCAGAAAGGACTGCAGTGCCAGTTCTTCTTGCGCCGCTGCTGGAAAATCAGGGAAACCTTCTTTGGCCAGGCAAAGCACATCTGCTGCTACTGCTCCCAGTCGCTCTCCAGGCTGCCTTTTCCTCTCCAGCAGTTTCTCACGATTTCGTTCCCTTGGCTCCTCCGACCCAAAACGGCATTCCAGAGCAGCCGCCAGGGTGTTGTAACTTCTGTGTTGGTCAGGGGAGATTTCTCGTAGGACTTGCAATGCCTTGCCTTCTAGAGCCATAGCCAGTTCGCCAGCCATTTCTTCTGGGCTCCAGTTATTTACCCAAGCAGCAAGTTGGAACTGTGCTTGGTACGTTTCCCAGGCTGTGCTTCCATCAAATCTTGCTGCCCGGACAGTCTTTCTGTTCGGCCTTGAGGCTTCAGGTGCGGGGTGGGCTTCGGAGTGTACCCCACCAGGTGAAGCGTGCAGGGGTGTCTCCGCCAGCGGATGCTCACATTTGTTACATCTAGATTGGATTACTGTAATGCCATTCTGTCAGGCAGCACAAACAGAGCTATTTCTGCACTTCAGTTAGTCCAAAATGCTGCTGCAAGAATCCTAATAAAAACAAAAAAACATGAACACATCACTCCAGTATTGGCATCTCTTCACTGGCTGCCCGTGCGCTACAGGATAGACTTTAAAGTTATTTTACTAACATTTGATGCACTAAAGGGATTGGCACCTCCCTACCTAAAATATCTCCTTATCAAATACACTCCAGGTATGGCCATTGAGATCACAGGAAGCCGGTTACTTAGCGCTCCCTAAAATACACTAAAATAAGAAAACCGCAGGTGGTAGAGCATTCAGTTATAGGGCCCCGAAACTGTGGAATGATCTTCCAGCCAATGTAAGAGATACCCCTCTGTCTTAGCCTTTACATCACGGCTGAAGACTCATCTGTTTAGTCTCTGTTTTTCTAGCCCATAGACATGCAATTGCACAACTGTCTTTGGAAATGTCCTGCACTGCTTGACCAGTATCTGAGCACGACTGCCTTCTTGTCTTCCAGCAACAGCCTCCTCTGAGGGTCCAACGAGGCACCTCGTCCCCCACCATGGAAGTCTGATGAGGCACAACCCACCCCAGACGCACCTCACCACGGAGGGTCAACAGGGCATCCACACCCAAGGTTTGACGAGCCATCACAACCCAAGCCTGTTGATGGTCCAACCCCCCCACCCCCAATGGCCAGCGAGAGGCCTCCTCCAGAGGGAAGAGCACAGCCAGCAGCACCGATAAAGAACTTTCTGATCTCCTTGCTGCTGTAATAACTATACTGCCTGGAGGGGAGGTGACTATTAGGCCTAGGCCCTAAGCCGTGGACCCCCAGAGATTCATTTTCTCCTACATGCCATCCATAGGAGTTTTTTGTTTTTCTCTCCTCCGTGCCTAAATGGTTTATTTACTTAAATGTTCACTCACTTTATTCTAGATCATGTAAAATGTTTACAGGTCTATGTTTTATTTTATTGTATTTATGTATTTTATTTTACTGTACGTTTGTTGTATGTTTACCAGTCTGTAAAGCGCTCTGTGGCTACACTGCGAAGGGCGCTATACAAATAAAAATTGATTGATTGATTGTTATATTGAGCAATTATTTTTGTTACTTGCATGTAATACCTTGCACTTGAATTTCCACATTGAATTTCATCTGCCAGGTGTCGGCCCATAACTGAATATTATCTAAGTCCCTCTGAATAGCCTGTGCTGCCAAGATTGTATCTGCTGAGCCACCTATTTTAGTATCATCTGCAAATTTGACAAGTTTGCTAACTATCCCAGAGTCCAGATCATTAATATAGATTAGAAACAGTAAAGACCCTAGTACTGATCCCTGTGGAACTCCACTAACAACCTCACTGCAGTTAGAAGCAACTCCTCTAATCGACACTGAAGACTCTGTATAGGAAAGTTGAAGAAAGTGTTTTGTGATAATTATATAATGTTTTATATTAATACTAGCATTAGAAGTAGCTTGTATGCAGGCTAAGCAAAAGGTCAACAAGGTTCATTTGTTAGAAACTCCTGTCAGTAATAAAAGATCACACAGTGCCGAAATAGCCTACAGCTGTTTTCTGAAAATTTATTTGTGACTTAATCGTTTCTCCAGATAGGCAGGAATTGTTTCTGTTAATGAGCGATTGACACTAGGTAAATGACGACCGTGGGATCGCATCTTCCTAGTGCACATCAAAGACAGACATCTGCTTTTTGGATCCATCACCTCTTCATGGGAAGACAGATCGTAAACAGACCCGGACTTGTACCTTCTGATTGGATGAACGACCATAAGATGTTACGTCATTTTCCTATAAAGCTGCACTCATGTTTGTAAACATTAAGTCCTCACTGAAGGAATTATTCCTGACGTGGGGCTTCCGAGCGGCTCGATTAAAGTTCTATTTGCTTTATCTCGACGACTTCTCCACTTATTTCCGAGACGGGTTCTACAGACACCCTCTGTTTCCTATACATCAACCAGTTCATAATCCATCTACTTACATTACCCTGAATGCCTACAGCTTCCAATTTGAGGATCAGTCATGGTGTGGAACCGTATCTAAAGCTTTTTGAAAATCTAAGTATATCATATCATATGCTTTCACATGATCTACAGCTGCAGTTGCATGTTCAAAAAATTCAAATAAATTAGTAAGACATGATCTGCCTCGTCTAAACCCATGTTGACTATCTCCAAGAATATGTTTTTCATTAAGATGCTCCTCTATTTTCTGTCTAATCATTTTTTCCAACATTTTACAGGTGATGCAGGTGAGACTGATTGGTCTGTAATTTCCTGGATCAGTTTTGTCCCCTTTCTTGTGGATTAGTATGACATTTGCTGTCTTCCAGTCAGTTGGCACATCCCCTGTTCTAAGTGTCATTTGGAATATTTGTTAGCGGCCTGTAAATAATTTCCCTAATTTCTTTAAGTACTGTTGGAAATATCCCATCTGGCCCAGGTGATTTGTTTGTTTTTAATTCTGCTAGTCCCTTTAGTACCTCCTCCTCATTTATTCTGATCTCTCTTACGATTTGACTGGACTGATTGTTAACCTGTGGCATCTGTTTTTTTTTTTTGTAAAAACATCTATGAAATACTCCTTTAGAAAATTTGTCACATCTTTTTTGAAGATACTTCCATTTTTGCCCTTTATCTGTTTCACTTCCTCTTTTATTGACCTGTTGCTGTTTTGAAAAAAGCTATTTGCATTAGTTTTAACTCCAAGAGGTATGTTTCTTTCTATTTCCCCTAAAATATAGCTATCCATTTTCAACTGAATCTGTATCCAATGTGCTCCAGTCCACCTCTTCTAAGTATCGCCTCATACTTTCAAGGTTTGCTTTTCTAAAATTGTAAACCATTGTTTTAGACTTGGTCCTTGTTTTTTGAAAGAATGCCTCAAAGTTAACCATATTGTGATCACAGTTTGCCATTGGTTCTCTAACTACTGTCCCCCTGACTCTATCTTGGTCATTTAAAAATAGCAAGTCAATGCATGCACTCTCCCTGGTTGGTTCCCTGACAAATTGAGTTAGAAAGCAGTCATTTACCATCTCAACCATTTCTATTTCTGCTTCTGTAGTCCCAACCGGCCTTTCCCAATCTATGCTTGGAAAATTGAAATCCACCATTATAACAGCCACATCCTTGCTACATGCAGTCCTGATTACACTGTACAATGCAACATCTTTCTGAATATCTGAGTTGGGTGGTCTGTAACACACTCCTACAGCTAATCCTCCAGATCTCTTGTTCAAAAGTTTCACCTATAAAGATTATGTTTCGTTACTGGGATCTAATTTGAGTTCTTTTGCCTCAATGTCATTTTTCACATATAATGCTACTCCACCACCTCTTCGATTTTGCCTGTCTCTCCTAAACTGTGTGTATCCTTTCAACTTGTATTCATCCCCATCACTTTCTGTAAGCTATGTTTCCATCACTCCTACAACATATTCACATGCCAGCACTGTGGCTTCCAAGTCTAACATCTTGTTCCTTATACTCCTGGCATTGAGGTACAAACATTTCAGGACTTTCCTACTAGCAGTTTCCCTTGGTTTTCTTTCCTTAGTGGAACATCTCCCATTGTCAGAGCTCCCTGCACCCCAGGTCCCTAGTTTAAAAAAGGATGGATGTATTGAGTTCCATATAATCAAGTTATAGATCAAGGGAGTAGTGATGGTAATGGTTTAAATCCTATTTTAGGAAATATCTAGATCCAAATGTCAGAGAGAAATAATTGATTTAGTCGTTAATTTATTCAGTAGTTGTGCAAGAAGACACTCGCCTTTCTATTAATGATTCGAATCCCCCAAGATTTAATCAACATAATCTGAGTAATAAATCACATGCAACAATTTTTTCCTGTGTATATTTTACTGAGAAAGGGGTTAAATGTGATGCTAAAGTGCAACAGAAAATCTAACATTTGATGCATTAATCAACAAATTATATATATATATATGGTTTTATCTACATTCAGTCAAACACAAGGTGGAGTATTTTGGTGTTGCTTTATGCACATGGGATCTGTGGGGCCCATAGAGTGAAGCTGAGGCTGGGCTGGAGGCTGAGGGTACCAGGTCTGTGCAGGAGCTGAAGGCATCTGGGTGGTGGAGAACTGCTGGACAACAACTGAAGGCTGAAGAACCCAAGAAAACACAGAGGACAAACATATAGCTGCATCTGCCACAGGTAGAATTACATATAATTACCAACATAGACCACTAGATAATGAAAAACACCTTTTACCATTTGCTGCAGCAATTCTACTGTAAAATATTGTATCTATCTGGGACTGGGGGCATGTGGGGCTGTGTGTGTTCTGTCTGTATGTTGGGCAGTTTGTGTTGTACTCGTGTGTTGTGCTACTGTGCTAGCGGGTTGTTAGTTAGTTCCGCAGCCAAAGGTTAGCCCCGACTGGCTGCAATCAGTTTGTTATTATACATCTGCATATGTGGAGACTTTTTAAAAATGTATAATAATAATATATGACAAATAATTGTACATAGTTTGAAATTAACATTTTGAAAATATAAAAAAACATGCTAATGAACATTCACTTTCAATCCAAAAATGTTAAATGTGAATCTGGGGCAAAAAATTATGTATATAATAAAACATAAAATAATTAACTGACAGTTTAAGGTTAAATTTAGAAGTAACATACATGCCCACATTTGACATCTGCCATAATTTGTTGAGTGTGAAATGATAAAGCACCATATACAATAGAATCAAACTGGTGCTGATGTGCTGTACATCTGGCTCATACACTAGAGCAACAAGGTACATAAACACATAATTATAGGAATCATGTTAGTTCTTCTACTTGAGTATTTGAGGTCTCTGGCTTTAAACTGGATCAGTGATCAATCGAATCCACCTGAGATGTTCTCTGAACCTTCCTAACAAATTGTACAAAGTGTTTAATGTGTGTGGTGAGTGTTGTGCAGTTGACACGGCACTGTCTTACCACAGGTGAATGATTGCAGGTCGCTTTGCAGCCAAAAGCAGAGATGGAGATGGCGATACAGAACTCCAGCAGAGAGAGGACCAGCATCACCCCATTCACCACCTGGGACAGGGAATGTCACACACAACACACAACAATGGTAGAGGTTACACTCATTTTACAGAGTGTTTCAGTTTCTGATAACATAAGGAAGCATGTATCACAAACTAACACTCATTTGTAGTGTTCTGGTCCAATACACAATGTTGTAAATAAGTCTGTAAATCTGTAAGTGGTCTATTGAAAACAAACAAACATACATCCTTGTGAGAACTGTTTTTATTAAATTATCTTTTTCCCACAGTAATGGAATTGTTGAAAAATCTGTAACTGAACTGACACTGCTATATGAATGCTACATTGTTTTTTCTTGCTATACTGTTAATTTATAACCAGAAGCTTTGATGTAAACATATAAATGGTAAGTTTATCATATCTGCAAAAATGCTACAGCAAACCATTATAATATATGTAGTGTTGCACATGTATTCCTTGTGTATTCTACAAAAAGAAAGGTAGACATTATGAAATTACAATTATGTTGTTTAATATGTGTTGGCAATAATGTTCAGATTTGCATCAATTTTTAAAATCTTTTCTTTCTCAAAATAGTGGATTATTTTTTTATGAAATTCTAATCAATACACTAGAAAAGTATAGATAATTTAGATTTAAATGCAAAACGTATATATAACCTTTTTGTAATTGAACATTTAGCATTTACATTTATATTGAGCATCAACATTTAGAATTAAAATAAACATTTATTTTCAATACCCAGATTTAGGATTTAGTTAAATGTGCAGTGAAACAGCAAATATTTTTTTAAATAAATGGGATTTCGCAAGTATTTCAGTATTATCGAAATTTACTTGAAATATTTATAAATGTGGAGAACAACAGGCTTAGAAAGCATGTGATTTCCTTTGGCACCCCATAGAGAACAGCTCCTGTGTTTTACTGGAGGATACAGGCTCTCTCAGCCTCACGTGTGTACATTGTAATGAGTTACATCTCTGTTTGACACTCTGTTACGATCTGTCCTTGAACTCAGCTGTGTCCTACAGCGTCATATAGATATGGGATGTGTGGATGCTCTGAGCTAACAAATCTGTAATATTTGAATGCTATAAACAACAAAAATACAATAACAATTTAGAACATGTGAGTCTGAAAAAGGTTCTACAATTATGTTTTTTTTAATTTATTTACATATTGTTATTCTGAACAATAAAAGTAACATGTTGATGAAAATACCTGAATAGCCTCTGCTGGATGCAACAAGAATATACAGGGTAGCAACAGGAGACACTCATGTAGCTACTGCACAGCACAGGACTGGAGACCGTCTGCTCTACTAGCACAGCTACGAGCGAAAGGGGAACGAGCTCTACTGAGGCTGATATCACAAGATCTATAGACAAGGCAGGGCGGCAGAGATCAACTCGCAAGCCCTCCGCTAATAACAGGAGCAAAATCTCACTCAACTTAAGTCAATAAGGAGTGGACAGGCTCTACTGTATTAGTTTGCTTTTTATTTATTTGTTAAATACAAACTATATACACCACAGGGTGCAGGAGACAGCGCATGCACCCTTTGCTCAACACCAGAGCGGTGGTCACTTGCTCCTCTAGTCCAGCTAGGAGCGAGGCAACACCAAGCTCTATCAGGTCATAATGAATGAACTATACACACAACAGGGCAGCGAGAGCCAGGCTGAGTGCCCCCTGCTGAGGCAGCGGCAGCTGTCCCTTTCTTCACTCGACAGCTGCAGCGAGGCCACAGACCTGCTGTCCAAAGAACTATGTACACAGAGGGGTACAGGCAACACACATGGACCTACGCAACATAATGCAAGCAACTTATTTGCAACAGTAAACTAACTATATACAAGGCAGCCTCGTAGGCAATGTACTTATATACAGGGCAGTCACAAATCCAGGAGCAGCTCACACGGGTGCTCGACTGGAGGGCATAGTCCGATAGGAAGGGAAGCGGTTCAGCACGGTTCCATCCAAAGCAATCACCAGGATGCACTGTCAGGGGCAGACAGGGAGTAAAAGGTCAGGAGCCCATGTCCATAGGCTAATGGGGCTCGGCTGAAGCCAACACCGGGTTCCTAATGGAGGGGGCCCCATAACATCCAGCCTGTAGAACCAAACAAAGGTGTGCGGCGAGGCCCAGCTCCCGGCCACACAAATGTCTGCCAAGGGGGCACCATGAAACAGGGCCCAGGCGAGAGGCGCTGCTTTGAAAGCGCCCGGCCCTGTGTCTGTGCACCGTAGGACAGAAACAGCTGGTCAGAGCGATGAGTGTCCTTAGTGCGTTCGGTGAAGCCGACTCTCCTGCTCCGAAGCAAAGGGAGGAGGATGCACTTTGTATTGCACGAATGTTGTAAGTCGCCCTGAATAAGGGTGTCTGCCAAGAAATAATAAAAAAATAATAATAATAATGAAAAGCCATCAACTCAATAGGCCTGTTGACATGGAATGGAGACAGCACTTTCGGGAGGAAAGCAGGGTTTGGCCGGAGCGTGACCCTGGACTGGGCGTGCAACTCGCTCACATGTTTGGCAGACGTGATCGCCAGCAAAAACACAGTCTTCAGCGACACTAGCTTGAGATCAGCTGATTGCAATGGTTCAAATGGGGCCTTGGAAAGTGCGTCCAGCACTACATACTAAATGACTAATAGGGCACCTTTAAATTAATTTTTAAAACCGCACCGAGGCACAGCCAGAGCTGCGGTGCGCAGATGGAACAGGATGGTGTTAGTTAACTAACTAACAAAGAATACAAACACACATGAAATGTAGCATAACGGAGGTGGGACAGCACTATTTGTGCAGCCAGCCGACTGCATGCGCAGTTTTGTGGTTTTATTCCATACACACACAGAGAGGATCCGTCTCACGTCTTTTAGGTTCCAAGTCAAAGAGGCAAAGAAGAAGTTCCTGTGTGCGCACCCCCTTTATATACAAACAGGGAGCAGGAAGGGACCTGTTTGATTGACTGACACAGGGGCCAATAGGCAGCTTTGATAGAAAGGTGCTTCGATCAGGTTCCAACAGAAGTGTGCTGTAACCCCTCCCCCTTGGGCAGTGCTTCCAAATAGAAAGATAAAGTCTTTGAAAAACGGAAACAAATTTCCCTTATGTTTCTAAAACTGTTTGGGAAGCAAATTATGTGCTCCATTTACCTCATTTAAATTGACATGATAGTATCTGTAGTATATAATGTCACAAATATGGATGATACAGAGTATTATTCCTATGAAAGCCACAATGCTGCTGACAATGTTCATGGCAAGGGCTACTTTTATCTGGAAAAAAAGCAGAACAAAATAAACAACACTTTAAATCAGGAAATTATTTCAAAGGAAGATATAATATCAATTGGTACACTGGGTGGGGGCAGTAGCGGACTGGAGCACCGGGAGAACTCCCAGTGGGTCAGTGGCCTGCAGGCACGATACAAAATATATATAAATACATTACCTGCATTAACAAAAAATGGGGGACTAGAAACCGGTGTGGGCCACTGTCAGCGATACTCTCCTTATCAATTTTTTCAGGGTGGATATAAATGTATTTGTATTATGTATTTGTACTTTTAAGTAATAGAGGCCAGTCAATAAGTATTAAAAAGTCTCGTGATTTTAATGTGACATGGAATTAGTTCAACCCGATTCAATATAGTCGCTAATCATGTATTTTGGGATATTTTCATTATTGTGTTGAACTGACACTCAATATTTTTAAACAGTAAAGGCACAAGAAACAGTTTGCATTCCTGTTGCATTTTATATCTATGGAAAGTAAACTAGTTTACTCACTATGAAATGTATTTTAAGTTCCTAAGTTGTTCTATTGATTTTGTCTCTGTATTTTTTTTTTTAAGTTGTTGTATATCCTAGGACAGGGGTTCACAATTCTGGTCCTGGAGGAGCCCCTATCCTGCTGGTTTTTGTTCCAACTGAGCTCTCAGTTACTTAATTCAACCTTAATTGAAGTAACAATCTGCTTAGATTTGACTTTTTCAATTGTGTAATATAAGCATACTCAACTTACAACCCCTACTGTTTAAAATAATGAAAAGGCTCTGATTTAGGAAATTATTAGTTAAATTAAGGGTTCAATTAAGTAATTGAGAGCTTGGTTGGAACAGAAACCAGCAGAGTAGGGGACCTCCAGGACCAGGGCTGGGAATCCCTGTCCTAGGAGAACACATGGTGTGCAACAGTAAATTATGAATTGCTTTGTTTAATGATGGTACTGTACAAATCATGGAATAGACACATTTCAACTTCTTCCTAAGATATATAAAATAATATTTTTTCAATCTGATTAAGAACATCACTGTCTCCATAGTATCAGGAAGATCAGTAAACTTACCAAGTCTGAACGGAGGCTGTGGTTTGCTGCGATGCAGAGGGAGCCAGAGATGATGTACTGATAGGAGAGAGATGCAAGATATTGAATTCATATCGTTTCCAAAATGTGATTTATAATGTACCAGGGGGAGCCAAGGACATTGCAATGCCCACCCCCCTTTTCTGTGCATAAGTATAGGGAACTATAATTTTCAGCTCATATATACATATACATTGTATTCAGTCTTAAGAAAAGTACAATACATTAATAAAACAAATGGCTAATGCAAAACAAGTACAACTAATAATAACTTATATTTTGCAGGGCTTGTACTCTTTTGATCAGACTGCCATTCTGTGATTAGGTTTCTTCTTTAATTTTTCAATGTCAAGTGTTGGGCCAGATCCAAAGTAAAGTCATTAACTGGAGGTTTCCTATCCAATACGGTTTCTATTTGTTTCTCTTTAGCCGCTGCCCTCCTCATCCCTTCTCGAGGCTCGATGCTAAGACCCCAGGAGACATCTGGAGTGGGCAGTCTTTTATACTGTCAGGCGGCTGACACACCTGCTTCCTCTTGACCACTCTGTCCTCACATCCCTCTTGTAATATAAGCATTTAGAACTATTTAAAAACTACTATAAAAAGACAGAAGAGGATGCTTACAAAGATAGCTCCCCAGACCGGGATGAATGCAGGTGATTTAAGCCATAACATTAGCTGGACCACACCAGTCAGCAAAATAATTATTGCAATCATGATCTGGACAGCCTGGAAAGAACAAAATCAATGAATAAATGGAAATATAAAGTCATGAATACAGTTTTGCCCAACACTACATTATACATCAGAATGGATTGATTGTCAAAGCACTATCCCACTTCAGTGTTACAGTAGTGAATACGTGAGCTCTCTCTTTGAAACACTTGAATACTCACATGCAATCAATTATTCAATTAATCAAAAATAAATTGAGGAAATACAGCTTGCGTGCATGAATGGAGAATGAACGGAGAATGACTGGGGAATGAGATGGATTAATCTGAATGACTGCACACAGGGGCCTATCAGCAGCTTTTCTAATATGTGATATAATAATATTAATGGTAACACTTTACAAGAAGGTACCGGAATTACTCATGAATTAATAGATGAATACTATAGGATTTAAACATCAATACATCATTAACATTAACAGAACTGAGTTCTGATGTTGAGCACTTGAACCCACATTTACCCTGTTATACATGGGATTAACATCAGAACTCAGGTGAAGTGCATGACATATTCATGTGTTTATTCTGTGGTATTCATATATTAATTCCGGAGTGATACCTTGAATAATTGATTGCATGTATTCAAGCATTTCAAAGAGAGAGCGCTCACGTGTTCACCAGTTCTAAATGACAAATGAACTTGAGCACAGGATTAAATGTGAAACACCTGTTTGATGAGAGAGCAAGAGAGAGAAATTGTATTTATAAGCACCTTTCAGAACACCCACACACACTGAACAAAAAGTCAGATCAAAACATAATAAGCAAACAAACAACATAAAATATAGGTAAGAGGGGCAGAAGAGGTCTGAGTGTGAGTCTTTGTGCGAGTGTGAATGTGTGTCAGTGTGTGAGTGTGAATGTGTCAGTGTATGAGTGTGTACATGTTAGTGAGATACAATGAAAGTGATTTTGTGTATGATTGAAAAGTGTGTGTATCTACTAGGGAGACAGATGAGCAGGTGACTAGAGGAAGGAAGAGTAAGAGTCAGGAGAAGGCAATGGAGAACAGATATGTATATATAATATTCCATATTGCCTTTGGGAATGATTTTCTTTCAGATAACCAGGGTTGTGTCCACTCCCTAATGATATGTAACATGTCAGCCCTACAGGATCTTGCCAAAGGAGTTGGGTAGTTCATAAAGAGATTCAGATGGAAGAGCTTCCAAAAGGCACAGCTAGCTCTGTGTTTAATGAGGTGATCATTCTGTAATCAGTGGCTGTCGAAAAGCCTGCACTTTAAACCTGTATACATTATTCTAGAGAGATTAGAAGAGGATCTAGAACCGAAATCTAAATTAAAGGGAGAAGAAGGGATAATGAAATGGATAGGTATGACAGGGAAACACAGAGGTGTCCTACCCCCAGCACTTTCGGCTCTCCTTTCAAGAACTTCCTCAGATGACCCTGGGCCTGGGAGAAGGTATCATTAACCATTGACTGGTAGGTGGAGAGAGTGCTGAACTGGGCTCCTTCTGGGGTCATACTGTCCGGATCTGTGAACTGCAAGACAGAGGGGTCAGCCATGGTCTACCTTCCTCAAGATGGGATTTCCTGCAGGACAAGATACACACAGACACACCCTCAATATCCTCAATATGGTGGCATAGCTTAGCATCCATCCATCCATTTTGAAAAACTACTCCATGCAGTACAAGGCTGCGGTGAGCCTGAGACTGACCCAGCGGACACGGTGCAAGACTAGGTACACCCCAGACAGGATTCAAGAATGGCTCAGCATCTTAGCCAGCAAATCAGTTGCTTTGACTTCTCATAATCTTGTCTCTCTTGCTGTGCATTGCTTTGCAACCCTCCTGCCGTGTGGGGCCCCAGTAGAAACTTTGCAGCAGCAGTTTTATCAGAAGTTACACAGACCAGTTGCATTCAGAATTTTGAATATTATTTTTACGTAGGTTGATTGCTGTTTTAATTGATGCTTTATTGTTAACAAAATTCTAATAAAATGTGTCACTTTAATGTTGGTTATTATTATTTTGTATCTGCAACCTCTGTATTTAAACCAGGTGCTCTTAAAATGAAATAATTAGAACCAAATATCTCTTTAGCCTATTAGCAAAAGTATTTCAGTAAAGTATTTTGAAAACTCAAGTTTGTTTATTTGAAACTTTAGATTAATTGAGTGTAGGAGCAACTGCAAAAATATAACAAAATTAAGTAGGAACAAAATAAAATAATTTAGTTGAACACATATTTATGATTAAGGACTATTTTTTCTTTGCCCAGGCTTCAAATGTAAACGCACTTTTAAACGCACTCGTCTTCACTACCTTTAATATGATTTTGAAACTATTAACAAGCCAGGCTAGTCAAACTTAAACAGATGAACAGGTACAAAATAAACTTTAATCAGTCTGCCATATTAAAATTGTATATTAAATACCTAAGTTATTGGATTCAACTTCTCCATTTTTTGTTTGACTTATTCCTGTTTTGATTATATATTCCAAAAGTAGTCTGATTAAGTGACTGATTTGGACTATTGTATCAAATTACATAACAGATTATTTTATAAGGCAATTAGTATTCTGTACTATATTGAGAGGGACGCTTGTTCACATACAGAAAAAATATATAGTTAATATACTTAAAATTATATATATATATATATATATATATATATATATATATATATATATATATATATATAAAGTACAATTTACCCAGAATGTATTCAGAATTAATGTCAAAATATGTTAAATATATTTTCTAATTTTAAATATATTTTCAATATATTTGTAATATACACATTATTGCCATTTTAGTATGTTGTTATATATTTTTGACAACATCTAAATAAGTCCAAAATAAGTCTTATCTATGTGACTATATTCTTAAGAACCATTACTCTTCCTCTCTACAAACAGAAATCTATACATGCATACAGATGTATACGTGTCTGTGAAAATTTTTTTGGTACCCATTGTTTACTGGTATACAAGTGTATTGAGACAGTGCTGACAGAGCACTTTCTAAGATGTTGGAATACGTATAACTTTGTGTTGCATTTGTCATGGGTGAGGGTGGAACTACAAATAAAACCGGTCGACCACGCCACCCAAGATGACCCGAGGCAGGGGGAACCTGCACAGGCGGACACGTAACTTTGCAAACTCAGCACAGGAGAACAGCAGATACAATATACACTTTATTTATACAATAAAGAGTATAACTCAGCCAGGGATAAAACCTAAAATGGGCACGGTACAGATAAACTACTGAAAGTACAATTAAAACAACAAATTAAAATGCCTTTAATCAGTACAGTGCACAGACATTTTTGGGGGCAGGGGCTCAAGCCAAAAAAAAGGCACCCTGTCCGAGGTGGGGAGGCTGACGAAGTGTGGTCCAGGGGGCAGGTGCTCGGGATAAAGGGCACTTTGGGAGTCTTAGGGAAAAAGGGCAGGGGTTCTGCACAGGTTGAGCCTTACCTGTGCACGTGCCTGCCTTTAATAATATGGGCTAAAAATGATCTTAAGACTAATAAAATAAAGACTAACAACCTGTGCCTATTCTAAAGGAGCTCCTTACTAAATATAGCTAACAAATAAAAACTGGAGGATGAAAAAAACAAAAAAAACAAAGCACTTAGTTCAATTTCTCAGGAACCCCATTTCACAAAAAACACGTTCTAGGACGCCTATAGTTCAAAGTGGAAAGATGCATCCTGTTATGTCTCTGCAAGATCGCTGTCCTCTCATCGCCACACACCTTACTCTCATCTCTATTACCTTCAAGAGCAAAGCGACACTCGGGGCTCGATTGGGAACGGGATCCAGTTTGGAGAAAGCAGCACTATGGGGCAAAAGAGAATTCATATAGCGGGCTATAGTTCCAACAAATAACCGTGGATATTACTCCTTTGTTTGAATTTTACAGAATTAGTCGTATAGCGGTACACAGGGAGGGTTGCAACACAGACGTCAGTAATAATGAAGCTTTCCATCACTTGTCTGTCTTTGCCATTATGAGGCAATGCCGAACCATGCACATATCTTTCATACGGTGTGCGCATGCCTCGTGTCTTTATAATATACCGATAGTGAATACAGCAAATGTATTGATAATATAGTACGAATAATCTCAAAACATACTCTGATAATTAGATGCAGTATATTATATATAGATGCAGTTAACAACATATACATTTTAAATATAACATTTATATTATCCTAATATATTAAGCTTATTGATTACTGCCTCAACTTTGTGCTTATCTAAAGGCTTAAATACATGTATACATATGTAAGTATATTTGGGACCAAAATATATTAAGCATTATATTTTACACTTGACAAAGAGAGTTTTTCATGTATTGCAATATATTTCCAAATGCCAAGTTGCAATTATGTAATTTACCTGGTGATTAAATGTACACTGTGATGAAAAGTGCATGATAAAAAATCCTGTTCCAACACCCCAAAATTAAAAATGTACCCATCCAAATGTCTTTCAAATAAAATAAACCTCTTATTAATTACAAAGAATTTTACATTAAAATTAAAGGCTAACCATTACTGTTTGACCTCAGTGAATGAATCTAAACTAAAATTGTACTGTTTCTAAACAAAAACACTTATTATCCCATCTAAATAAATCACATTATGTAAAATTAAGACATTAAAAGTAATTTGTAATGTTAGTAAAATTAGAGCGAAATTCATAAAATTCAGCGAATTTGAGAGAGTGAGAGAGTAAAAAAAATAGAAAACAAAAGTTCACTAACTGCACAGGCTGAGAGCACACAGCTTTGTTGGATGATGGGAGTGTGAGTCTAGCAACTGTTACGATAATCAGATTTAGTGTAAAATAGTTATTTTGTACCTTCACAGTCTCCGTAGTTGGAGAAAATAATAAGAATGGGAAGAGACAAAGTAAGAGCAGTTCAAAGATGGAGAAGTAATGCGGAACAGCTTGTTCTTGACTGCTCCGTTTTTTCTTTTATTATTTTCATACTGTAATCACATCAATTTATAATATCTTGGGCCATCCTGGGCCGATACTTAGACCACAGAGTGACTTTGCTACACCAATGTCAAAAGCCACCGCTGACTCTGCAAGGACAGGTGACAGAAAACGTAAATTAACAAAAAACGTCCTATGTTCATTAGTGATGACACTGCGAAACAACGTATAACGAGTCGACAAATTACATGAATTGTACATTACCTATATAATTAAGCCTGCTCTATTCAGTAAAACAAGAAAGTGATGTCTATACCAAAAGCATTGATAACATAGAAAAGAGAAAAAATAAAAGGCAATTTACAATGAGGGCTCAGCCATCTAAAGGGGAGATGTTACCCCAATAGGCCAAGTTACAAGAAACTATCGGGATAAACTTGCCAGATTCAGATCAAAGCTGTTAGTTGACTTACACAGTTGGGGAAACGTGGTCAGCATCAGGCTGAATACAAATTGTGAAAGCTATGCTGTCCAAGTTTGTCTCAATTCTTTCCTGTAACTTAGGCTATTTGTTTGATATCTCTTCTTGAGTTAGAGATATTAATATAACACATCTGAATTATTTGAACAAGATAAATAATATTAAAAGAACATGAAGTGCAGCATTCTGACTTACCCGGAATGGCCAACTGTGACTGGGCACTGGGCACAATGATCCTTGTGTCTGCAGGATGACTGTAGCCCTGCTCTCTCTCAGTTCGGTCTACTGAAATGCTTTGGGGACAAAATCTCAGAATCATAAAATTAATCACTGAAAAAAACACAACACCTGACATTTTCCATAACAGGATACTGTGAAACCCACAAAACTATCTTTGAGGTATCTGAGCCTTATGGTAGAGCAGTGAGACACTATCAGACAGGAAGGGGTCTTAATCGGAATTAATACCAGACATTTAGACAACCAACCATTCGACCTCATAGTGTTGTGAGATAGACAGATAGAAAGAGTTTAACAGCAGTGCAAACAGCAGCAAGCAGTAAACAACAAACTTTAAAAATTGGAGAGAGAGACAAGAAATGAGGATAGACAAAGAGAGGCTGGTGAAAGTGTTAGTTAAACGAAACAACACAACGTATATGTATATTTCTTGATGTATCAATAAATTTTCTCCCCATTGATGAGCCCTACACATTATTGAGACAGGTCCACATTGGCCAGCCAAACACTGGGTATGCCATACTTGCCAAACCTTTCATATAACATAACTCAAATAGTCTCCGACAGGATTTCCTGGTTCTGGGAGAAGGTGGAGGAGGTGTATGCAGATGTCGCAATGCTTATATATTCAGCACGTAGTTTTGTTACCTGCATGTAATACCTTGCTCTTGTCCACATCTGCCAGGTCTCAGCCCACTATGAATACAGAGATTGTCTCTGCTGAGCCACCTATTTTAGTATCATCTGCAAATTTGACAAGTTTGCTAACTATAACAGAGTCCAGATCATTAATATAGATTAGAAAAAGCAAAGGCCCTAGTACTGATCCCTGTGGAACTCCACTAACAACCTCACTCCAGTTAGAAGCGACTCCTCTAATCGACACCCTCTGTTTCCTAGACATATACCAGTTCATAATCCATCTACTTACATTACCCTGAATGCCTACAGCTTCCTATTTGAGGATCAGTCTTTGGTGTGGAACCTTATCAAAAGCTTTTTGGAAATCTAAGTATATCATATCATATGCTTTCACATGACCTACAGCTGCAGTTGCATGTTCAAAAAATTCTAATAAATTAGTAAGACATGATCTGCCTCGTCTAAACCCATGCTGACTATCTCCAAGAATATGGTTTTCATTAAGATGCTCCTCTATTTTCTGTCTAATCATTTTTTCCAGGTGAGACTGATTGGTCTGTAATTTCCTGGCTCAGTTTTGTCCCCTTTCTTGTGGATTGGTTTGACATTTGCTGTCTTCCAGTCAGTTGGCACATCCCCTGTTCTAAGTGTCATTTGGAATATTTGAGTTAGCGGCCTATGAATAATTTCCCTCATTTCTTTAAGTACTGTTGGAAATATCCCATCTGGCCCAGGTGATTTGTTTGTTTTTAATTCTGCTAGTCCCTTTAGTACCTCCTCCTCATTTATCCTGATCTCTTACGATTTGACTGGACTGGTTGTTAACCTGTGGCATGTTATCTGTCTTTTCTTTTGTTAAAACCTCTGTGAAATACTCATTTAGAACATTTGCCACATCTTGTTCGTTTTCTAAGATACTTAAAGTTTTGCCCTTTATCTGTTTCACTTCCTCCTTTATTGACCTCTTGCTGTTGTAGTATTGAAAAAAGCTCTTTGCATTAGTTTTAGCTCCAAGAGCTATGTTTCTTTCTATGTCCCTCTTTGCTTTCCTGATCACTTTCTTAACATCTCTTTGTAGTTCAACATATTCTTTGTATTTTGTTTCATTTCCATCCCTTTTGTATGCGCTATACAACATTTTCTTGCTCTTTATATTTTCTTGCATACTTCTATTAAACCATTTTGGCCACTGTTTTTTGATCCTCGCTTTGCTAAGTTTTGGTACAAATTTCTCTTGAGCCTCAAGTAGTATATTCTTAATTCTTTGATCCAGTCTGCCTCTTCTAAGTGCCGCCTCATACCTTCAAGGTTTGCTATTCTAAAATTATAGACCATTGTTTTAGACTTGGTCCTTGTTTTTTGAAAGAATGCCTCAAAGCTAACCATATTGTGATCACAGTTTGCCATTGGTTCTCTAACTAGTGTCCCTCTGACTGTATCTTGGTCATTTGAAAAGATCAAGTCAATACATGCGCTCTCCCTGGTTGGTTCCCTGACAAATTGAGTTAGAAAGCAGTCATTTACCATCTCAACCATTTCTATTTCTGCTTCTGTAGTCCCAACCGGCCTTTCCCAATCTATGCTTGGAAAATTGAAATCCCCCATTATAACAGCCACATCCTTGCTACATGCAGTCCTGATTACACTGTACAATGCAACATCTTTCTGAATATCTGAGTTGGGTGGCCTGTAACACACTCCTACATCTAATCCTCCAGATCTCTTGTTCAAAAGTTTCACCCACAAAGATTCTGTTTCGTTACTGGGATCTAATTTGAGTTCTTCTGCCTCAATGTAATTTTTCACATATAATGCTACCCCACCCCCTCTTCGATTATGCCTGTCTCTCCTAAACTGTGTGTATCCTTCCAACTTGTATTCATCTCCATCCTTTTCTGTAAGCCGTGGTTCTGTCACTCCTACAACATCATAGTCACATGCCAGCACTGTGGCTTCTAGGTCTAACATCTTGTTCCTTATACTCCTGGCAATGAGGTACAAACATTTCAGGACTTTCCTACTAGTAGTTTCCCTTGGTTTTCTTTCAGTGGAACATCTCCCATTGTCAGAGCTCCCTGCCAGGGGCGGTTCTGAGGGGGGCCAAGGGGGACCAGTGCCCCCGTGACAGCAAGCTTGGCCTCCCCTGTGGCCCCTCTAACCAGCACTGTGGACAAAACACCATCAGATAACACCCCCCCAAATTGATGGCCCCCCCATATATGGCTATACGGTGTATTCACGGGGACATTCACTGGTACCCCATGGCCCAGGTGACTATGATGATTGGTGGGGAAACTTATAAGATGAACGTGGGGCTCGCCACTCATTTGCCATTCCCAGTGGTCCTAGGGTGGGAATGGTCTGAATTTCTGTCTAATATGAAAGATCCTATGCTCTCGTTGTCTGATTTGGCTGGAGCACAGTTGGGACATGCATCTGGGGGCCGATCACCCTTAGTGGCTTCAGGCAATAAGCGGGGCGGGGACAGCCTTCCCTCCGACTCCAGTGGCGCAGCAGCCAACAGTACTCTGTCGGACCCGGGGGAGGGAACGAGCTCTGGGACTTGCCAGCTCTCTCCGTCCTCCACCAGGAGGGCCGACACCTCTGGCGCAGCCCCGGATCCCGTCTTCTCCTGGGTTTCCAATTTCGCTCTGGACCAGTCCCGGGATGATGCCCTGGGTCGGTTATATGACCAGATCACAGTTGTGGATGGTCGTATAGTGAATGCACAGAGGCCGCGCTCATATCCCCAGTTCCATATTGAAAAAGACTTACTGTATAGGGTTATCAAAAATCGTGGGGGGGACCCGGTCACGAAACAATTGCTGGTACCACGTTTACACAGGCGCTTTGTGTTTCTCTCTGCACACAAAGTACCTATGGCAGGTCACCTGGGTCGTGACAAGACCTTAAGCCAGATAACGGACCGATTCTTCTGCCCAGGCATCAAAAGGGAGGTAGAAAGGTGGTGTGCTGCCTGTCCGGAGTGCCAAAAGACCAATGCCAGTGTGGTACCACGGGCTCCGCTGGTGCTGTTGCCTCTCATGGAAATACCATTTGAGCGCATTGGGATGGACTTGATCGGTCCGTTACAGAAAAGCTCCACCGGGTATCGATTTGTGCTGGTCATAGTGGATTATGCCACTCAGTACCCGGAGGCGATTCCTCTACGGACAATGTCAGCGACTATGATCGCCGAGGACCTGTTTAAGGTCTTCACTAGGGTGGGAATACCAAAGGAAATCCAGACAGATCAGGGTACTCCCTTCATGTCACGCGTGTAGGCTGCTGGGGATAAAGTCCATCAGGACCTCAGTCTATCATCCCCAGACAGACGGCTTAGTGGAGCGCTTTAATAAAACACTTAAAAACATGATCTGTAAGTTTTGAGCACAGACGCTCGGGACTGGGACAAATTATTGCCGCCCCTGCTGTTCGCTGTACGCGAGGTGCCCCAGGCGTCCACCGGCTTCTCTCCCTTCGAACTGCTATACGAGAGGCAGCCGAGGGGCATCCTCGATTTAAATAAAGGAGGAATGGGAGGCTACTGCCCCCTCCCGGACCTCTATGGTACAACACGTCCTGGACCTGAGAGATCGGCTATCAGCACTGGGGAAAATCTCTTACAGGCCCAGAAGCGACAACAGGGGAGCCCAGTTACGATCGTTCACACCGGGGGACAAGGTACTGGTGTTACTCCCAACCTCAACATCTAAACTGCTGGCTAAGTGGCAAGGACCCTTTGTGGTCACACGTCGCTTAGGGGATGTTAATTATGAGGTGTGTCGTCCGGATCGTCGGTGAGAAAAGCAGATCTATCATCTTAACATGCTGAAGAAGTGGCAAGAGGAGGAAGCATTATGTGTACCTAGTTTTTCCCAAAACAAAGAGTCTGAACCTGCTGTTTCTGAGGTTTGCATTGAACCTAATTTAACAAACACCCAGAAACAGCAGGTTCACTCTTTATTATGAGGCTTCCAGCATGTCTTTTCTCACCGACCCGGGCTCACACCTCTCATTGAACACCATATCCACATGGCACCGGACACCTGCATGTGTGTCAAACCCTATCGCCACCCCCTATTACAAGAAGCAGGCTGTCAATGCAGAAGTGCAGAAAATGTTGGAGCTCAGAGTCATTGAGAAGTCACAGTCGGCATGGTGTAGCCCTATAGTCTTGGTGCCAAAGCCTGATGGCAGCACTAGATTCTGCGTTGATTATAGGGCACTCAACGCGGTGTCTAGGTTTGATGTCTATCCGATGCCCCGTGTGGACGAGTTGCTGGACCGGCTGGGCGCTCCTCATTTTTTTTACGACACTGGACTTAACCAAGGGATACTGGCAAATCCCCCTCAGTCCAGTCTCCCGAGAGAAAACCGCTTTCTCCACTCCTCGGGGTTTGTACCAGTTCCGCACTATGCCTTTTGAGCTGCATGGAGCCCCAGCCACTTTCCAAAGTCTGATGGACTGTGTGCTCTGACCCCACCAACAATATGCCTCTGCTTACTTGGACGATGTGGTGATTTTCATAAGGACTGGAATAGCCACATCGTCCACATCGCAGCTGTGCTCCGGTCCCTTCAGCGGGCGGGGCTCATGGCAAATCCGGGCAAGTGCGGGAGACCAAGTATCTGGGGTACATCTTAGGAAGGGGGCAGGTACGTCCAGTCATTGACAAGGTGACCGCAATCGCCTCCTGTCTGCCTCCTAAATCCAAACAGGAAGTTCGGCAGTTTTTGGGTTTGCTGGGTATTATCGTCGGTTTCTGCTGGACTTTGCCACCCTGGCTTATGCCCTGACCGAACTGACATGAACAGGTGCTCCAGATACGGTCCTGTGGACGGAGCATGCGATTAAGGACCGCCTCTGGCAACACACTGTGTTAAAATGTCCTGACTTTTCTCCCCCTGAATCTCCCCCTGCTGGAGCCCGAGTCCAAGATCTTTTAACTATTTTATGAATGATTGCTTTTTAAAATGACTTTTAAAAATGAATTTTAACTGTTTTTAAAGATTTAGTTGTTTTTAAAACACTAGTTGTTTGGGTTTTTTTTGGTTCAGATTTGTTCTATTTTATTTTTGTCAAATACATTTACCGTTTTGGATTTAATTTTAAATGCATTGGACCGTTTTGGTTTGTTTTTTATTTTTACCTTTTTAATTGTTTTTTTATTTTGTCCAGTGCATTTTCAGTTATTTACAATGTATTTGACTTTTTTTTGTTGGTAGCAGTGCTTTAATCACGTTTATTTTGTTGTTTTGTGCACTTGTTTATTTGAAGTTCATTTATTTTGTTTACGTTAAATTACAAAGATTTTAAAAATTTTAAGTGATTTTAAGAATTGATTTTTAAAAATTTGAATCATGAGTATTAAAATTTGTTTGAATGTTTTTTATTGTAATGTAAAATACTTTTACCAATAAAATAGTATTTTCTCCCCCTGAATGATCGACTCCTCGGGGCAAGAGGTGGAGGGCAGAGAGGCTGTTGAGATAGTGGTGCGGGACTTCTACAGGGAGTTGTACAATCAGAAGGTGGTGGATCAAAATCTGATCCATCACTTTCTGTCCCTGTTGAAGTCCCGCAACGAGGGGGACGAGGAGGCGGAGGAGGATCCAGAGATCACCACCACTGAACTCTCCCAGGTGATAAAGAGTCTTAACTCTGGAAGGACACCGGGTCCCGATGGGATCCCTGCTGAATTCTATAAGATCTTTTGGGAGGTGCTTAAGGAAGATCTGGCTCAGGTCTTGGGGTCGATGTACAGAGAGGGTAGACTGGCCCCTTCTATGAAGAGGAGTATCCTCTCTCTTCTTCATAAGAAGGGAGATCCAAAGGATCTGAGGAACTGGCGGCCAGTCAGCCTCCTGTGCACCGACTACAAGATACTGGCCAAAGCACTGACGCTCCGTCTGCAGCGGCCACTCCCTCAAGTCGTGGGTCCCGACCAGGTCTGCGGTGCCCGGGGGAGATCAGCGGCCGACAACTCCATGCTGCTCAGGGATGTCGTGGCCTACTCGAACGAGAGAGGGCTTCCCCTGGTCCTAATCAGCCTGGACCAGGAGAAAGCCTTCAACAGAGTGGGCCACGAATACCTGCAGCTCGTTATGGAGAGGATGGGTCTCGCTCTTGGCCTGAGGAAGTGGGTTAAGATCATCTACAGCGGCCTAAGCAGCAGGGTCCTTGTGAACCGCCACCTGACCGAACCATTTCCGGTCAGGTCGGGGGTCCGACAGGGTTGTCCCCTGTTGGCCCTGCTGTACGTCCTCTGTCTGGAGCCGTTCATGCACATGATCCGCCGGGACGTCCGGGTGACAGGTTTCCATATCCCGGGTTCCGGCGGAGAGCAACTGAAAGCCCTGGCCTATATGGATGACGTGGCCGTGGTCTGCACGGATGCGCCGTCCGTGGCCAGGGTTGAGGAACTGCTGGATGGCTTCTGTAGGACGACGGGGGCCGCTGTCAATAGGGCCAAGAGCGAGGTCTACCTCTCCAGAGCATGGCCTGTCGGCCAGGGCCCGCCGGCCATGTTCCCTGTGAAGCCGTCCATCAAGGTTCTGGGGATCACGATCGACGGGACCAACACGGGCACCCGGAGCTGGGAGGAGGCCTTATCTAAGGTCCAAAGAAAGATCCACGGCTGGAGCACAAGGACCTTGACGATGGCCGTTAAGGTGCTGGTTGTAAAGGCCATCCTCTTCCCGATACTCCTCTACGTAGGAATGATCTTCCCCCCAGACAAGGTCGTTGCAAAACTAGTGACTAGAATTATATTCCGGTTTGTCTGGGGGAGCAAAATGGAGAGGCTGAAGAGAGTGCAAATGGTGAAGGATACCCTGGATGGAGGCAGGGGGGTCCCGGACGTTGTGCGGCTGATAAAGGCGCAGGGGCTGGCCTACGTGGTCAAGAACATCCAGGCTGCTGGCAAGAAAGTGAGTTTTATGAACCGCTTTTATTTTGCCAGCAGCCTGAGACCATTCGGCCTCTGCGCCATGGATAACACCAGGCCACACTCGTGGGATCCCCCGCCGTTCGAAGTAGGCCTCCATAAAGTCGTGCTGGCCTCCTGGGATTATAAGACCATCTGTAGCCAGATTAGATATACCCAGGAGACCAGCCGGATAGAAGATTTCCCTCCCGAAACCTGCCGGTTTATCTGGGCTAACGCTACGCACGTTTGCCTCACAAACACGCAGAAAGATGTCTCCTGGATGTCTCCCCACCCGAGTGTTCATGCACAGAAGGGGCCTAGCCCCTTTTGACATCTGCCCCTACAAAGCTTGCCTGGGGAAGGAGACGGAGGCTCATATCTTTAGGGATTGCCCCTCCGCCTGCAGGGTCTGGCTCCTGTTTTCTCCGTTCCTCCACATGTTTGCCGTTCCTGTGCGGGCGACCGCCCAGCACATCCTATATGGTCCAGCCAGGGGATTAACATCTTCCACCCTGAGGTGCTGGTGGCGTGTCGTCTGCGCAGTGAAACAGGCCCTGTGGGAGGGACGGAATATCTGTCTATTCAATAAGCAGGAGCTGGACCCGATTGTCATCGCGTGGAGGGGCATGGTACTTGTGAGGGACTACATCAATCTGGAGGTCCATCAGAGGGGCAAGGAGGAAGCCTTTAGGAACTGGCAGATACAAGATCTGGGGGAGCTCAGGATCCCATGATGGGACCCACCTCCGGGGACGGATATCTCCCCCTGCTGGAGCCCGAGTTCAAGATCTTTTAACCTTTTAATGAATGATTGTTTTTAAAAAATGATTTTGAAAAAACAAATTTTAATTGTTTTTAAAGAATGATTTGATTTTAGAATGCACTTGTTTTGCTTGGGTGTTTTTTGGTTGTTATTTTGTCAATACATTGGCCATCTGGATTTAATTTTAAATGCATCAGATTGTTTTGGTTTTGTTTTTTATTTTATCATTTTATTTGTTTTATGATTTATCTGATGCATTTTCAGTTACTTTCAATGTATTTGACCTTTTTTGTTGGTTTGCAGTTTGCTTTATATCACAAGTTTATTGTTTAATTGATTTAAGCACATGTTTATTTGAGTTTATGTATTTTGTTAATCATATTAAGATTTTAAAAATGTTAAGTGATTTTAGAAATTGATTTAAAAAAATTTTAATCATAAGTATTACAATTTTGAATGTGTTTTTATTTATTGAAATGTAAGATACTAAAACAATAAAAACAGTATTTTCTCTCCCTTTTATTTTACAGACCGACGCCTCGGAAGTTGGAGGTCAGGAACACCCAATCATCTATTTAAGTAAAAAGCTATAGCCCCAGGAGCGTAAATATAGCACAAAAAGGAGTGTCTCGCCATCAAATGGGCTGTGGAGATGCTCCGCTACTACCTGGAAACGGACCACGCCCCCCTGCAGTGGCTGCACCACATGAAAGACTCGAATCATCACATCACACGGCGGTATTTCGCCTGCAGGACTTCCACTTCCGAGTCCGTCACCGCCCTGGCCCTCAGCACCTCAACACTGTCCCTTGTCCCATCCTCTTCTTCCTCCCTTTTCTCTAGGCCCGCCTATCAGGCGGTTCTTTTCTAGAAGGGGGGGTGACAGGACACTCTCCGTCACCGCACGGCTGCTGCTGACACGCTGATAAGGTGC
The DNA here is from genome assembly GCF_036373705.1 of Amia ocellicauda. Taxonomy (NCBI): domain Eukaryota; kingdom Metazoa; phylum Chordata; class Actinopteri; order Amiiformes; family Amiidae; genus Amia; species Amia ocellicauda. Next base: position 59,659,259 of record NC_089850.1, read on the forward strand.
TCATTGGCTGCAGCCGTGTTGTCGGCTGGAGGCAATGAGAACCGAAGCGATTGTGACGTCAGTAGCAGCTGGGCTTCGTCTATTTATTCCCTCTCTCCTCTCCCTAGTAGGAAGTTGTCCGGAGAACCGAGGACAGAGGCTCAACCAATACTGCCACCCTGAGCACGCAATTATCTGTATTCTTTGTCTATTTAGTTTTGCAACTGTCTTTGTTTTGTGTTTTGTTGTGGCAAGAAGCCGACTTTTGTTATTACCGAACCTCAATAAAGCCAAGACAACGCCGGCAATCCAAAGACTCCTTTTAGTTCTTCGCCCGGCGTTTACACCACCCTTTGCCTTGGACAGCACATCTGGAAACCCGTCTGCCTTGAAATGTCTGCCTAGGAGAGACCTTGCTGATGCAGTATAACTACCTTGTGTCTTGTTGCTGTGCTCAGTCTTGCCATGGTTTGTGACTTTGACAGTAAACTGGCTTCAGCAACCTCACCTTGTTAGCTGAGTTTGGCTGTTCCTCACAGTTTCATTCCTCCTACACAGCTGTGTCTGTTTCAGTTAATGATTGTGTTTCAACCTAGATATTGAATTGATGATCATTAGCACCAGTTTTGTATAAGTGTTTAATCATATACCTGACTATATGCCTACAAAATCCCTGACTGTGTGCAAGTGTATATAGAAGAATTGATGCTGTTTTGAAGGCAAAGGGTGGTCACACCAAATATGGATTTGATTTAGATTATTCTTCTGTTCACTCACTTTGCATTTAGTTAATTGATACATATAATCTACTAACATGTCTATTTTTGAAAGCATTCTTACTTTACAGCATTTTTTCACACCTGCCTAAAACTTTTGCACAGTACTATATATCTGCAGCTGAACGAATGTAGGCTTGCAATTAAAAAGGGTGTGAATACTTTTTTAATGTGATAAATCGAATGCTTTTGGAAAAAATCCTAATTGAATCCAAATCAAATTCTAAATCTGAGACACAAAATGTGGAAAAAGCTCTGGGGGCCAAATCCTTTTCAAGGCATTATGTTTAAGGGCATCATCCATTCCACACAAGAAAGACAACAGTAACAGGAGACAAGTGCCGATACGCATTATCTGTACTGATCAATTTCTTAAAATTATTTTATTGAATGTATAAATTATACGATATATAAATGTGAAATTCCCAAACAGGACTTTGCAATCAACACAACATTCTGTACCGTTAGGACATCAGACGACTGCATAATGAGCTTGACGATGCCATACACTAGCAGACACAATAATGGGGAGTCTGTCCTGAAACAGAGCTCTGGAACGATGAATCCCATGATTGTGTGAACATTTATAAACAATTTAAACTCGTAATTCAACTGAGGATGAGTTCTACTGGCATTTTACAACAAACGTTTTTTACCCTAAATTACGACCAAAAATCACAGCTGTGCATGCAATCACATCCCTAATGCTACCAATGCATTTTATCATCCTGTTACATTGATCCAGGCTTGTAGTCGGGCTGTTTCTTGTGCCCACTCCTTTGTTGAGCTCCTCCCAGGGTTTCCTGTAGCGCTATTGAGAAATCGGTACCGATCGGTAACGAAAAAAAAAATACAACCAAAAAGCTTTAAAGCACAAGCACACATGCTCAGCTCCCTGTTCTCATTCTCCACAGCTAAACCCCATCCTCAGGCACACCCCACTGGACGATACATGTTCCCCAACCCCCCCACTCGACAATACTCGATCACCCCCCCCACCCCGCTCAACAAATCAGTATCAGACTGCCTTGCCTGTGCACATTTCTGCGGGAAACCCTGCAGTCCTCCTATAACATTCCAACAGCTTCAGAGCATCAATCTCAAAACCTGCCATGCTGGGTTTCTTTCATCCTTTACAAGTCAGGTAAGAGTTCCAGATTCCCACAACCCTTTGTGTAAAGAGCACATCAACCTCCTCTTGAGTCCCTAGGTCCTGGTTTCACTGGTGATCCAGAAGCAGAGCTCTGGGTTTGTCAAGACCTTTCGGGATTTGAAAAGGTTTTGTATAAAGTCTAGGGTTGTACATTTCAAGCAGTTGCATCTATATCTCTTTTCTCTATTCTTGTGACCATTTTCACCTTTTTCACATCTTTCTGACAGTGGGGGAAATGCGTTCTCCATTAAAAGATGTTTCGTAGAAATAAAATAGTAAAATGCCAGTAAAACACATCCCTAGTTTTAAAATTATTATTCTACTTCTGCATAAGGCAGTGGTTTAAATATAGTCAACATGATTCCATCATAAAAATGACCACCAAAGTACATTATATTACCAAAAGTAAAGGAAGTTAAGTCTCCTGTCCCTGCTATTGAACTCTACCAGAGGGGGGGTGTTGTGAAGGACCCCATGCCCAGCCAGTGCAGTGTTGTGATATTGGGGACCACAGGGCCCTGCCAGCACTGAGGGGGATTTACAGTGAGGGGCCCCTGTACATCTACCCACATCTACCCACCTGTCCCAGAGCTGGTAGTGGAGCACAGCGGGTTCAGGGAGAAAAGTACAGTGCTGTTAACATTTCACAACACCAATAAACCGGAACAGCAAATTAGGATAAGACCATAGTAACCAAGGTTTAATCGCCATACTAGAAAATGGAGGAATGGCACAGTTGTGCTGCCCTGGCTTAAGGGCATTCGTCACAAGGGTGGTGCTTTCACAGAGCTCTGGTATCCCAGTAATTTTGGTAACGTAGTGTGTACATTTATGTATTAGGGATCAACACGAACCAGACGTGTTTGTGATTTTCAAATGGCCGTGATGTATGAACACTAGACACAGACAGAGAATCCGGAAGACTGTCCTGTTTTTCAGATGGATGTGAAATGCTGAGGAAACAGGAGATTTAGCATACTACAGCCTGGCACCTCCTTTGTTATACTGCTGTATTTGATATTTTTATATGTAAGGTCCTGTGGCGGCCATGTTTGTGAGGGGCAGGGTTTAAAAATGCTGACCACTTACATTGAGAGGGGCAATCAGTGGCCTATTGGGATGTGTCCCTCACTGAGGCAGAGAAAGCTCTGGGGAGTAGCCGTCAGTCTCGGGTCAAGCTGAGGGAAACCAGCTGATTGCTTGTGTTTGCAATTGATTTTTTCATAAGGCACCATGGATTCTTTCTGTTTGAACCTAACTTTCTTACAAAGTCATCACAAACAGATCTGGAACTGGTTGATCCCCACTGGGCCATTTAAAAAAACATGAATTTCAAGGGTACTGCTCATAATTGTAATAAGTAATACATAAAAAAAAAAAAAATATATATATATATATATATATATATATATATATATGTGCTGCATGTAAGGAATCATTTCAACTTGGAAAGACTGTTATTTGTGCTTAGAGTGTCACAACACACTACGAGACTCATTCAGTCCTCTCTGCTGGTGAGAAACAACGTGTCCGAATCCAGAGCCTCTTCCACAGCGCAGCGCAGGAGGCGGGTCTCGGTCTTGGGTGCCTGGGGGGGGCATTCAAACTTTAGCCTTCTTGGCGGGGGGGTCAAGGAGGCTGATCCGGGGGATTCCGGTCGGGGGAGTGAAGGGGATGCGTGGGGTCGTCACCTTCTTACCGATCGTCTCGATCTGAGGAGAGAGAGGGAGGGGGTAGATAAGAGAATAGTTACAGCAAGGCTCACCCTGGTGAATATTGCAGAGGTTGGTTTGACCTAGGTTTACACTGGTTCCCTATGGGCTCAACGTGCCTTCTCTATGCTGTACTGCACTGGACCCTGGGAATTGGGTCATATTCCCTTTTACACATCTACAGGCGCGTTTACCATGGTTGACAATGTTTTATTTATGGTAGAGTACAGTAAAGAAGCGCTGAAGGCCTGAGAGGTGTCAAACTGCAGTCCGGGTTTCTGTTCCAACTGAAGCCCTCAGTTACAGAAAACAGGACGAGTTTGGCCCCTCTGACGTCAAGAAACGGAAGAATTCTGTTACAATTTAGTCATTTTCCCTATTGGCGGCCTTTTGATTTGCAGTTACGCCAAATGCTGTGTTTTTCTCAATCTCAATGGGAAAGACAGAGGTACAGGAGGTACATAGAGACGTCTTTGCCATTTTTATCCAATGGGTGTGCTGTACTGCTCTGAGGGCCGCTCAGGATCCGGGGGACAGTTGAGTCCACAATCGACAATCCAAAATCATTATATTTGAAAGCATGGGATATAAACATAATGACCCCATTCACACTTGAGATTTAGACCGGCCCAGGGCCGGCCTAACTCATATGTGAACGGGGTCATAGACTTAGGCCGGCTCTGGGCCGGGTCAAAACTAGTCCCGCTTTTTGACCCGGCCTAAATCTTTCGACCCAGCCGAAAGGCGGCCTAAAAGGGTGGAAAGTGTCAGCGTGTGACAGAACTCAAGCCCCGCCTCCAGAGATAAACACAGAATAAACACGGGCACCAAGACAGCTCACACCACTGCAGGACACACAGTACTGTCTCTATATTGTTTGAATGTCATATCGATCTATAGCCATAAATGTACTGATAAATTTCGCTAGCTCACATCTTTATATATATTATAAAAGTCTAGGTTACGTAATGCATTAAAATGATGTAAACAGTTCAAACTACTTGGTCGATTAAAATAAAAGTGTGTGTAGCTGGTAAACTTGCTATTGTTTGTTCTTGTACTAAGTATGATTGAAGTCTGAATTTTAACAGTATGCATTTTACACGTGAAAATTGCATTGTGAAATTGTGAACGGGACCATAATTTTATGAATTATCCGAATTTTGCATTAAAACGATATAAATTTAACTGAAGCAGGTTTCCATTCAAATCAGTTCATTTTAATATGAGACCAGCTGTTTACTATGCAATATGAAATGCAGTTATATTGAGCTGAGCAGGACAATCACAAATGCCAGCGTTAGAGGTGACAACTGGGACGATGCAGAAATGAAAGCTCTGTTTACAACGTGAATGAAGATAAAGTTAAAAAACAAACGGAAGGAAGTGTACAGCGCTGCTGTCTATGAGGATATAACTATAGAAGCATCACAGAGGCTGATTTCAATGCATACGATTGCACACTAATGCATACGATTTATTGTGATTTAATGCAGATGTCCTAATAAAGGTGCTTTGCTTTTGGGTGAATTGTATAACAGCAATTTTAGACTTGCAGAACCGAAGATAGACATTTGAAAAGGGAAATATATGAATTTGATTCCCCATTGAACCGGCACATTTTTAATTATTTGAGAAAGCTTCAGCAGCAAAGGGTTAAGATAACTTTCAAATAAATTATAGAACCGAACAATAGCCAATCGATATTAATAAGTTGTGATTATAAATACAGCGCATACACCTGTAAGCAGACCTAATGTCATGCGTTGCTGGTTTGTTTGAGCAGATTTGTTTACTTCCCGGCATGCATTTCGTTTAGGTCACCTTTTCGCCCGCATATATGACGCACTTAGGCCTCCTAAAACAGCAAATGTGAATGGGGTGTCTGAAAAAAGCCGGACTAAATTTGAGGCGGCCCAGGGCCGGCCTAATAAGTGTGAACGGGGTCAATGATACTAATGAGATGAGAAGTTTTCTTTCATTTCTCCTGCGGTCGCACAGTGTGTGTTTAGCGCTGCTTTAATTAACAATGACATTTTAATCGCGCTGCAGGAAAACGGCAGAGCCCGGTGAGCAACTTACACTGAAACAAATGTAATCAAACCACCAGGACAGAACTCTTCAGGAGTTTTTGAATCGTCTCACCTGGAACCCAACACTGTGCAGTTTGGGGTGGAGATCGTCCAGAACTCTCCTGCCATCAAATATGAAGGCTGGTTTCAGCATGGTCTTGTAGATCCTGTCAAAGTCCATCTCCTGCACATAGAGAAATAAGAGAATTAAAACAACCTGAACATGTCAAGCAGGGGGAATGGTTATTCCCCTATAGTAAGCCCCAGGGGTGTGTTGTGACCATTAAGCAGGCGTACACTGAAGGGTCACATTTCAACACTTTAAAACATATAAACTGACAGATATCTCTTGATGGAGGCTGTGCCATCATTAAAAGCACTACATTCAATTGATTTGCGATAGGTTTATCTCGAAGTGTGCCGTTCGAACTGAAACAGGTGACTGTTTGTCATGGTTAGAGAAAAGTAGTGGATTTAAAGTAAAATGCAACCGATTTAAACATTGCTATGAGCATCGTGCTTCATCCACATAACCTAACATATCTGGCTTACTGAGCATACGTTTATGCAAAAAGGTCTAAACTTAATCCTGAAAGAAAACTGAATTTATAATATCAGTAACTGGCCTAGCACTGAATTCAGCACCGTGCATCTTGCTGGTCAATTAACTCATCATTGACTAGTCTTACTTCCTTCTAAGTCATATCTAAGTTTTTAAGTTCATCCCTTAAATGAATACATTCTTATCCAAACCCCTGAGTTGCTCTTAAGACGTCTGACTTTTTGATCAGACACGCTTTCATTCATCTGTTTCACACAATATAATCCACTACCTGAAGACCAGGTTTGTAGTCTCAACTCTCTCAAGCGAGCACTATGTTGTATTTAGACTGTAGCGGACATAATGACTCTCTATATGCTGCCATTTCTAAAAACACAGTTTTATGCATCATTTTATTTCTGTCCTGTAGGTGGCGCAGTCACCTCGGGCTGGAGTGTCGGCACAGCATTGATCTGAACTGACCTTGTTATTGCGAAAGACAAAACACTGATTCATACAGATTGTACTGGAATAAGAAAGTTAGTATTTAACGTGTGAAAATACACACACTCACTGTGACATTAGCCAATTCTAAAAACCAGCACAGGCGAGTGGCATTATCGAGTGATGTAAAAACTGCAATGTACTGCGATCTAAGTGACATTTCTCCTCCTTTCTTTCTTGAATGTGGCCTTGCTTATTGCGCAAATCTCCCGTGTGGATTCACTCCTCTGTTGTTGTAAAGCACAAAAGAACAACGCTGTCTTCCCTGTTTTTCCCCGCCGCCATGGGTACAGTACACTTCACATTGTCTGTGTTAAGACCATGAAACTCTTAACACTGGGCTGACCTGAGAATACAGTCGTCAGTGCAAAACCTGTTGGATAGGTCCTCCTCTGTGAAATCGTAATGAATAAAGACATTTCAATCAATAATTCCATCCGGCAGCACAACTTGCAAACTCTTTCTGTGGAGACTGAAGGAAACGCTTGCTCTATGTGTACCCTCTAAGTGTGAGTGGATTAGTGGTGAACGCTTTGTTCTAATATGTACAAAAGGATTAAAAAATGCTGCTTATGAGACGGCATGGGTTACCCGAGTATAAGCAACTAGAATTGTCTGGCGAATAAATAAAAATCATTAAAAACAATCACCCCATAGTTAGGAGGAATGGTCCCATCTAATTCTCGAATGACTCCATAACAGGAGCCATACTGAAGCAGCGGTACCTGGCTGTATTGCTGGGACTGTTTCAGAGAACGGGCCAAATTTGTCTTACCTTGAACATGTCCCACTCTGTGCAGATGACCAGAGCGTGGGCGCCTTCGCACGCTTCGTACGGGTCCTTGGTGACGGTCACCAGCTGGGACACTGGTCAACACACAAGACAAGACAAGGGCATTGGAGTCCTCCCTGAGCACAGCCTGAATCTGAACCTTTAATGTGTAATGCCAGTGACATCAGAGAAAGCAACATGCACTTCACTGCACTGTGAGCATATTTGAAATAAAGAGAGCATCAGCCTGTAACTCTGCGATATTCTCATACACCCCACGGTGAGAGAGCACTCCGGAGGGAGCTCAGCTGTGTTCAGGTACAAACAGCACCTTGTGAGCTCGGCTGCTCTTGCGTTCACACTGGTCTTTTGGGAAAGGCACCTAAGGCGTATGACACCCTGGGGGAATGGTCCAGCTCGCTGCCTGTGAAATGGAGATGTAGATACTGGAGGACTCTCTGAAACACGTGAGTCTCAGGCAAAAGTAGTTATTATTCTTGGGCCCAAACATGGCTGCTTGTAGCACTGTCATTTGTACTAGGGGCGTACAGCACAGAGGTTCCTCTGTACATCTCACTGTGTGTGCTGTGTGTCAAGACCCCTCTGCAACATTAGCAACCTCATCACAAACATGTTTAATATCCAATTACATAACTTAGGAATGCAAAGCCACATATAACATGCCTTCTTGTGAGAAATAGTTTTGTTTTACTTGTTCCACTGTCCAGGAAGGAAGACGTGTAGCAGGGAGTACCTGTACGTTGTGAGATGCAATGGACTGGGGCTCCACAGGCCCAGAGCTAGACTGACCCAAGAACTGTAGTCAGGGAATAAAATTAACACCCACCACCCGCCAAATGTGGGTAGATTTAGCCAGTGGCGGGTAAATCTGTCAATCTTACCAGCCACTTTGGCGGGTAGGCAACAACTGGGCGGGAACTCAACTTTTAGATTCTGATAGAGTATTTAGTCGGTATATTTCAAAATATGCATTACTTTGTTGACGTTGCAGTGTTTGTATGTTAATTGATTTGGCAAACCGCAATATCATGTTTTTTGGAAATATATGGCATCTGGACAGTCTTCGGTCCAGGAGGACATATTTCATGGCGAGCAATGAAGCAGAAATAAGGTGGTTAAGGATGTGGAAAAATAATGATTTTTATTTAATTACTTTTCATAGTCATTATTACTGACTTTTAATTACCTGGATCAAAGTGTTTCAGAACTATGACAGAAAAGGAAAGAGCAGCAACAAACACATTAATACACACACAGCCAGCTATTGCTATTTATTTTGTATTCGCTGGAACTCGAGCGCACAGTTCTGTTTCGAGCGCAGAGCAGCAGTCTGAGTGTGGTTTGGAGAGGAAAAGTCAATCGTTTAGTCAAGTAGATTGCATAAATTAGCTAGAAAGCTAGGTCTTAATTATTTTGCATTTCGCTGTTGTGACCGGAAAACATTGCCACAGGACGCTAATGTTAAGGCATTTTCATTGCAGCTCACATTGCTAAACTGGCAATTGAATGAAAATGTATAAAAAATGAAAAAAGAAAAACATATTGGTCGGTCAGTTACAGCTGTAACTGCAAAATATTCCTTTATAAAACAAATAGTCACAACATTTATAGTTAATTTGAATTTGTGACAATAAAATGTTGTGATAATGTCGGGACAATAATACAAGAGTCAGACACGAGATGCGTGAAAGTTGACAGGTCTGCTGTTATTATGCCATTTCCATATGGCTTCTAATGTATTTTTACATAGATATTTATTTAACAAAGTTGTTGTGTTAGATAAGTATTCATTAATTGCATCGATTACAATATATTATTTTATGGGGAAACGATTTGCGATAGAGACATGCATTTTCTGCTGGATAGTGGAGATTCTGCACGTGCAGTTTGTTTACATTGCTTCTTTGCTGGCGTGCATCGTATTGCCCAATGGAAAGGACATTACTGTCTGTCATCATTCATAGAGATTATATTTTTTACCCAACCACAGACCGTGACTCTATGAATATCTAGCCAATCCAATTAAATCCTTTTAATTACGTGCAGAGACCCAGAGAAGGGAGTAGCACTGAAGAGGAAGAGGAGTATGAAGAGCAATAATGTGTCACCATATAACAGCCCTTCTCATGTGTTAGTTTAGTGTGTTTATACAGATCCCCATTAGCTGCCATGTTATTGCATATGTGATTGATTAACTTGAAAACGATGCTCCCGCCTCTACTAGCAAGTGTTCAATAGAATGCAATGTTTTGATCAAAGACCTTATAACACTTGCAAGCAGAAACTGTGTGGCAGGATGTTATTTCTATCCAGATCCTTTTCCCTCATACACATCTGTCTAGTCTATACAGGTGTGCAATTAGCTTTTGTTATAGTGTTTGTTTAATTACCTGAATAAATGCCACGTTTTAACATGTTCACCACACATGTACACACCCTTATGAATTTTTGTGATGTTTGCAAAATACCAAGTGGCTGGTAAGTTTTTTCCTTATACCAGACACAGTGGCTAGTGGCCAAAAAAGTAAATTTTATCCCCTGACTGTAGCATATCGTAAAGTATTTTATATTTTATATTAACACTGCAGAACTTCCCGGGGACGTGGAGATGCTTTACCTCTCTCAGGGTTGTCCTCAGAGATGGTGGGGTGAGACAAATCCTGGATGATTTGTTCCTTCAGCACCTTGGGGTCGTAGATCTGCAGCTTGGCCCCTTCGTCCATCAAGTACTTGGAGATGTAGATGCTGGAGGACTCCCTGAAACATGGAAGTCTCCTATCAGTCAACGTGCAAAATCACATTCTAGTCTATATGGAAACTCATACCAGTCAACACAAATTATTGTATTAATCAATATGAACTCTCATATCCATTAATAGGAAAAGCTAGCATCTGCTATATGTGCAGGACTACATTGTCACAGATTATTTCAAACTAACGAATGACTTGGTATCCTATAATCATAACCAATATAAAACAGTCCCCTTTATAAATAGAAAATAGAAAACTTTTGCAATTCGAAGGTGTATTTTCCTGTGCTAATACCAACCTGAGCGAGATAAAAACGAAAGCGTTTCACTGGCTATGTTTCCATGCTGGTAAACAAGTCAAGACTGTAGTGGTACTGTCATGACACACTGAAGGAAGTTATGGCTGGTTACAGTTTTAAATAGTTTTGGTAAATGTTTTAATACAAATTCAACACTCATTGTAATCCAGAAGTGCAACTATAAAGGAAGTCATGACACTAATTGTGTTGACTTTTTACCAGCAGTTAAGCACAGCCATTGATTTCTTTGAACTTTAAGCTCTTTCAAAATTCCCTCCACCTGTCATTAATTAACTTGGGCATCTGAGGTCTGAGTGTCTCTTTAAAAGGGAAACCATTTCCTGCCAGTCATACTGTGAAGAAATGCAAGTCACTGCTGACTTCTGCACAGGTAAAACTTTACTCTTCATGGCCCTTCAAAGCGTTTTTTTTAGGTCAGAGGTACAACAAAGAGGTGGCAGAATTCCAGTAGTACAGCTTTTAAAACTACACACTAACTCCACCATCTACCTCCACTGAATATCCCTCATTTAAAAACCGAGACTATCAGATTCGATTATAACACAATAATCGGAAAATAGGAGTCATTGGAACTGGGATTGAGATTAAATACAATTGTACCTGCCTGGATATGTCGCATAACATCTTAAACTGCTGTATGTGTGCATTCTAGCCCAGTTACATCACAATCACGGATATGAAGCAGTACTGTGGTGTGAGAAAAATAGCATTGAAGTAAAAGTGGGAGAAATCCACAACAAACACAAACTAATAATTTATTGACCTTACAAATGTACAACAGCGGTAACATGTAATTAAACTTGACTTTATTACCAAGCAGTCTAGCCCTGTTATCACTGGAGACTGATGCTTGCTGTGGATTGTTTTAATAATTAGTTATGCATACTATTATTTTGCGATTGTGCTTGTAAAGATCAAATCAGTAAGTAAGGTAAGGGGTGAAAGTGAAGAGCGCTGTGTTTCGATGAGTAGTCCTGACTAATGTGGGGACACTGTTATTCAAATGGAGGGAGAGGAGAGGAGAGGGGGAAGAGAGGGTTGCAATTACCGTGTATCACCCGTGTCCTTTTTGAAGGAGAAGCCCAGGAGGGCGATTTTCTTTCCTGTGACGGTGTTGAAGAGACAGTCGATGATACGGCACGCAAACCGCCTTCTCTGGTACTCATTCATGTCAATTACCTGAGAGATTGGGAGTCAAGGACAGACACACAGAGACAGAGGGACACAGTGGAAGAGACCCAGACAGTCATACATAAAATGTTGAATGTAGGTACAGAATAACTATGCTGAAGTTATCACAGAAATCAATGTACTGAAAATTGTTCTATAATTCTGAATACTAATAAGAGATGACAACCCCTGGCTAAAACCTTTAATCTGTGACACTTTTAACAGGTACACAGAATGCATGTAAACTCATAATGTGTGTTTTCTGAGGTGAGCAACATCCACAATAAATCCACAAGCCTTCAATATTTTAATTATTTTATATCGATCAAGGGTAAAAGCAGTAATTTTAGTCTTGTCACATATAATGGCAACTGTACTTCTATAAAAGGACAATACAAAATAAAAATTATATATATATGAAAAATAATAGTTCCTGTTGTTCTACATTCTAAGATATAATTAATTATGATCAGTAATACGTGTCCAAGAAGAACCACACAAATGTCCGAAGCTGGAGATGCTCAGAACACTCTGGTACCTGTTGCCAATATGTCGCCACTTCAGGGAGATTGAGCGCCTCACAGAGGTACACGAGATTGAGGACATCTTTCTGAAAACAGCTGCCACCAAATCCTACAGGAATAGAAGGTCTCGATTAAATGTTGAAATGGAAAACCAAGCTGGTCTAAAAAGAGGACAACCATCCATTTCAATGTCAGATATTCATGGTGCAGTTCTGCAAAAAATTTAAAACATGAAAGGGTGCCAGAAATGCCGTCTTTCATATCAGAAGGTTTCAAAAGAAACAGTTTTTAAAAATCAGGCCCGGGATACAATTTGAGAAATGAATGCGTGACGTGGATAGAAATTGAAACAAACCTCAAAACTACCACTTACATTCTTCGGTCCTTGAGATACAAAAATATATCATGGCAGGAACTCTACAAGATGATATATTTGAAATATGATTAAATACATACAGCTGAATAGATGACAAAAGCAGGTTCCCCAGCCTGGTCCTGGAGGAATCGAGTGTCTTCTGTTTTTCATTATAATAATTATTGTTATTATTATTCTGGTTCACAGTGACTAGCAGTGCAATCGCTCCCCGACAGGCAGAGCTGGGCTTCTGGTCTCAAAGGCCCGGAGGCTCCACTCACCCACACTGGCCTTGAGGAACTTGCTGCCGATGCGCTGGTCCATCCCGATGGCCTTGGCCACCTCCTCCACGTCGGCCCCGGTCGACTCGCACAGGGCGCTGATGGAGTTGATGCTGCTGATTCTCTGGGCGAGGAATGCGTTGGCTGCCTGGGGGAGAGACAAGAGTATCACTGCCAGCGCTGGGGGTTCAGCTCGTCAGTGTGTGGGGGAGGGGGGGGATCACTACACAAGTGGTCTGGCTGCGATGCTGGGTGCTGTTCCTCTCACGGAGTCAGCCTAGAACAAACCGGCTTCGAGCTCACTGTAGCATCTAATGCAAATTAGTTCAAATGTTATTATTGGGGCTAAACATTTTTTCCGGAGTAATTTTTTTATTAGGTTATTCCATTACAATTATTGATGTACTCATATTTATCGATATTTTGAACCCATTTGCTTTCTTAATAAAACTTAATAACTATTAGTGTCCAAACAGAACTGGCATATTTTTACCAACATGTCTTAGCTAGTTATTATGAATGCCAGGGGTGGGCAATGCCAGTCTTTGAGGGCTGAAGAGGTTTCTGGTTTTCATTCCACCTCAGGTCTTATTATATATTTTTTATTCCATTTCTTAATTGAAAGGGACCTACAGGAACCTGGCCAGGTGACAATCAATGCAAAGCCAATGGGGCTTGGCGTTGGCATTCTTTTTAACACCAGCTCCAAAGACTCCAGTTTGAGCTTTTCATTTTTTCAGCATCTCTCCATACAGCTGCAGTGTTTCAGACACACTGCCTATGACTGAGGTAAAGGGTTTGATTTTCCAGCATTGGTCAAAGGTGTGACAATGAGAATGCGTCGCAGCGCTCTCACCAGCTTGGAGAGCTCAGAAGACCAGGTGTTGGTGGTGATGATCTTGTTCTTGGGCACCCAGGTTTCGTAGACGGCACACAGGGCGTGAATAGCCCTCTGGCCCTCGGGTGTCTCGTCACCCCCAATCAGGACGCGGTCTGGGTTCTTCAGGTCCCGCACGGCCGTACCCTCTGCCAGGAACTCGGGGTTGGACAGCACCTGCCAGAACACAACACAAAGACTCACAGTCACCCTCCAGACCACAGCAGCAGCCAAGGACCTGAGCTGGACTCAGAAGGACAAGGGGGTTGTATGTTGCTTGGTTTTAACAACTCCTACCGTTGTCCTGGTCCTTGGAGGGACATAATGCCTACTGATTTTTGATCGTACCCAGCCCTTAGCTCCTTATCTTGTCTAATAAATTCAGTTTAATGCTCATTCCAGATTAATCAACATATCTGACATTATCCACTGAACATCTTAAATCTGAGAAAACAAATAATCTAATAGAGGGCTAGTTTTGGAACAAAAACCAGGAAACACTGCACACCTCAAGGACAGGAGTTTGACAACCCTATATTAAGCTATTTAAATTGAGAGAGAGAGGGAGGAAGGGAGAGGTCAATAATAAGTGTTTTTTATAATAAGTGTGTGCCAGTTACAGACCCTTGCTGTACATTCCTGATGATGACGCAAGCGCTTTGGCAAATGCAGTTTACTGTCTTCCCAATAAAGCCTACAATTAACAGCTTTTATTTAAACCAGAATGATGAGAAACACCTCTGAAAAGAGGAGGAAGGGACGCATCACTTCTCCATTTCACATTTCAGAGAACAAAAGCCAATTCACGGCTCACCTGCAGGTTGAGGCTGGGCTTGGTATTGGCGTCAAATATCCTCCGGATGCTCTCGGCCGCGCGCACCGGCACCGTGCTCTTCTCCGTCACGATCTTGTACCCGTCAGACACCTCCACTATCCGCCGGGCACAGGCTTCGATGAACTTGAGGTCAGCCGCCCGGCCCTTCCCCATGCCGTAGGTTTTCGTCGGGGTGTTCACCTAGCAAGGGTGTAGTTTACACACAGAGTTACAGACTCGTCAAAACTTGAATAGTAATATTTACGATCATTATGGGCATACGATGTGTTTCGTGTCTTTTTTGGTAGGTGGCACGGTCACCCTAGGCTGGAGTGTTGGGACGGCATTTATTTTTATAGGACCCCCGTCTTACAAAAGGCAAAATAAAGTATAAATACAGATTGTACTGTAATTAGAAAGGTACTTTTTACCTTGCAAAGACATTCGATTCTGAAAAATCACACACTGTAACACCACTGTGCTTTAACGTTCTCATACAGACAGGCACAGGCGAGTGGGATGATTATGCAAATGTTGGAATGCACTGCGAACAAGTTTGCTCATTTTGAACCTTTCTGGAATGTGGGATTGTCCTCACTGTTTAGAATTACTCTGTCTTCACTGCTTTTCCCGCAGCCTTGGACAGAGCAAGACTTCACGTTGTCTACAGAAACTTTATTTACTATCAAAGTGTAAGACCATAAAACGCTAATACTTGGGTTTACATGATAATAATGACTCAAGTTGCTTTAGGGAATTCAAATACAGTGTCTTTGTCATTTTGTTCCACTATCCAGAAAGGTATGGCAACACATCCTGAAATACTGAAATACTGAAAAAGCAAACGTGCTGGCTTTTGACATCTGCTATTGTCTAGGAGGTTCTCAGTTTTTACGTTTTTAAAGTTGCTTATACGATAGAATCGATCTGGAAATGTCCTATACATATTACTCACACAATATAGCGACACAAAGTTAAACAAGAACATAATTTTAGGAACAATCCTCCTCTTGGACACTCAGACAGTCTGATCCTCTTAGCCAACTTCCTCGGTTCATTTCTACACTTTTATAGGCATTTAATCCAAGAATAATTCCTAGAACAAAGACCAATAACAGACAGTGCTGGCATTGTTCCTCTAATAGGATGATTAGATTAGGTTTCCGTAGGATTACCCTTCTGAGTGTGGTTATTCTAAGCATGTACTTTGCCTTGGCTTTTTCAATTTTTATGATGGGTGACTGTTTTGTACCTCTCCACATTTAAGTGTGATTTCACTGTAATTCACTGTGTTTTTCCCATATTGCACTACAGTAAACCTTAATCGGCATCATACACAGCCAGGGTGGAGACAATCCCCTTCATCTCCGTGTCTGACTCACAGACTGGGGGGGGGGGGGGGGGGAGGGGAGAAAATATTCACAGATTCTGCAAACCACACAGGATGCCAAAGATGAAATCAGACCTGGCAAAAAACACGGTCCAGTCACAGAAGACTGACTTATTCTCAGGAAAAAAACTAAATTGCACAATTAGTAAGGTTCATGAATTCGTATCGTATGAATACCACAGTAAAGGAAGCAATAGCAGATCCTGATGTGATGACAAGACAAAGTGTTTTTTACTTTGTTTGAGATGAGCTTAAGGACCCAAACCGGATCATGTTTTCTTTGCATTATAATAACAATCAACTAAATCTTCAGGAAAATACCAGGCTGGTTAAACTAATAAGACACACCTAGGAAAGTGTGGCTACACGAAAACCAAAAGCTGTCTGTGAACCAACCCTGTGGGCTACAACAGAGCCTTTACTGAAGCCAGTGCGGACTCCACTATAGACTGGAGCGGCGTTGTGGGGACTATAGGGCCCAGACTGGAGCGGCGCTGTGGGGACTATAGGGCACAGACTGGAGCGGCACTGTGGGGACTATAGGGCCCAGACTGGAGCGGCGCCGTGGGGACTATAGGGCCCAGACTGGAGCGGTGCTATGTGGACTATAGGGCCCAGACTGGAGCGGCGCTGTGGGGACTATAGGGCCCAGACTGGAGCGGCGTTGTGGGGACTATAGGGCCCAGACTGGAGCGGTGCCGTGGGGACTATAGGGCCCAGACTGGAGCGGCGCTGTGGGGACTATAGGGCACAGACTGGAGCGGCACTGTGGGGACTATAGGGCCCAGACTGGAGCGGCGCCGTGGGGACTATAGGGCCCAGACTGGAGCGGTGCTATGTGGACTATAGGGCCCAGACTGGAGCGGCGCTGTGGGGACTATAGGGCCCAGACTGGAGCGGCGTTGTGTGGACTATAGGGCCCAGACTGGAGCGGTGCCGTGGGGACTATAGGGCCCAGACTGGAGCGGTGCTATGTGGACTATAGGGCCCAGACTGGAGCGGCGCTGTGGGGACTATAGGGCCCAGACTGGAGCGGCGTTGTGGGGACTATAGGGTCCAGACTGGAGCGGCGCTGTGGGGACTATAGGGCCCAGACTGGAGCGGCGCTGTGGGGACTATAGGGCACAGACTGGAGCGGCACTGTGGGGACTATAGGGCCCAGACTGGAGCGGCACTGTGGGGACTATAGGGCCCAGACTGGAGCGGTGCTGTGTGGACTATAGGGCCCAGACTGGAGCGGCGCTGTGGGGACTATACGGCATATTGCTGACATACTGATTCTGGTTACAAAGAGTTAATTAGTTGTCTAAGTGAGCTACACCAATTAATATTGCTACTATGTTTGTCTATGATTATAAAACTTAAATAACAGATACATTCAAATGGCACGATGCGAATTTCACTCACAGAAATGAAGACGAGGTCTGCCTCTTTAATGGCAGAGTTGATATCGGTGGAGAAGAAGAGATTCTTTCCTCTGCAGGACTCCACCACTTCCTTCAGACCAGGCTGAAATAACAGACACAGGGTTGATTAGGTATAACACACAAACACATGCACAGAAAAGTACAGACTCACATGGTTCAATTGGTACTAGGGCTAGAAAACTGACCAGATCCATTATTATGGGTCATCTCTTTTAATCACTAAGGGTCTGTGTCAGTGTCTCAGACTGTTTATAAAGGAATCTAAGCTCATGTGTGTTTCTTCATGAACAGCCCAGTGACTCTGTCAAGGCGATTCTGTACTGACTGTGGCAGAGAAGTTGGGTGATGTTTCAGCTGTCCTTCACGCCATTGATTATAAAAATGTGAATTAAATTAAAGCTGCATACACAATAAGGCTTTTTCATGGTTATTAAATACTGTTCATTCTGGTATGTTAAAAAGTCTAAATTAAATTAGATATAATTTATAATATAATATAAGTGTGTTACAGTAACTCTAATGATCTTCTCACTAAAAATAATTTCACAAAAGCTTATTCTGAAAACCTGACAAGTGTAATTAACTGAATTCGAACTGCTGGTCTCACTCCTGAGTAAATAATTCACCGGCTTTGAAAAATCAGCTCCTTTACCTCATAGATAGGCAGTGTATCGGAGTTCCAGGCTTTAATTCTGGACTCGTTGACGTCCACCACTGTAACCTTGATCTGCGGACACATCTGCGCAATAACGCTGCACGTTGGACCCCCAACATAGCCGGCCCCGATACAGCAGATCTTCTTAATCTGAAACATGGCTGCTGTAGGGAACAGAGAGGAGATACATTAGTCACTTAAACTGAAAAAACTGACATCCTTACGTCAGGGTTTAAAAAAAATACAGAAGCACAAAAGTCTGTCAACTTTCTATTGTCTAGCACAAAGTGTAATTTTGTATTTAACCATCAGAGGCCGGCAAATTCCAGTCCTGGTTCAGGTTTTAAAGATACCATTCAATAAGGCTCTGTCTAAGACCTAAAAACTCAACACTTATTTGAATTCTTATCATAATAATAAATTCAATTAAGCAATTAAGACCAAAGGTACAATGAAAACCAGAAACCTCTTTGACCCTCCAGGAGTGGAATTGCCTGCATTAGACTTGAGTCCACCCTCTAGGTATTATAAGGGCAGTTCACAACCCTAGTGCTGGGGACACAATGTCCTTCTGCTTTGAGTTCCAACTGATGTCTCAATTACTTTGAGCTAATAATTTGCCTAATCAGAGTTGATTATTAATAGTTTTAAATCCCTGTGGATTTA
The DNA here is from genome assembly GCF_036373705.1 of Amia ocellicauda. NCBI lineage: Eukaryota > Metazoa > Chordata > Actinopteri > Amiiformes > Amiidae > Amia > Amia ocellicauda. The sequence continues at coordinate 59,678,018 of NC_089850.1, forward strand.
AAAGGGTCATCCCTTGCCACCTCAACCACAAAGGGGACATGTGTTTGCCCGACCCTCTCAGATTTTGATAGAAAGATTCACCTGAATTTGAATATCCTACAAACGTATAATAATGGCATGATTAAGCCTTCGAAGCTTGAATGGAAGAGATTTCTGATTTCAGAAAATACATAATTGCTTCCAATACCAAAAAAGGGAACACAGTGTTTAGTTTTCACCTCTGCTTTAGAGCCAATTTAATTATCAGTTGAACAGTGCCATCTGCCTCTGCCCGGTATAGAGGACCATAACCCCTGATTCTCAGCTCTGCATGACAGTCACTGGAGAGGCTGCTTATTACATACTGCCATGTACAGCTGAATGTCAGTTTTTGTTAAAAACTCTATCTATGTGAAAAAAGTTCAATTAGAGTTGCTTTGCACAATAATAAAGTAGTAGCTTCCAAACCATAACGACATAACTGTCATGTCAGAAGTATAGTCCGCAAACAGAAATGAATATTCGTCATAAAGTAAATTTTACAATATGTATGTGTAGTGCCACCGGTTACTATTTGTATGTATAATATGCAGACACAGTTGTAAGGGCGCGTTACAGCCCCGGCTGCAGCTCACTGGGTGAGTTACTCATTATGCCCGTGGGAGATCTGTAGCTGCTGAAAGATGAATAACTTTAATGTAACTTTTCAACATCTCTGAAAGACTGCAGTCAGTGTTAAGTAAAGGAGTGGTCCCAATTATGAATTACAGCTGCTACATTTCCAGTAAGACTGGTTTCGCAATATTCAACAGCCACGAAGAGGCTTCGTCACTCGGGTCTTCTCGGGGAGAAATATTTCAACTCAGTAAAGGAGTAAAACAGAAAACAGCGCTTTTAACTCTATGCGTGAAAACCAGTCGACATGCAGTCATGCCAGCGATGAATTGTATCCTATAAAACCGAGTGACAACCAAGAACAGCTTCATATGAGCCGATGGAGAATGAAATCCTAAGCGATAAAATAAAAATCATTGTTCATAACACACAGCATCAGTCAACACAAACTCAGAGCGGGGCAGGTGTACCAGCATCACTTTCCTCTTAATAAGAGCACGTAGTAAATGAATTAAATTCCCGGGCTTACCTTGACAGCCTGCAGAAGCGCCGAGTCTCCGCAGCTAATGCGCTCTTCCTGGGAGAGACACCAGGGACAGGGCAGCCAATCGCCGTGCGAAACGTCACAACTACGTCACACGCCAGGAAGCGTGGCATCAGTGCAGCCCTGCGCAGCGCTTCACACAGTCGCGTTCGTGTAGCGCAGGTGGCCGCAGCTCTGCGCAGATCAGCCAATAGGAGCGCTGGGATTCTGCAAACCTGCGCAGAACTGTGGAAATCTGCTCTTCAAAAACGCTACTAGATTATTTTTTTCTAACGCATGTGTGGTGATTACTGTGAAATAAATTCTCCCTGCAAAGACTGACGCATCTGTTCTTCACGTCTCTCCCTCAATTGAGATTAATAATAATAATAATAATAATAATACTTTAATTGTCCAATAAACTATGTATTTACATTATATTATTATTATTATTATTATTATTATTATTATTATTATTATTATTATTATTATCTGTATTATTGTTGTTGTTATTATTATTATTGTTGTTTAGACTTTTACATGTAATTTAGACTTTTTAATACATTATTACAGTGATTGATTTTATTATTACTATTATTGTTACATTTCTCAACAGACATTCATATCCAGGGTGGCTTAAAACTAAACTAAAATAAGGCATAACAACATTACACAATATATTATTTTTACATACAATTAATAATTTATACAGCTGTGTTTTTACTGGAGCAATCTAGGTACAGTGCCTTCCTCAGGGGTACAACAGCAGTGTCCCCCACCTGGGATTATGTCATACCAATCCACAAGAAAGGGGACAAAACTGAGCCAGGAAATTACAGACCAATCAGTCTCACCTGCATCACCTGTAAAATGTTGGAAAAAATGATTAGACAGAAAATAGAGGAGCATCTTAATGAAAACCATATTCTTGGAGATAGTCAACATGGGTTTAGACGAGGCAGATCATGTCTTACTAATTTATTCGAATTTTTTGAACATGCAACTGCAGCTGTAGATCATGTGAAAGCATATGATATGATATACTTAGATTTCCAAAAAGCTTTTGATAAGGTTCCACACCAAAGACTGATCCTCAAATTGGAAGCTGTAGGCATTCAGGGTAATGTAAGTAGATGGATTATGAACTGGTTGATGTATAGGAAGCAGAGGGTGTCGATTAGAGGAGTCGCTTCTAACTGGAGTGAGGTTGTTAGTGGAGTTCCACAGGGATCAGTACTAGGGCCTTTGCTTTTTCTAATCTATATTAATGATCTGGACTCTGGGATAGTCAAAAGTGTAGAATTGAGAACAAGGGCAGTGATGTTCAGACTGTACAATGCACTAGTTAGAGCTCATCTGGATACTGTGGACAGTTCTGGGCTCCACACTTCAAGAAAGATATTGCTGCTCTAGAGGCAGTTCAGAGGAGAGCAATCAGACTTATTCCAGGTCTGAAGGGACTGTCCTACTGAGAGACTGAGGACCTGAACCTTTTCACCCTGGGACAGAGGAGACTACGTGGTGATTTGATTCAAGTCTTCAAAATCATGAAAGGCATCGACCACATCAAACCAGAGGAGCTTTTCCAGATCAGCAGGGACACACGCACCCGGGGACACAAATGGAAATTGGGCTTCAAGGCATTCAAGACAGAAAACAGGAGACACTTCTTCACACAGAGAGTAGTCACAATCTGAACAAACTCCCCAGCGATGTGGTTGAAGCTGAAAATTTGGGAACATTTAAAAATCAGACTGGATAGGATCCTTGGATCACTCAGTTATTAATGGACACCAAACGAGCACAATGGGTTGAATGGACTCCTCTCGATTGTAAACTTTCTTATGTTCTTATGTTCTTATTTATCATCATCATCAGAGCCGTTTCTAGACATAAGAGACATATGTGGCCACTTAGGGCCCGCGGCCGCTAGGTGGCCCCCTAGCAGAAACTAATAATTATTACATTTAATATATTTTACATTATTTTCTATAATTCATCACAGTGATCAGTTTTCAGATTGAATGTTATGTATGATAATGAATCAAACATATGTTATGCTATAGAAACCTGCTATCAATCTGGTTTTGTTATACGTTGGGTGTAGCAGAAAAAAAAGAAAACATATTTTAGGATTGCCATGCAACCAAATTATAATGGCGCATCAATCTGTCGTAAAAAACTGAAAAACAAGCATAAGAGAAAAGAATTGTAATATTAGTTCATTATGCTTCGTTTGCATTGCTGTACAGTAGCGTGCTTGCATACTAACTGTTTTAATGACGATGACATGGGTCTGGCTGTTTCCTGGTTACTTTAACTGGACAGTCACCTTACCTGCCACCAAATAGCGTTTTATTATTAACATGGTGGTTGTATATTTGCATCTATGGCGAGTTTTACCTTGAATAGGATCTGCAAGAGTTTATTTTTTAATTTTTTTGGCCTCAGTAAAGATCTGTGCTACAACACTGCTACCTAGTTCTGCAGCGTCAATGGCCAGGGGCCGGATTAATTCAACACTGTGGCCCACCCGTATTAGAAAACTACAGAACTGTACTCTGTTGCGGCTTCATTTTTAGTAAGATGACACTTTCTTCTAATCATAAATGTAACCGCTATGATGTACAGGTGTGTAGTTTGCTATTAGCGGGTGGGTCAAAGTTTTGATTTAATCCGGCCCCAAATTAGCTAATAAGTACATTAAAATCAGCAAATGGGATCTGGCAATTGTTGCTTTGTCTATGTCAAACTATGGGGTGCGCCTTCCGGGGGGGTGCACTAGGAAGGCTCGAGATAGGTACAGTTAAAACAAAAGTGTAGATAATTTATATATATATTCAACATATTATATTCTAAAATAACTAATAATAATAATAATAATAATAATAATAATAATAATAATAATAATAATAATAATAATAATTAAACTAATTAAAATTGCAATTTCATTCATGATTATGTATGTTTGTCCAATTACTTTTGAGACCCTAAAATTTGGGGGACCACATCTATAAGTGGGTGTAATTCCTACAACATTCACCCAATTTGGATGTAACTACCCTCAAATTAAAGATGAAAGTCCACACTTAAAGCACATCTTGATTGTTTCCGTTCAAATGCATTGTGGTGACGTACAGAGCCAAAATGATGACAATTATGTCACTGTCCAAATATTTATGGACATATTTTTATGTATACACAATGTTAGCTGGTTTCACAAACTTCGATTAGCCCTTGTCTTGGACTAGCCTAATCCGAGATTTTTATTAATCCTAGTCTTTGAATCCAGTCCTATATGAATAACATCACTATATCTCCATTAAAGTCATGATAGGCAGATATAAAGAGACATACATTTACACCAAAATCTATGTATTGAAGAATCTGCTTCCAAACACGGTAAATATTTTAAGAGCAGTTTCCAATGATTATTATAAAATTTGTAGAGTAAAATATAACATATTTATTGTAGGTACATATAGAGTCACGTCACAAGAGGGCAGTCAAGATCTAGAAATCTTAATCCGAAAATCAAGGCATTTTAATCTTTCAGTAAAATTCAAAACTGAAATTGTTTTGTGAAAATAATAGCAGTTTTATTCACAATTGTTAATGTAAAAATAGTAATAATAATTTCTGTTTAAATAATACATTTTTCTACAGGAATTTGTGCACTATGACCCCTTTGGATTTCACTGCCTTCTGAAATATATTGGTAAACCAATTCGCAAAACAACTTGGACAGCTTCCTCTTCTTTAAAAATTTGCCCTGATATCTAACTAGACAATATTGCAACACAATCACACGCAAAATGCAGATACTTTCATGAAGCAAAGGAAATTACACCTGACCGAGACCCAAACCTCAGCCTTTGTCGACCGATCACTTATTGACCGCAGACCGGATTTATGCGCTGATCGACAGAGTGCTTAGTCTTTCTTGGGGCATGAAGATATTAAATCAGTCCCTCTACTACTGGGGTGTCAGACTCCAGTTCTGGGGTGTGTCTGCTGGTTTTTGTTTCAACAGGAGCTCCCAATTACTTAATTAGTCATTATTTACTCTTTATGCTTATCAAAAAACTTTCATATACATTTTTTATATCCAGTATCTTACAATTTGTTGATGACTCAAAACACTGAACCCAGAGTCTGGACAAATAAGTGTTCAATTAATCCAGTTAATTGTTTAATTGGAACAATTACGGAGCCAAAAGCTGGGTTTAGTTGGAGCTTGGAAATGGCCAATAATTCCATGGAAAAGAACCGTTGCTGGTCCATTCATGACACAGATGTTCTTGGCCATGGTGGATGCCTGCTCCAAGTGAACAGAAGCATTCCTCACAACAGCACCACCGCGACAAGCAGGACAGTTGTGTCCTATTGAGCCTTCTTGCCAGAACGGGTGTGCAAGAACAACTCCTAAATGATAACGGACTGCAATGCAAGGAGAAAGTCATCACAGTAACACTACGAGACAATTGCAGCTTGGTCAGTGTGTCATGGCAGAGAAATACAGAAGAGAGCAGAAGTGGATCTCGCTACGGTCAAAGAAAGAAAGGGTCTACTGTCCTACACAGTGGAGGTAGCTCCAGATGTTACCTGTCACCACCGCATTGCCCAGCTTCAGGAAACTGCTGCGGTTTCTGTTGGATTGGACAGCCATCTAACCCTGTCGCTGCTCCATATTTGCCCGCTGATGTTTTAACATCTGAAGACAAGACAATGGAAAAACAAAATATTGAACCCCCAGTCGAGACTAGTCAAGAATAGTGCTAGTCAAGAGCACACGTTGGTCCCAGAAACCCACCACAACGCCTGTGTAAACCACCGCAGAGATGGACCTGTAGAAACTACCGTGACATGTATACAGTTATAGTAATACAAATAATAATAATAATAATAATAATAATAATAATAATAATAATAATAATAAAAGTGAATTCTATTAGTGATCTACTGTATAATATGTGAATCACTAAAAGTGTTTCAAATCTAGAAGGGAGGAATTGTTATATATGATGAATCTGCTGATGCAGACTATTGTTAATTCCATGTACACCTAGAGGTTAATTATTGAATCTACAGAAGCGAATGTAATGTATAATTCCTACCTGAAAATAAAAAACTGAAACAATCAAAACGTAACAAGATAAAAATATATTTTTTTGATATATAAAAAAAGTTGTACATGAAAACACAACAATACTGATGAGAGAAAATGTCTATTTCAGCATATTTCTATGTCAGTCAGGATGTGTAGTACTGAAGATGACATTGTTTTGAAGTAGTATTTTTAGAAAGGAAAGGAGAGAAGTTGCAGATTCAAGGATTACATTACAATTAAGAGGAAGGAAATAAACCAAGGGGTTAATCCTGTATGTGTATGAATGGCATTGTAATGCCAGTGATCGCCATGTATATAAGCATCAATTTCAAAATGCACTGCTTTAGGAGTTTTGCCTGGCAGCTATTGAGATGAGCAAGACTCCCTTTACACACATCGAATACAGAGAATATCTTTGCTTGTATCTGCGTCTCCTGAAAGCACTGACAGAAACCGCAGAGCCTTTGCTTTGAAACAAAGCAGAGGAACAAACAAAAACAAGTCGTCATCTCTCAAAAATGTCAAGTACTTCAGACACTTGACAGAAGGGAGATAATCACTGAATGGACGTATGCAGCCTTCATTTTTGCCATGTGCAGACTGAAAAGGGAACTAAGGAATAAAGTAAACTAAAGGGCTGCTAACTACAATGTGATTGTGTAACATTGCAACACTGGTACATTTCAATGTATCTGTATCAAACGATGAGTCAATTTCCTTCAAATTAACTGGACACCTTTCCACCTGACTCAGGTGTGACACAGCGGTAGTGCTGACCTTGTGAGGGGGTGACTTTTATAGTGGACACAATACATATGTATCATAGCAACAAGACTATACACTGCAGTGATGCAACGTGTTTATGATTTTACAGTCAAAGTGCTGTATTACAGGAAGCGCACACTGACTGGAGAACGGGACAGGGTGATTAAACATTTACACAAAACAATTAGCAGCTGCGGTGTCAACAGGAAGCTCATGTAACTCCCAGTATCTTCCAAGGAAGTCCAAGATTAAATAAAGAACAAACAATACACATTAATAGGGATATTATTTTAAGCTATTTTGAAAATGCTTTCACTGCAAATAAAAAAAGTTGTTTACCCTTTTTAGCATGTACGATTGCCAGTTTTTTAACTGATTTTATATGGTCTACTCTAATTCCACATTATACAGTGTAGTATGTACTGTACATCCATTTTTCAATATTCAACTCAGTTGCTATTTGTTGCTTCTTAGCAAACAATAACAACCTACAATAAAATAATAAGAATACATTCACTGGACATAGCATATTGTGCCCCTGCTGAGATTAGACAGATTGATGCTATTTTAACGTTTATAAAAACATTACTGTGGTCTTCAGTTAGAGTCTGATGGTTTTGAGGTTAAAGTGACAGGACTTACACATAGTAACACCATTAAGTAGTGTGATAATTGGAGGCCAGTGAGATTTTCCTACACAATAATCCTTGGGAATGTGGAGGGGTTTCAGTAGTCCTTGCATTCACCCTAGAAGGGCTGTAAAGGACACCACCAGTGCAAACACGCAAACCAGCTATTAAAAGCAACTCCGCTTTACTCTATAGACTAACCATTGTTGTCAACTCTGTATAACTTGTCTTGTCATTTTTGCTACAACTAACCTATAAATCAGTAGAGTGAAACTGAACAAGCATAATTATGTATTTTTAAATTATGGTCAGGTGGTAAACAATTGAAATAAACTTGTTTATGACTCATTTAAGTCACTGAAAGCTCAGTCAGAAAAAACAGAAGACAGAGGGTAACTCCAGGGTTACTAGAGTGCAGGAAAGCATACTGTACAATAGCAGGTGCTTGGGCACTGGAGTTACACTCAGTCTTATCTGAGTCGTAAAGGAATTATTTAAAACAAAAATTACCAGAAATGGAATATACATAAATATACAGCTCTGGAAAAAATAAAGAGACCACTTAACATTGATTTCTGAACTTGGAGTGGTCTCTTTATTTTTACCAGAGCTGTATATTTATGTATATTCCATTTCTGCCTTGATAGACATGTCACATTATTTTATGAACTATTTGAAACAGATAAATTGTTGATTTGTGCATGAATATCAAGAGATTGGGAATTTCAGCACAATGGGAGAAGCCCTGGGCTGGGAGTTATAGGTGCTTTTACACAGCCATTTCTGATCTGGATCTAATGCATCGGTACATTTGATCTGGATCTGGAATTGAACAAATTATTATAACAAGTAAAATCAATGCAAAGCATTTAAAATAAAAATACAATTAAATATTTTTGCTAACATAAAATAAGAAGCCATTTAGTGTTAATTGTAACAATATTTTATGTATAATACGGCAAGTAGGTGTTATCTTATCTGCTCCACTGACATGAAAGGTGTTTGTTTGTCTGCCACCTGATCCGGATTAGAAGCGGCAGTGTAAACGCGCCTATAAGGTTATGGTTTTTCTGGGGTTGGCAGTTAGCTTGATTGGTGAACAGAATATTACCGATGCAGTGAAAACAGAAGTCTTCTTTTCTTTCTCAAACTCTTAAAACAGTGTCAAGATTGTGTTGATGTGGTTGAATGGAAAAACAGACCTGCTGTCATGTGATATCTGTTTTCTAGTTCTGCTAGGTTTTAAAACATGAATTACTATATACTATGGCAAACACCTATTAGAAGTAGATTATTAATAAAAATCAACAAACATCAATTGATCTTTTTAACTTGTAGCTTTATTACTTTGGATAGCAATTACTTTCACAGTAATAAAAAAAGTGAAAATAAATAACATGTAGCGAATTAAAGTAATTGTTTAAAAACAGGATAAACCAGTATCTATGAATGGGCAAAACCAGATATTGGTGTAACAATGATCATTATACAGACCAGCAAACAGTGCAGAACTCTAAACTATGTAAATAATACTGAGAAAAAGAGGATTTAAAATGGCAAAAATTTAATAAATTCTAAAATAAATACAAATTACAACAACAAAAAAACATATAACATTAATATTGTAAATACTAAATGAACCATACTATCCCTTAGTTTTACACACTGTAATGTGAGGATTTGTGGTATAATAATGTTGACACCCTTCTAGAGCTGCCTATATGCAGAAGTTATGATCTGTATGTTAGCTGTACGTGGCTTTGAATAAAGGGGTTTCCTAGATAACTATATCATTTTAATGCTCGTGGGTATATCCTGTGGCAGTGAAATAGTAAGACATTAGCGCAATGCAATCAGGCTTGTCCTTGTATTCATGCGATTCAAAATCCAGGTTTCAGAATAGGGAAACGGTCCACAAACACACAGAATCCGAAACCATTAAAGTTACGCAAGTGATCATAATGACATTTCCTTGTGAAACAGACTATAGGACTTTCATTAGAAGTTACTGCTCCTTATTTTGAAGATGTTGGATTAAAAATACAATTGCGTTCAGATTTAAATACGTCTGTAAAATGAGTGATCCTAACAACACTAACATACGATGATCAAGTGACAACAAACTCCAGTTAAAATCAATATACTCTGTGCTACAAATTCAAAGAAAAAAACACGTTCAAGTTTATAGGCTTATAAAAATCACATTATCATAGGTTATTATAATCTCAGAAAAGCTTAACAAACATTTGGAAAACATTATTAGTATAAAACGAGACATTGAAAGTTTTAAATGCATACTAATGCTAAATGAGTAGGAGTTATGGGCAATCTTTATGAAACCTGCTGTGCAACTGGCGTTTATTCATCGGGCTTTACAATGCAGGCTACTCCTTCATCATAGGAACCTTCGTTTAATAAACTAGGTTTCAGCAAACTTACAAGCTACCTTTTATATTCTCAATGCAACAGCAAGGCATGGGGCCAACAAACAGTACTATATCACTCTAGCCAAATATCCTGCCATATTTTGTTAGAGATCTAGTAACATGCTTGATCAAGCCATGAGTGCTGGGTTTCTTGTGTTACTCATTATAAATAGGCATTTATTTTCACATAAAACCTTATCCTGAACTCTAAGAAACAACCTGTCCTTCTACAGGGCTTTAAATAGCTCTAGGTGACCCTTTCCAACCAAGATATCAACATTAACTACTCCATTTTCTTGTAAGAATAAAGATGCAGTAGTATTTGTGTTTGCTTCATCTCACTATGGTGCTCAGTTTTAAAAGAATAAGAATCAATTTTGGCACAATCCTGACTTCTGACTTTCTTACTCTTTAAAAATCGATCTCCAAAAGGAGATGAAGCAAACAAATGTTACAGGATCTTAATCCCAACAAGGAAACAGACAGGTTAAGGTCTGTCCCTCACTTGAAAAGCCTGGGTCATCAGGCACCCTTCTCCCTGCAGTGCGGCCCTCACAGTTCATGTAAGCAGCATTCGCTCGTCATTCTCCAGGGGCCCCTGCAGGGAAAACTGTCTCACAGGAGCCACATAGTCGAAGCCGGTGTCGGTAACAGGGACTGGGTACTCTGCGTCTCCCACCTCCTGGCACAGGGGTCCCGGAGCCTGCTCGAAAAGGATGTCAAAGCCTTGGTTGGAATCCCCGGGCTCCGTGAAGAACATCAGCTGGAACTCGGAGAACCTCACCAGGGCCTTATCGGGCAGATCCACTTTGTTGAGGTAATCCAGCTCCAGTCCATTCACCGCCATCTTGCCTTTCTTGCTGAGGTTCTTAATCTCGAATGCGAGCTCGGAGCTGTTGAAGGGGCGGAAAGCCTCAATGGCGAACTGGCGCCGGGAGACGCGCGAGTCGTAGAGGGAGAAGTCACACACCTTGGCGTCGCGGCCGAACTGCAGCATCACCTCCAACGCATGCTTCTGCTTCTTGTACAAGGTCAGGTGGCGGCACACGTCCTTGCTGCTCTGCTGCGGGTGGTAAATCTGGATCCGCAGGCAGGTGAGCAGCTCCTCCGTCTCGGCCTCCTCGAATGTCTTCCTCTCCGCCATTGTGCGTTTTCTACTTCTTACCTGCATGAGGGAAGAGGAGAGAAAGTATTTAATGGGGTAAGTAACACAGGCTTGCAAATCCTTCACTGGTGCCGATTCCAGCTCCACAACAAGAGTAGCTTATGATTTCAGACTGAAATGAGTCGCTACATTTTCACAGATGTTTTTTTAGGTAAAAGATATCTATAGCTTATCATAGAATTAGGATGCCTACATATTCAATTAAACTGACAACCTGACCAAGATGTGCAAGTACATGTTACAGCAGATGTAATCAGAGGAACACATCTTACAAGGTTGCTGTTAGTCTTGTGACATGACCCCTCACTTTAGAATTGTTTGCATAATCCCTTCTTAAGTTGTCTACCTGGGGAAAGATATATAAAAAAAACACTTGACTTTGACATGCTAAGAATATTAGTTATACTCAAACTTACATTTCAAAAGTGAAACTATCCCAGTCTTTGAAATAGCAGGGGGGAGCGAATTGCCCCCATCTCCCCATAAATTACACAAATGTATTTGAAAACATGGACTAAAATAATAATTATACTAATGGTAAATAAAATAGTTATTTGTGGGGCCATTTTTATTATGGGAAATGTTTGATAATTACCATCTCCATGATATTATTAACATACACTTTAGTTTCACACACTTACCTTAACTTGGTAAATGTATTTTGTATAAGCATCATAGGACATGATTTCCATTGTATATAGTTGTATTAATACATTCATTACACTTATATATTTTTGTTTGTTTGTTTGTTTTATTTACTTCATTTTAATCAGTTCCCTTTTCCTACCCTAATTAATAGCAACTTTATACACAGATCGTTTGGGATAAAAATAGCATGAAGGGTTTTGAAATTAAAACAATAATATCTTCTCAGGGACTTCTTTGCAATATTTCACTCTAGTTTTTAATGGTTTATGTGATACAGTAAATACCAGTAAACACAGTTTATAAGTTTTACTGGATGCTTTCAATTGTATAGGCTATAGTTTTATTAATACGTTAATTACAGTTGGATTGTTTTTGTATTTAATTATTTCTGGACTACAGTCACTTAACATCTTCTCTTTAAGTCATACTGTTGATGCATATAAAGCTTTAAAAGGACAACTGCAGGTCATTTGACACCAGCTGTATAAACCTCACCTCAGCCAAAGTGTCAGCCTAATCGCAGTCTGAGATCTGAAGTTGAAGATTAACTATATATAAGAAATACAGAGTGCAAACACTGCGGTTTGCACTCTATATTTCTTATAGATAGTTAATCTTCCACTTCAGATCTCACTCAGATTAAGCCTTGCTCGGGGGAGGTTGATCCGGCCTCTCAGTTCAGACAGCAGCTGTCGCGCCTGGGGAACCGGGGGGTTTCCAGAGCAAGACAAGACGCCGATTCCCTCCTCTGTGTGTAAGCTGTGCATGTACAGTGTTAGTGTGTGTGCGCTTTTCTAAAGCAAAAGTCATGAAAAGCACAGTGGTACAGAAAGCACAGAATGAAAATGCTGTCCAAAAGTGACGTCAGTTTAAAAATGATACAGTTGCAAATGTCATTGAGCCCCGGAGCTGCCCCCACTGATACAATATACTGTCCCAGCAGGCTACATTACCCCATACACTGCACAATGCATATGGAAGCGTAAAAAGTGAATCATGTGCAAAACAAGCCCGTAAAGCATGACATCAATCAGTACTGAGAGCTAATGTATTCATTTTTACCACTACTAAACGTACATCTTATTGAATCAAACAGCTAAAACAAAGTTTAAAGCAGAGAAGCGCTTACTGATGAAGAGATGTTTTCCGTTTGAATACAAAAATAAATCCACCACCGCAACGTATGCAAAACAAAACCACTTTCCAAGGAGCCTGGTGGGATGTCTTTCTCACACGAGTGTCTCGGTGTTTGTGAAGATGCGACTCTCCAGTCTCTCACACCAGCAGTGACGTTTTGTAGTCCCTGTGTAGCAGGAAGCGCAGTGCGCGCAAACCCAGCGGCCAACACGCCAGCGCCTACACTACCCAGAGTGCCCTGCGCTTGTGCTTTTATTGGGGGATTTTTTCCACATGTGCAATGGCTGGGGATGTTTGGGAAATTCCCAAAGTGAGCAACTCCTCAGTGTATGTGTAATTATTTCCGCTGGAACAACCGCTTTCAGTTTCAAGATTAAAAGAAAGCGGTGCATTTCTAGGCTTGATCAAAGCCTTAACATTGAATATCATTGTTCTTTCTGGTCTTTCACTAGAGATTCTGTGCTTTTATTTTAAATGCAAGAATCGAGAACACTTGAGTTCCATACGACATTACCGCATCATACTAGATCCAACATTATATCCTACATAACGTAATCTAATCACCAATGTAATTAAATTATTTATTATCTCACTTTTTGTTCTGCAATCACATTGGGACAATATAAGACAGTGATAATAAGGAATGGTGACATTGATCCTTATGTTTTCATTAATGTTTTCCTTAAAACTCTCCGAATAACTGTCCTCGCTGGAAAGGGTTACTGTATTGAATCAAAAAGAAAAGGCAGCATGGACAGCAGCAAACATGTCTATGAGGGCTCATTTAATTAGGGTAAGCAGTATACTTTCACTGCAGATTTCCAGAGAAAGGACTTATCACTATTTTGTAACCCACTGCCAAAGTTTCAGTTCGGCTACAAAGTCATGTGATGAATTATTATAAGGCCATCAGTAAAACGTATATTTGCTCACAGTGAAGAAGTAAAACCAGTGTGCTGGAAACAAGCTCTAGTCACAGGCAGGGGTCATTCTGCTGGCTAGTCGAATATCTGTTAAACTATTAAACACAGAACACCAGCTGCTGTACTTATCTTTATCACTGGGGTTACTGGATGCAGGGTAATTAAATACTTGGAAATCTGTCATATCCTGGAAATGTTTTTAACATGTGATGTGAGATGCTGGAAGGATATATTGGGTCCATCAGCTGATCACTATTTTACCAACATGCTTGTCACTTCCCAACATAAGCAAGAACTCCATATTTATTTATTTATTTAAAGGAAGGAGGAAGCCATTGGGAGCGTCTTGCCCATTTGATCCCAGTAATGAATCAATCCCAGACTATCACTCAGACGTTTCCTGAAGGAGGCCAGAGTCCGCTTTACTAGATGGCTGTGTAGAGTCTTTGTGTAATGAAATTAGTCCTATTGTTCAGCCTCCAAGGCGCCTTATCTTAATTTTCTACTCGTGTCCTCTGATATTTGTCAGTGTGAAGTAGCCCCTTAGGTTTATCACCTACTGCCCCTGTCAGGATTTACAATCAGATCCCCTTGTAATCTGCCATCCTCAACATTAAATATTTAATTTACATTTGCAAACATAGTAAATATGCTGTGCAATCAAGTATTAACACACACACACACACACACACACACACACACACACTGAAGCAAGAGCAAGGGAGCAAGCCTTGAGGAACAGAGGAAGCTGCTGACTGGAACAGGGGAATTGTTCACGGCAGGATAAATACTCTGATGTCCAATGGGAAAACTCTCCTTGGTCTTGAATGAGAGTTGTGGCTGATGATTGCTGTGCACCCTTCCTGGCTGTCTCTGCGTAACATGAGTGTGGCATCCTGTGGAGAAAAATTAATGGTTAATTTGGGTATAGATACTGGACTGATTTTTTGTTTTGTTTTAAATGTGTATATAATTTCTACTTATCGGACAGGGCTGGTAGAGACGGTGTGTTCCCTCAGTGTTCAGCTGGGCCCGAGATGGAAAGCAGTTCACCTGTGGAGAGACACGCTGGGGAAAAGGATAGCAGAGGGACGTGAATGAGAAAATATCAACCTCAACAACACGTCCCTTCTGAATGTCCTTTCCTTGTTTCTCTCTCCCTTCCCAGGATTGGTGGCTCTGTAGAGCCTGGTCCAGGGGCTGACATTGTGGAAGGGAGATGCCAAGCCAAGCCTCCTAGAGATCCACCTGCTACATACTTGAATGGACATTCACAACTAAGACTCCTTTCTGCACATTTGCAACGTAATACTGGGACTCTGACTTTTGGGTGGGGGGCCAAGACAGGATTAGTTTTTAATAGAGTTTTAGAGGGGATTCTTTTAGGATTAGTTTTAGTCTTTTAAATATATATATATATATATATATATACACTCACCTAAAGGATTATTAGGAACACCATACTAATACTGTGTTTGACCCCCTTTCGCCTTCAGAACTGCCTTAATTCTACGTGGCATTGATTCAACAAGGTGCTGAAAGCATTCTTTAGAAATGTTGGCCCATATTGATAGGATAGCATCTTGCAGTTGATGGAGATTTGTGGGATGCACATCCAGGGCACGAAGCTCCCGTTCCACCACATCCCAAAGATGCTCTATTGGGTTGAGATCTGGTGACTGTGGGGGCCAGTTTAGTACAGTGAAATCATTGTCATGTTCAAGAAACCTATTTGAAATGATTCAACCTTTGTGACATGGTGCATTATCCTGCTGGAAGTAGCCATCAGAGGATGGGTACATGGTGGTCATAAAGGGATGGACATGGTCAGAAACAATGCTCAGGTAGGCCGTGGCATTTAAACGATGCCCAATTGGCACTAAGGGGACTAAAGCCTAAACATCCCCCACACCATTACACCACCACCACCAGCCTGCACAGTGGTAAAAAGGCATGATGGATCCATGTTCTCATTCTGTTTACGCCAAATTCTGACTCTACCATCTGAATGTCTCAACAGAAATCGAGACTCATCAGACCAGGCAACATTTTTCCAGTCTTCAACTGTCCAATTTTGGTGAGCGTGTGCAAATTGTAGCCGCTTTTTCCTATTTGTAGTGGAGATGAGTGGTACCCGGTGGGGTCTTCTGCTGTTGTAGCCCATCCGCCTCAAGGTTGTACGTGTTGTGGCTTCACAAATGCTTTGCTGCATACCTCGGTTGTAACGAGTGGTTATTTCAGTCAAAGTTGCTCTTCTATCAGCTTGAATCAGTCGGCCCATTCTCCTCTGACCTCTAGCATCAACAAGGCATTTTCGCCCACAGGACTGCCGCATACTGGATGTTTTTCCCTTTTCACACCATTCTTTGTAAACCCTAGAAATGGTTGTGCGTGAAAATCCCAGTAACTGAGCAGATTGTGAAATACTCAGACCGGCCCGTCTGGCACCAACAACCATGCCGCGCTCAAAATTGCTTAAATCACCTTTCTTTCCCATTCAGACATTCAGTTTGGAGTTCAGGAGATTGTCTTGACCAGGACCACACCCCTAAATGCATTGAAGCAACTGCCATGTGATTGGTTGATTAGATAATTGCATTAATGAGAAATTGAACCTGTTCAATTTCTCATTAATGCAATTATCTAATCAACCAATCACATGGCAGTTGCTTCAATGCATTTAGGGGTGTGGTCCTGGTCAAGACAATCTCCTGAACTCCAAACTGAATGTCTGAATGGGAAAGAAAGGTGATTTAAGCAATTTTGAGCGCGGCATGGTTGTTGGTGCCAGACGGGCCGGTCTGAGTATTTCACAATCTGCTCAGTTACTGGGATTTTCACGCACAACCATTTCTAGGGTTTACAAAGAATGGTGTGAAAAGGGAAAAACATCCAGTATGCGGCAGTCCTGTGGGCGAAAATGCCTTGTTGATGCTAGAGGTCAGAGGAGAATGGGCCGACTGATTCAAGCTGATAGAAGAGCAACTTTGACTGAAATAACCAATCGTTACAACCGAGGTATGCAGCAAAGCATTTGTGAAGCCACAACACGTACAACCTTGAGGCGGATGGGCTACAACAGCAGAAGACCCCACCGGGTACCACTCATCTCCACTACAAATGCCCTGGATGTGCATCCCACAAATCTCCATCAACTGCAAGATGCTATCCTATCAATATGGGCCAACATTTCTAAAGTATGCTTTCAGCACCTTGTTGAATCAATGCCACGTAGAATTAAGGCATGAAGGCGAAAGGGGGTCAAACACAGTATTAGTATGGTGTTTCACAAATGGAAGAAACGCAAAATAACTGTCAGTCTCCCTCGGTCTGGGGCTCCATGCAAGATCTCACCTCGTGGAGTTTCAGTGATCATGAGAACGGTGAGGAATCAGCCCAGAACTACACGGGAGGATCTTGTTAATGATCTCAAGGCAGCTGGGACCATAGTCACCAAGAAAACAATTGGTAACACACTACGCCGTGAAGGACTGAAATCCCGCAGCGCCCGCAAGGTCCCCCTGTGTTCAAGAAAGCACATGTACAGGCCCGTCTGAAGTTTGCCAATGAACATCTGAATGATTCAGAGGAGAACTGGGTGAAAGTGTTGTGGTCAGATGAGACCAAAATCAAGCTCTTTGGAATCAACTCAACTCCCCGTGTTTGGAGGAGGAGGAATGACCCCAAGAACACCATCCCCACCGTCAAACATGAAGGTGGAAACATTATGCTTTGGGGGTGTTTTTCTGCTAAGGGGACAGGACAACTGCACCACATCAAAGAGACGATGGACGGGGCCATGTACCATCAAATCTTGGGTGAGAACCTCCTTCCCTCAGCCAGGGCATTGAAAATGGGTCGTGGATGAGTATTCCAGCATGACAATGACCCAAGACACACAGCCAAGGCAACAAAGGAGTGGCTCAAGAAGAAGCACATTAAGGTCCTGGAGTGGCCTAGCCAGTCTCTAGACCTTAATCCCATAGAAAATCTGTTGAGGGAGCTGAAGGTTCGAGTTTCCAAATGTCAGCCTCGAAACCTTAATGACTTGGAGAGGATCTGCAAAGAGGAGTGGGACAAAATCCCTCCTGAGATGTGTGCAAACCTGGTGGACAACTACAAGAAACGTCTGACTTCTGTGATTGCCAACAAGGGTTTTGCCACCAAGTACTGAGTCGAAGGGGTCAAATACTTATTTCCCTCATTAACATGCAAATCAATTTAGAACTTTTTTGAAATGCATTTTTCTGGATTTTTTTCTTGTTATTCTGTCTCTCACTGTTAAAATACACCTACCATTAAAATTATAGACTGTTCATTTGTCAGTGGGCAAATGTACAAAATCAGCAGGGGATCAAATACTTTTTTCCCTCACTGTATATATATATATATATTAAGATTGCTAGTGCAATCGCCTATTATTAAAGGCGGTTTTAATCACTTTTATTGTCCGTAATAGGGCCTCTAGCCCGGCGGACTTTGCCTGGCACTCATTGTAATAAACTTGTGTAACTCTGAGTTTTTACTCTGTGGTGTGTGCATTGGGATCTTGCTAAAGCCTGTGCGGGGAGCTGCATGGGGAATAGTGAGATCCCCCTCCTCACTGGAATAAAATAGGGGTGGTGTGGTCACGTGACAGTGGCAATTGCTCCCCCCTTTCATCATCACATGTATTTACAAAGAGACTCACAAGTAGCTTTATCATTTCTCCCTAAGAACATTGATTCCAACACTAGTTACTAGTTTACTTTCTATACCGTTATGTTTCTCTACCCTTATACACTCTTCTTCACATGCTTCATGGTGAAATGCAGGCACGTGCACAGGTAAGGCTCAACCTGGGCCCTTTTTCCGTGAGATTTCCAAGGTGGATTTATTGGATTGGATTTATTGGCTCCAGCCACACAACCTCAACCCCCCATGGTGCCCTTTTTTCGGGCTTGAGCTCCTGCCCCCCAAAATGTCTGTGCACGGCCCTGCTGAAATGTGTGTATATATACAGTTTTATCTCCTGTCCCCTAAATAAGACCCTTTTGGAAAATGGTAAACATTGAATTACTGTAGTTATATATATATATTTTATTTTAATGCTGGGGTCACACTACACGATTCTAAGCCGATTTGAGCCCGATTAGGCCCTCACAGATCGGCACTGATCGTCAGACAGGCAGCCTGCATTCGTGCAGTGAGAGACGGGCTGATGCGCCGCTGCCTCCGCTCTGATCGTAAGCCGGTCGGAGCCGCTGAGTTTATTAAACCGGTTTCATATTTACGACTCGATCAGCGCCGAGGAGAATGACGTCATCAGCAGCCAATGAGAGCCGAGCTGGTGAAGAAGAGAAAATAAACATGACAGAAGAATAATATTTGCATACGTATTTATTAAAATAATTCAAATACCAATGATTGTTTCGGCGCAGGTTATTTAAAGATACTGTAATACAGGGGAAATTATATTTTCAAATAACAATTAGCATCTGTAATTGACCAGGTCTGCGCTAAACATCGGCCCTACACTGCTGCTCACACTGTGGGATGGAGGAGCTGCGTGTCGCTCAGCTGCAGCTCTCACGGCCATGTCTTCACACTCATCCTCTTTTCTCCGCGCTTTGTGTGTTTGTCCGACACGAACACGGACAGCAGCAGCAGTTTGTGGTCGTGCTCTTGTTGCGCAGATTTCCGCAGTTGTGCACAGATCTGCAGAAATACAATGATCCCATTGGTGGAGCAGCGCAGATCTGCGCATGACTGCGGACATTTGCACTTCAGGAACGCGACCGTACGGGATCATTGTATTTCTGCAGACCTGTGCACAACTGCGGAAATCTGCGCAACAAGAGCACGACCACAAACTGCTGCTGCTGTCCGTGTTCGTGTTCGTCCGTGTACTAGCGCAGAACCTTAGGAGTTTGGCATAGATGCAATTCTGAAACCTATTAAAATGCCTTGAATGAAATGGGCACAACACACTAAAAACCCTACCCAGAAAGAGAAAAAAGACTGAATAGAATAAATAAAACCCAAGTTCCTAATATAAAATACAGAACGTGTCACGATTACCCGCGGGGGCTCGGGAACAGGGGACCCCAGTGCAGTGCTGCATCGCAGGATGGTCGGAAAACAGCAAAGCGGGGCAAACAAGGGCGGTCGTGGGATCAGGCGCACAGACGGCAGGAAAACAGGCCGAGGGCAGGGAGGGGATTAAGGAGCAGGGACCAGGCTTGGGAGGCGCAGATCGGAAAAGGGTGTCCGGAATGTAAACAGACTGAGGGATGAGAGCAGGGAAATGGCGGCCCCTAGTGGGGATACAGGGGGAGTGCTAGGGGACCATGACAGAAAGCAACAAGGTTTTGAAGTTTCTTCTGTTCACAATAGGCGACACCACACCGAATACTCCCCCTTCCCCTCGGAGGAAACACGTCGGCCAACTGGGACCCCAACAACTGCAGGTAGAAACATCATCAAGTCTCAAATTGCATGAATTCAAATAGGATTAATGGATGTCTTTTCTATCCCACAGTCACCAGTCTGCATCACAAGGACCGAAAAATAAATCCCAGCAGGGAAGTCTCACCCCAGGACAGGGAACCCTCTCCACAAGGTACACCGGCAGAGGAGATCTCAAAGTCTTAATAAAGAAAGTTCAACGTCGACAGTGTGTGGCTTCTCTTTTCCAATTATTCCCGTCTAAAGAAATACAACCGGCTACTTAACGCTCCGTAGCCTGCGCGGTCACCTCCAGCAATCCAGTGTGCGTCATTTCCAAAGCGTCCTTTATAATCCGCGCTTGGAGAAATCTTCGCCATTCACTGCTCACCCAGTCCACCCACCACATGTCCTGCTCAGTAGTCCATTAATCTTCCCTGAATGACCATTTCCCTGGGCTTAAATACTAAATAGAGAAATAGGGGCACAGGTAAAAGCGACCAATGAGAAAACGTGCAGGTTAGTCCATGTGGGAATGTGGTCCAGCAGCTTGCGCTTGGCAACAAAACAATTAATGAAACCAATAACCCAATTACCAAATTAACCATCAAAATAGAAACAATAAGGAAGTAAAAACAACACACTTCGTAAATAAAACAATCGTGAATAATAAACACAGTGCACAACACAATAATTAAATGAAAAGAGTGATAATAAGTAAATAAATAATAAGTGATCAATTAACGCTAAAGGCCAATCACGCCCCGCCCGTGACATATGCAAAACCAATCAAATTGTGTTGTTTTTCTCACACTTAAGGAGATTGTAGCCAAAGATAACAATCTGGAGAACTCAGGAGTTCCAGCTGATATTTTTCAGCTCTCAGTGCTGGTATGTAAATATTTGCCTTTGTGACTTGGGGGGGGGTGGGTTGAAGAAAGACCCCTCAGAGAATCCCCATTAATTGTTCATTCAAATATGTACATTGTACATGTAATTTAAAATAAATGCCCTGTTTTTATTTTCCTATTGACTATTTCACAGAAATACATTTCGGTCTCGGTTCCTCAGCCGGGGATAAAAGCTCTGCTGTTCATATTGGATTCCAGAGCTTTTCAGTCCCAGTTCTGCAGTCTTATTCTGAATCTCATGACTTATAGGCATGAAGCATCATGTCAGTGCTTCTGGATAGTACAGATAAACCCTTTCAGGAATGCTATAGAAGAACATTAACTGGCAAAAGCAAAACATTATTATTATTATTACAATATTGTTCTTACCATGAAGTCAGTTCTGAGTTGCCTGCTGTGTTTTTATCCTCATCTACTCATGCAGATGTCATCTGATAACCTGCTAAAGAAAGATGAGAGCGTTTACATTTGTTTTAGGAGACTATTTTACGAATTGTAGCAGCAGGGGCTGATTATACCTGTGTGTTTCTTGTACATGAGAGAGATTAAATTAGGTGTTACATGAAGTATACATGTCCTATTATTGTTATTTATGGATTTATATTTTCTGTTAGGATCTCAGCTACAACCAGCTGAATGAGATCCTTCAGGACCTAGAGAACGCCAAGAAGATGCAGCTTGTGAACCTCAATCACAACAGGTGAGACCATGTGACCGTATCACGTTGCCAGGTTATGAAGGAAATCCTTAAATAAACTACAACTCTCAGATCTTGAGAAGGCATTATCCTGACTGGGACTCAGATCTTATTCTTCATCTTTACAGCTTTGTGACTTGAATGCAACATTTATCATGTTAGATAGTGTTACTCTATTGTATCTGATTGACACCTCATCTCACATTGTGTTGTAGTCACTCCAACATGCAGGAGCTATGGTAAATGTTTACGAGTCGGCTCAGCTACAGCTGGAAAAAGGCTGTGGGAAAGAGGAACGCCTACCAGTCTGGAGTAACACTAGTCCTATATCTTAGTGCTCACTTTGCGTAGATGTTCTTCAGGTGTGTAGAAAATCGCTTTCTTCATCTATCAGCATAGACAACATCCAAGACGAGCTGTTCAGTAACCTCACAGACTTGCTGTACCTGGATTGAGCGACAATAAGCTGGACAGCCTGCTCCCTCAGAGTCAACTGGTTCATTTGCAGACCTTGATTTTCAGCAACAATCCTCTGATGGGCGCACAGCTCAGGTAAGAGGCAGACTTGGTTGTTTGATGAAAGAAGTGGGAGATTGTCTTCCTGGTATAATAATTTCTGTGTTGGTGATGATCACTGTTTAAATCTCTCCTTTGAAGAAGTGTACATAGCAAAACTGAAATGTCTGACTTTATTTTGTAAGTCTGTGTGATAATAAGAACATAAGAAAGTGTACAAATGAGAGGAGGCCATTCACCATCGTGCTCATTTGGTGTCCATTATTATTATTATTATTATTATTATTAATAATAATAATAATAATAATATTATTATTATTATTATTATTATTATTTTTTTTTTTTTTTCTTGGCAGACGCACTTATCCAGGGCGACTTACAACATGCAAAACAAAGTGCAAAAATACAGTTCAGTAAAGGCATCAATCATTACAAATTCAATTTACATAAAACATAGCAATTCGAAATATAATACATTTTACAACTTACAATTTACACAGGCAAGTACAGTAAGTGAGGTCCTACATCCTGGATGGTGAAAGCTAAGTGCTGTCAAGATGTAGAGTCACAGTCAAGGGCTACTGGAAAGGGAGCAAGGAGGAAACAATCAAAAACGCAAGAAGCATAATAAAACTCTGTGAAGTGCTATCTAACGGGGGTTAAAAGGACTAATATTATAAGTACTGTCTGAAAAGATGTGTCTTGAGTAAGCACCGGAATGAGATTAAGTTATCATAAATAACTGAGTGATCCAATGATCATATCCACTCCATTTTTAAATGTTCCCAAATTTTCAGCTTTGTTCCAGAGTGTGACGCCTCTCTGTGTAAAGAAGTGTCTCCTGTTTTCTGTCTTGAATGCCTTGAAGCCCAATTTCCATTTGTGTCCCCGGGTGTGTGTGTCCCTGCTGATCTGGAAAAGCTCCTCTGGTTTGATGTGGTCGACGCCTTTCATGATTTTGAAGACTTGGATCAAGTCCCCACGTAGTCTCCTCTGTTCCAGGGTGAAAAGGTTCAGTTCCTCAGTCTCTCAGTAGGACTTTCCCTTTAGACCTGGAATAAGTCTGGTTGCTCTCCTCTGAACTGCCTCTAGAGCAGCGATGTCTTTCTTGAAGTGTGGAGCCCAGAACTGTCCACAGTATCCAGATGAGCTCTAACTAGTGCATTGTACAGTCTGAACATTACTGCCCTTGTTCTCAATTCTACACTTTTGACAATATACTCTTTGCCTCAATATACTTATGCCTTTTTTATTGCTTCACCATATAGACTCCTATATCTTTCTCATGCATTACTTCTTCCAGTTATATTCCTCCCATAGTGTAATTATAGTTTAAAAGATTCTCAATTACTCTGCACATACGCTCTCCCAATGCGTTAGTCCCCCTTCTGTTTAGATGTAGACCGTACAGTCTGTACGGATTCTGTCCTACCTTTTCCTATGTCATTGGTTCCAATGTGGACCATGACCAGTGGATTCCCCCCGGCTTTGGCTAGTAGCCCGTCTACTAGTTTAGGGAGATCTGAAACCTGAGCACCAGGCAGGCAAGATACCATGCTGGTCTCCTTATCACTAGAACACACTGTGTAATCTACACCTCTAAGAATTGAGTCTCCTACTATAACTACATCCCTCTTCTGGGGGGGAGTGGGCACCTTGGTACTCTGGTGCTCAACTGCCCTCTCATCACCCTCTGAGCTGTCACTGTCCAACTCAGTGTCCAGCAGCTGTAACCTGTTGGGCAATTCTAGCTCTTGGAGTGTCTCTAAGGGTTGTGCGCGCCCTTTTCTGCGGTTACGACCTACTGTAACCCAGCAGTTCTCTACACTGTCCTGCTCTAAGGTCTCAACTCTCCTAGGTTTTGGCGTGCACACCATCTCTCTCATGGGCTGATTGACCAGTTCTTACAGCTGGTCTGAAACTAGGAAAACAATAAGATGGCTGCCTCTCACCTGTACTCTCCTGTGTCTGTCTGTTGCAACTTATAAAAAAAAAAAAAAACATCCTGTATACTTATGTCAGACCAAAATGTCATGCTTTTATAGAACCTCCTCGATGCTATCTAGTCATATGAACTCTCGAAGAAAGACTAATGTATTCTGTAGTACATTGCATGTCAGTGTCTGGGGAAAAAACATGTTTCACCTTTGATAAAGTATCTGCTAATTTACATAAATATTATAATATTTTGTTTCAGTGCAGGTGATTAACTTGTGCTCAAATAATTGTGATCATGACTGAGAAAAAATACCTTTTTGATCTAGATTGTAACTAATCAGATGCATTCTGGATTACTTTTGTGTTCTGTTTTTTGCATGTGTGTTTTTCTTTACAGAGAGCTGTCTTCCATGGTTGCTCTCCAGACTCTCCACTTGAGAAACACACAGTGGACTGAGAGCAATTTGCAAACCAGCCTCGAGGGTCTCTCTAATCTAGTCAGTCAGTTGCCAGTTGATTTTATTTATCTATTTTCTTGGCTTTTTAAAAATGGTATCACTAGTTATTTACGGAAAGAGCAGTTTTGTGCCACTAGCCTTTTTCACATTAATGTTCTCAACTCAAGTATCTCATTCTAGCTGGACCCTTTTGAAATATTTATTGTGAGGCTCTATTTTGAGGATTTTGAGTTTCTACTGTAAACACACCATAAACTGATTCTTGTGTACAATGATATAAAATGTTCACCACTACACTTGGGACTAAATGAAAACCAGTCGTCAATTCTTATTTAAGTACTTCATGGAGGCTTTTTCTTTTTAACAAGGATTCATCCTTCTAACTATTGCAAACCAGCCATGAAGTACTCTTTTTTTGTTTGGTGGTGGATGAAGATTGTGATTTATTTTGGTCCAAAGTTAATACTTATGTATTTCTGGTAGGAAAACAACTCATTGTAGCTGTATTAGCACAACCTTTTAGCTCATTTAAGAGTCGTAGCAGACAGTATAGGATGCAATAATAATAGTATGTAGTTTTTTGAAGTCTTGTTCCTGTGTCAAAGAAAGCATGTGCTGCATAACATAATGTCCTGCCCGAGTGCCCGAGTGCCTTCACACTCTGACCAGCCTGAAACACCTCAATCTGAGTGACAGCCAGATATCTGAGCTCCCTCTGTGCGTCAAACAGTGGACACAGATGGAAACCCTGAACCTGTCCAAGAACCAGCTGACGTCACTACCTGTAAGAGTCCCTTTGTGGAGCTATATTGGCAGATGTCATGATTTAATTACATTTCGTTTGTTCTTTGCCCTCAGATGTCCACTGATGTGACTACTCCATTTGATCAACTTACAAATATTATAAAGCATATGGTTTGGCTGAGATGCAATACAGACTTTGTTTTAAATGTTTAATTTGTTTTTGTATGTATTTTCTTGCTAGGCAGAGCTCGGTTCAATGCAGAATATTGCTGCACTATAATACAGCTCTTTGACATATGATTAAAGCGCGTATCTAGATATACACCGATCAGCCATAACATTATGACCACTTGCCTAATATAGTGTAGGTCCCCCTTTTGCCGCAAAACAGCCCTGACCCGTCGAGGCATGGACTCCACTAGACCTCTGAAGGTGTGCTGTGGTATCTGGCACCAAGACGTCAGCAGCAGATCCTTTAAGTCCTGTAAGTTGCGAGGTGGGGCCTCTATGGATCGGACTTGTTTGTCCAGCACATCCCACAGATGCTCGATTGGATTGAGATCTGGGGAATTTGGAGGCCAAGTCAACACCTTGAACTCGTGATTCATCAGACCAGGCCACCTTGTTCCATTACTCCATGGTCCAGTTCTGATGCTCACGTGCCCATTGTAGGCGCTTTCGGCAGTGGACAGGGGTCGGCATGGGCACCCTGACTGGTCTGTGGCTACGCAGCCCCATACGCAACAAACTGCGATGCACTGTGTGTTCTGACACCTTTCTATTAGAACCAGCATTAACCTTTTCAGCAATTTGAGCTACAGTAGCTCGTCTGTTGGATCGGACCACACGGGCCAGCCTTCGCTCCCCACGTGCATCAGTGAGCCTTGGCCGCCCATGACCCTTTGACCGGTTCACCGCTTTTCCTTCCTTGGACCACTTTTGATAGGTACTGACCACTGCAGACCGGGAACACCCCACAAGAGCTGCAGTTTTGGAGATGCTCTGACCCAGTCGTCTAGCCATCACAATTTGGCCCTTGTCAAAGTCACTCAGATCCTTACGCTTGCCCATTTTTCCTGCTTCTAACACATCAACTTTGAGGACAAAATGTTCACTTGCTGTCTAATATATTCCACCCACTGACAGGTGCCATGATAACGAGATTATCAGTGTTATTCACTTCACCTGTCAGTGCTCATAATGTTACGGTTGATCGGTATATAATATGGTTACAAGCACAAATATTTAGATGGCAAACTACACATAGAATGTATTAAGTACTGAAAATAAAATATAACCATGTATATAGAATCTGTTCTGTACATCCATAGAAGTGTTGCTCTTGTGTCCATGGTTCAAGGTCTCGCAGAGAAAGCCTCCACCAGTTTCCGATACATTTCCATACATTCCTTCAGAGGATCGTTTCCCAGTTGGCATTATCTGAGTTGCTGGCCACGACGTTTAAATATTGACTGGGTCTGTAAGTACTTATGTGGCTTTAAAAGATCAGGGATGGTCAGCCCTGGTTTCATCTATGAATTGCTATTCTTTAGCACAATAGTCTTAAATGCGAGTGCCATACTGCCGGCCTCGGCGAGGTCATGGCAATTCCCAGTTTAATCACTTACAGCCATTTCCTTTGCATTAAATGCGCATTTAATATTATGGTCTTATATATATAAAAAAAAAAAAAAAAAAAAAAAAAAAAACATTATTATTTTTAAATATAATTAATTATGTTTTCTAAGTGAAACCAATATAAAATCTATGTATTTTAAATGATTATTTCTGATTTTAAACAACTGTAGGAAAGCAGGATCACACCCTTGTGTAGCGAGCCCCTCTACAGATGTCAATCAATAAATGCCTGTTTCTGATTGGTTTACCTTATCCAATGAGTTCCAATGTCCCGCCTATCCAGGAAAAAGGAAATCTGAAGTTGGAAGATCAACAACGTGAGTACAAATTAGTTCAAAGTGTTATTATTCATGGACGTTTAAGAGTGATGGGGATATATATATATATATATATATATATATATAGTGCGTAACGTTTCCGGTCACAGAAATGTACTGATCGTCCACTGAAGTGCATGTATTTAATTTGAGTCATACAGAAGGACATATAATTAAATGTAGACCTATTGAATGCATTAAAAAAGTTTTGTTTCCCCTTTTCTCATGAGTCTATTAAATATACTAAAGCAGTGGATTGTGTGTGCTCTATTCTAGCTCTATTGGGGAATTACAGATTATATCATAACGTTTGATAAGTATAGTATATATGTAAATAATTATCCGGGAACCTACTTGGAATCAACCCCTTTTGAATGTGTTTACCTTTTATATTCATATCACGTCTAATATAAGATCTGTGGAAAAAGTTAAAATTTATTCTTAATAAGGGGTATTTCCTTTATGAGCAGCAGATGGCAGTGTTACTCTCAACACATTATGAAAGAAAGCATTTCAGAACATAAAAATGACCAGATTTGCTTCAAAGGATAAAATAAAACAATTGCAGTGTTACATATTATCACGGTGTTTTGGAAGAGGTATTTTGACACTGTACATGTGAAAAGCATAATTCCTACCCAGCCAACTGCAGTCTCATATTTTGTTAAACAAATCTGTTGAAACTGACGTCACAACTTTAACTGGTTCCTCATGTAAGCAAAAACCAAACAAACAAAAGTTTATGTGTGAAAACGTCACATCATATAATCAAATTGTGGTCCCTGAGGGTAACCGTATCTTCTGATTTTTGTCCCAACAAGAACTCCCAGTTATTTAATTAATTTAAATATTTTCACAGGCTTATTTAAGATTTTTACATTTTATTTTTACAGCTGATAACGTCAAATGCAGTAATTGCTCAAGATATTGTCCCCATAAAACTGGAGTGAAGTGTTACATTAATTCAGATAATTGTTTAATTGGCAGCAGGGTTGGAACAAAAACCAGAACAAAACACTTCTGCCCTCCAGGACTGAAAAGCACTCATGTAAACTGTAGTTTGTATGATATCAGCATCTCTGCTTCAGGTGGCACTGAAAGTTAATCAACCTTGTCTGCTTGTTCCCTAGGTGGTGCAGCTTAGTCCTTGTGCTTGGATCGTCCTATCCTTTCCAGTCTCCTGGCTCCATGCCTTTCCTGGAGATGATCCACTAACAGTCCTGCAGTGAGCATCCAGAATCCAGCTGGGGGAGTAGGGAGAGCTGAACTGTGAGGTGGAGGAGGCAGGATGAACAGTCAGGAGGTGGTAGTGATGCTGGAGGAGTGCAGGGGCGCGGTGCTGGCAGGGGCGGCTGGGGCTCCAGGGGAATACCAGGAGGGATATCAGCGGTGCCGAGGTCAGTCAGTCAGTCAGTCAACGCTGTGATGGTTAGATCGTTTACATTGATTTAATCTGTTGCCTCAAAGTTTCTCAAAGTGCTGTGACTCTACAGCTGGATTCAGTTTAGCAGTCCCCAGTTGTAATCTGGATTTCAAATGTACTGGAACATTAATGTGACCATCACTTAGTAAATCTGTAAATAATGTTTGTATTTAGGATAGGCCAGGCGCCACAACCAACTCCTATGATGTGAGAAGAGTCAAATCAAACGTAGCTTTGGAGCAAGTATTGATCATGGAGATATTTATCTAGTGTTAAATCCATGACATTAATACACATTGTATGGTATGTTCTGGGAGACTGCACAGCTGCCCACCATCAGCACTCTGTGGGTGGAAATGAGGGAAATTGATTGACCTGACGAGAGAGAGAGGGGGAGTAAGAGAGACTAATAAAACCTGAAAACATTAACATTTGGGAACAATTCCTCTTCTCCCTTGCCAGCAGGACAAAAGTGGAAATCCACATCAGCTTTTGTTTAGACAATCCTTGGTGTCTAGAATGAGCTACACAGCCACATTGTGGTTGAAACTCACTTTCTGATTTCATTCAAGAAATAACTGGATGAGATTCTGCAGTTATTATTATAATAATATTTTTTAGCAGATAACCTTCTTATATGTCATCCTAGTATCTGCTGTGCTTAGCGACATATGCTGGCTCGGGTCTGAGCAGCTGACATTAGCAGTCGTGGTGACAGTTAATTCAGTCTCTCACTACCTCGTTAAGGGCTGCTACAGAGCAGGCTTTTACCGTCCCTTGGCCACAGAGGGATGCAGTGCAGTGCAGGAGGCGTTCTGATGTTGACCTTTGCTCCATGCCAGAGTCCCTCTCAGCTGAGCTGCAGGGTCTGCTGCAGGAGGCCGTGGAGATGAAGTGGCCGTTCGTGCCCGAGAAGTGGCAGTACAAGCAGTCCCTGGCCCAGGAGGACAAGACCAACCTCAAAGATATGATCAGTGAGCGGCTCCCAGAGCTACTGGTAGGAGCCGACAACCCTGCCACCAAACTTGGTATCACTGAGTAGGGTGGACTGACTGTAAGCTGACCAATGTGCCTTGTGGCAACGTTATCGTAAGGTGAACACACAACAAATAAACTCAAAAATATGTCCAGCACAAAATGTTTTACCTGGGTTGCGGTAATGCATTTATCCGGCATTAACCAACCCCATTATTCAGTCCTTTAGCACTATAGGACTATTTTGTTCAGTGAATACTTTCAGCCACAACCAGCCAGATATATTTATCTATGTTTATAATAATCTGTGAACTAGCATTTTGTTTAATTGAAGCTGATCCTATGTGTTCCTATGTTGTTCCCGCTGCAGGCCTTTATGAAAGCGTCCATCTTGGCTGGGGAATCTGTCTCGGCCGCCTCTGTGGTGTTCCTGGTTGACCGCTTCCTGTACTGGGTCGATGCCTCCAGCAAACTCCTCCAGATTGCCAAAGCCCTGCACAGGCTGCACCCTGGCACCCCCCTGGCCCCCCAGCTCGTCCTCCGCCAGGCTCGGCTCTCCGTCAACACAGGTGATGCATGTCTGAAACCCAGACGGGTCACCCAACAACTGGGTTTACAGTCACGAACCTCAGTCAAGCCACTCCATTGAAAGGGATCTAGAGAGTAAAGGAATCTGAAAAACTATTTTTAAATATTCTCCAATAATTAATTAAAAAGATTCAAAAAGTCTCACAAAATTCAGTCTTTTGTGTGTTTTTTTGGGGAGAAATACCTGTTTTTCTTAAATTGATCCCCTTTTTTTGTTATGATGCTTTATATAAATATTCTACTTAAATATAATCTATTTAAGATAATATATGTTTATATGATATGAGATATACTAATGTTTATCTATGATAAGATAAACATATAAATTCCAGACCAGTCATAATTGTATTTCATATTTAGCCAATAGCTAATGTGACAATACAGTTCTGGGCTCCACACTTCAAGAAAGATATCGCTGCTCTAGAGGCAGTTCAGAGGAGAGCAACCAGACTTATTCCAGGTCTGAAGGGAATGTCCTACTGAGAGACTGAGGAACTGAACCTTTTCACCCTGGAACAGAGGAGACTACGTGGGGACTTGATCCAAGTCTTCAAAATCATGAAAGGCGTCGACCACATCAAACCAGAGGAGCTTTTCCAGATCAGCAGGGACACACGCACCCGGGGACACAAATGGAAATTGGGCTTCAAGGCATTCAAGACAGAAAACAGGACTCACTTCTTCACACAGAGAGGCATCACAATCTGGAACAAACTCCCCAGCGATGTGGTAGAAGCGACAATTTGGGAACATTTAAAAATAGACTGGATAGGATCCTTGGATCACTTCGTTATTAATGGACACCAAACGATGGGGCGAATGCCCTAATCTCGTTTGGATACTTTCTTATGTTCTTAATTACTTAGTAGTCTGTTTGATCTGGTCTACAGGAGTGTCTTCATTGAACACTGAGATTGTAAGAATTCACCTGTGACTGTTTATGCCTCTCCCTTTTTACCTTTCTTCTTTGACCAATCAAGACCTCCTCTGATATAGTGTAATAAATACAGTATCTATTATATTTCTGCAGGTAAATTACAGAAAGCTGAGTATATTCTGAGCAGCCTGATCAATAACAGCGGAGCAACAGGTACGTTTGGTGGTGTTATGAGCTTGTGACACCGATGTAAAATGTTGTATTACCATTAGAGAAGGTGTTCTTTGGAGACAACAGACCACTGGTTTGAAGCCCCGCTCTGTGTCGTTGCTGCAGGGTCTTGGGTTTACCATCAGGACAGCGACAGGGTCCTCGTACAGGCCGTCAGCACTCAAATCAGGGGGCAGATTTTGCAGAAACTCGGTAAGATCATGAAATGAGGATGGAAGCACCGGTGAAACTAACAACTAGCTGCATATTTCTTAGAATATGAATTTCTTATTTAGTGTGAAAAGGTGATTTTAGTGATGGAACATCCATTGAAGGGGATCTAGAGTTATAACTTCTACTGTACATTCACAAGAACTCACATTTAAATACATTCAGAAGACTTATTCAGAGAAAGGACACTGTTCCACGTGCAACAATTTCTCTTATTATACCACATGTAATTATTAATTAATTAAATTACGAATCACAAGCCGGATTCCTTCTGAAATCAGTTTTTCTTACCATATTTATATTGTTGGAAAAATATTCAAATTCTTGTGTAACTAAGCTGTACATCTCTCATAGTCTTAACTTTACATAATTAATCTAGTCTTTTCTCCCATGGAAACTTAATAGCATTTTTATACTGGTAGTGGGATGCTGTTTTTCTGCTCGTCAGAACTGACTTTGCGGGTGTCTTATCTTTCCCCAGGATTGTGGCGGGAGGCGGCCGAACTGATATTGGCTTCTCTTGTTGGATTTTATGCACTACCTCAACCAGACAAGAAGGTTCAAAAGTGTCATTTTTGTTGAGAAACACAAGTGCCACACAAAAGTACAAATTGCTTCTCAAGTAAAGTTGTGCTATTTGGATCACTGCATCTGTAGACTGATGACCTCATTGTTCTACAGAGTGTTTTTCACAGTACGGTGGACCAAAATGGAGTCATGTTGAACACATCATTCAACGCCATATTTTATTCATAAACCCCTTGAGAAGTATAATCTCATTTTCTGAGTAAGCACATGCCAATACAGAGAGAAATCAATCACTGTCATCATGGATCTCACACATGAAATTCATCTTAAAAGTGATCCTGTTGTAAAGAAAACAACCAAGGATTTTATTCCAACTTTTCCTGCCCCAAAGGAAAATTTTAGTTGACCTCTGGATCGTGTGTTTCATTGTAGGGCATCGGGACATCTCTGGGACTGTTAGCCAACATCCTGGCCTCAATGAATGATACAGAATATGAGGCACTAAAGACAAGCCCTCATGTTGACCTGGTAAGTTGGTATGATGTTGGTGAAGGTCCATGAATTCTTACATAACTGACCTGTATTTCACTTCTACTCTCATCCTAATATTTGGCCTGGGCAGGTAGTTTAAAAATGGTAGTCATTGCTATATTCCTATAACACTACAAAATGTTCATTGTAGTGTCTGTAGTCCCAGTGAAAGACAGAATAACAGCAAAAAAATCCAGAAAAACGCATTTCAAAAAAGTTATAAATTGATTTGCATGTTAATGAGGGAAATAAGTATTTGATCCCCTATCAATCAGCAAGATTTCTGGCTCCCAGGTGTCTTTTATACAGGTAACGAGCTGAGATTAGGAGCACTCTCTTAAAGGGAGCGCTCCTAATCTCAGCTCGTTACCTGTATAAAAGACACCTGTCCACAGAAGCAATCAATCAATCAGATTCCAAACTCTCCACCATGGCCAAGACCAAAGAGCTGTCCAAGGATGTCAGGGACAAGATTGTACACCTACACAAGGCTGGAATGGGCTACAAGACCATCGCCAAGCAGCTTGGTGAGAAGGTGACAACAGTTGGTGCGATTATTCGCAAATGGAAGAAACACAAAATAACTGTCTCCCTCGGTCTGGGGCTCCATGCAAGATCTCACCTCGTGGAGTTTCAATGATCATGAGAACGGTGAGGAATCAGCCCAGAACTACACAGGAGGATCTTGTTAATGATCTCAAGGCAGCTGGGACCATAGTCACCAAGAAAACAATTGGTAATACACTACACCGTGAAGGACTGAAATCCTGCAGCGCCCGCAAGGTCCCCCTGCTCAAGAAAGCACATGTACAGGCCCGTCTGAAGTTTGCCAATTAACATCTGAATGATTCAGAGGAGAACTGGGTGAAAGTGTTGTGGTCAGATGAGACGAAAATCAAGCTCTTTGGAATCAACTCAACTCGCCGTGTTTGGAGGAGGAGGAATGACCCCAAGAACACCATCCCCACCGTCAAACATGGAGGTAGAAACATTATGCTTTGGGGGTGTTTTTCTGCTAAGGGGACAGGACAACTGCACCGCATCAAATGGACGATGGACGGGGCCATGTACCATCAAATCTTGGGTGAGAACCTCCTTCCCTCAGCCAGGGCATTGAAAATGGGTCGTGGATGGGTATTCCAGCATGACAATGACCCAAAACACACAGCCAAGGCAACAAAGGAGTGGCTCAAGAAGAAGCACATTAAGGTCCTGGAGTGGCCTAGCCAGTCTCCAGACCTTAATCCCATAGAAAATCTGTGGAGGGAGCTGAAGGTTCGAGTTGCCAAACGTCAGCCTTGAAACCTTAATGACTTGGAGAGGATCTGCAAAGAGGAGTGGGACAAAATCCCTCCTGAGATGTGTGACCTGGTGGCCAACTACAAGAAACGTCAAATACTTATTTCCCTCATTAACATGCAAATCAATGTATAACTTTTTGGAAATGCATTTTTCTGGATTTTGTTGTTGTTATTCTGTCTCTCACTGCTAAAATACACCTACCATTAAAATTATAGACTGATCATTTCTTTGTCAGTGGGCAAATGTACAAAATCAGCAGGGGGTCAAATACTTTTTTCCCCCACTGTAATTCACTCAGTCAGGAATACATGCAGTCACACAACTGAAACCCATATGAGAGACCTGGAAATGCAAGCTTTGTTCCGTCTCTTTGTTCCCTAGAGTTTTATGAAGGAGCAGGGCCACAGACTGCTGTCTGCTGCTGAAGCCGCCAAGCTGGCTGTGATCTATAGCCAGTTTGCTGCTCTGTACGTCCTGACAAACGCGGTAGGTAACAGATTCCCTACAGAGCACTGCCGGTGTTGGGTGGGCTTCAGTCTGCCGTGCTTTCCTCGGCTGGCTATACAACAGCACCCCCCTTGTCTGGCCATGTCCCTGTGAGTTCTGCAGTGTTCTTGCCAAGAGCTGTATCAGTCCTCCCTACAATGCTCTACCCTGCACCTTAAAGGCTGGACTGAAAGTGTGTGTGTGTGTTGGCCACCTATATCTCTTCCACATCAAGCACAAGAGCTGTGGCAGTAAGTCTGGATGATTTATGAATTGCTCATTTCAGCTTTGGAGGGTGTAAAGAAAAAAAAATGCCAAAAAAATACAATGACAGATTTGAACTGCACTTGAATGTCTTCCTCATACCATATATTGAGCTGCTTTCCTCTTAAGAGAACGATCCATCTGTTATTGTGACTGGTGCAAGCCTGGCTATATGACTTGCTAATTATTAATGTTTTGGATTCATGTTTTCTTGGATCATTTTTGCAGGTCACACAAGGAACCTGCCTTCTGTCCTACAGCTTCTCTACGGCCTGTCCTCCAGCAGAGAGAACCTCCTATCTCACCCGGGCCAAGGAGGCTTTTGAGATCGGTCTGCTGACAAAGAAGGAGGAGGAGGTGGTCACCAGTAAGCAAGAACTGCACACTCTGGTCAAGGCAGCTTTCTCCCTCACGGTCACCCACAAGTGGCTGGGAGTGAGCAAGGAGAGCATCACTGAGGCCAACAGGGTGTGCCAGGAGGCCATGGAGAAGCTGTACTCTTACAGCTCGGCAGTGGGCGAGGTGAAAGAAAAGTTGTCTGTGGAGATCATGAAGCTCATCAGGGGGTTGAAAACCATCTGGCAGGTCCAAGAATTCCTCAACTCGGACGAGAAGTCCTTCATCCCAGACAGCTACAAGCAAACACAAGAAAACCAGGTGGCGTTTGGCCAGGGCATCTTCCAGAGCATCATTCAGAGATACTCTCAGTACCACACGTCTGTCTGCGAGGCCTTCCAGACGTCCTGCAAAGAACCCCAGCACGGGACTGGGGGCGCATTGGGAGTCTGCATTACTGCCTTGAAGACGGCCACCGAGGCCCTGGAGACGGAGTGCGCTACGGAGAATGCTGTGCCCTCCACACCTCCATGGGGGAGTCACGATTCAGCGGAGTCCAAGCGGAGGGAGTTTGCAAGGAGGCCTGAAAACTACAGACCGGGAGGAAAGCGCAGCACCTCCACCTCCCTCAGTGAGAGCCTGGGATCTGGCTCTTCGTGGCTCCGGGTCTCCGAGGGGGGCTCGTCCTTTGGCTGGGAGGACCTGGCGGACAGAGAGAGCAGCGATTCGGCACACGAGGGAAAAGAGGACAAGATTGACACGCAGTGTTCAACCGACCCCGGCGAAGACGTTCTCGGGGAAAGTGGTCCCTTGCCGATGGACAAGCTTAGGTTGAAATCCCCAGATCTTCGTCAGCCGTCAATTTCAACTTCTCCTGCCTCCATCCCTAAGGCTGCTGGGAGCACAGCTGGAGAAAGAGCAGCACCAGTGGACACAGATAAGAAAGGCGTTGTTAAGCCAAGCCCAAGTGGGCACCATACCGAAAAAAGGGTGTCATTCTCATCGGAGGAAAACCACTCGTTTGAAATGGTTGGAGATTTTGAGGAAGGCACAGACACTTCACTGGGGAGGGTTCCTGAGAGGCGGGAGTCGTCCGAATCTGATAAATGCCCCGAAGCATCCGCTGGCAATAACAATCTGGCAGAACAATACTTTGTCGATACTGAGGCTGACACTGCTGATGATTTTCTGGGTCCCCTTGTAGACGCTGGAGATACTGTCAGTAAACCACCTGACCCAACCGCTGCTGCAAGTCCCTCTGGGAGGCAGAATTGCACAGAGAAGTCCCTTTCCACCAGCTCTTTTGAACTAATGGACACCGAAGAGGATGACGTAGACAAGTTTGATCCCGACAGGAATGCATCAGGGCCCTGGAAGACACCAAATGACCACCAGTGGCGGAAGAGCAGCTCGAGACAGCTTTCCACGGAGCAAGAGACAGGTCCCAAGGCAAATGAGAGTGCAAGCGCAAAGGCTGCCTTAAAACCGGGCAGTTCAGTGGAAGAGCAGAGCTTTTTTGAGAAGGACACGGAGGAGGACGAGGGTGACCAGGTGTCTCAGTTCCTCGACAGCAGCCTCAGCTCCAGCTCGTCCTTTCTCAAGTTGTCCCTGCGCTCCAGCTTCCTTGATTCGGATGGTCTCTCTGCGTTAAGCTTGAGTGGGGACTCCTTCGTGCTCATGCCTGGCTGGACTCGAGTGCAGATGGAGAGAGAGCGCACCTTGGGGGAGGAGGACTACAAAGAGCTGCTGTCGGGAGTGACACACGCCCGGCTCCTGGAGAGGCTGAAGAAAACTGGAGTGTTCAAGCCCAGGAAACTCAAGAAATCCTACAGTAAGGTCCAGCTTGTGTGGCTTTCGTTACCACCTTGTTTAAATCAAAATAATGTTATTTTAACGATCCACTTTGGTCTGTATTACAGAAGGGTTGTAAAGTCAGTATTTCAGTGAGAAAAACAGTAAGCAAGAATGAAGAAAGCATAAGAAAGTGTGACAAAGAAAAGTAATTTACAGGTGGCTCAGAGTTCCATTTAGTCCTGGAGTGGATTGCAAGTGTACCAGTGCAACCCTTAAATCAGTCCCTGTGAGCCCTGGTGCAGGCTGCTGGATTTTTGTTTCACTTCAACTAACTTATTTACCATTTATTTGCTTCACTGTTGGACTTTTATGTCCACGTTGGACTTGTAGCCTCATGGGCCAAAGTTCCCCACTGTCGAAGGTAATATATAAGTTTCCTGTCTTTTTTCCCAGGTGCTCTTCAGTTAAAGTACTCAAAGGTCTCAGGCTTGTGGACAGCCAGGGAAACCAAGGTGTACATTGGAGCATCCATGGGGATGCAAGGCAAGCAGAGGACTGCATTCTGGATCCAGTTTTTACATCAGGAGGAGATGCTGGCCAGGCATGGAAACTGCTCTGTCAAGAGTCCAGATACACACACACACACACACACACACACACACACACACACACACACACACACACATTCTGAGTGCTGATAAAAACAAATGCCTGAAAACATCAGATAAGGATTAAACTGTTATTTGAGCTCTGTTCTCCAGTGTTTGAGGAGAGTCTTAAGTAATCTCTGAAGGTTTTCTCCTATTCTTCAGGATCTGCAAGTAGGGGGAATTTGGGTTTTCAAGGCTATTCATACTAGACAATGACAAAGGACTAAAATTCCAGTCCTGTCCGGTCAAAAATGTTCCTGTCCCCTCTCATGAAGTCATCCATTACAAACCTGTCCCATCTAGTCCTGTACATATTTCGTTTGTCCCGTCCCATCTTGTAACTTTACTTTGATAATATCCTGTACCTTCTCAAATCCCTGCATATACTATAAATATTACATTTAATTTCAATTAGAGCTGTAGCCAGAGTTTGTGTCAATCACCTTTATCTGTTTATATTCACACAGAGACCCTTGTGTCTCATTAGGCCTGCAAGATGTCTGCAGATGTCATAGTTAGAAGCAGTTCTATTGGTGTAACTTGCCACCTAAGCGCCTGCCTAGCAAGACTTGTGGTTCTTTCACACGGAATGTCATGTCAGTGTTCAGCGTAACATAATTTTCTTGAGAGCTGTATATCATTCCTACTGTTCTCATCTGGAATATACACCGATCAGCCATAACATTATGAGCACTGACAGGTGAAGTGAATGACACTGATAATCTCATTATCATGGCACCTGTCAGTGGGTGGGATTTATTAGGCAGCAAGTAAACTTTTTGTCCTCAAAGTTGATGTGTTAGAAGCAGGAAAAATGGGCAAGCGTAAGGATCTGAGCAACTTTGACAAGGGCCAAATTGTGATGGCTAGACGACTGGGTCAGAGCATCTCCAAAACTGCAGCTCTTGTTGGGTGTTCTCGGTCTGCAGTGGTCAGTACCTATCAAAAGTGGTCCAAGGAAGGAAAAGCAGTGAACCGGCGACAGGGTCATGGGCAGCCAAGGCTCACTGATGCACATGGGGAGAGAAGGCTGGCCCGTGTGGTCCGATCCAACAGACGAGCTACTGTAGCTCAAATAGCTGAAAAAGTGAATGCTGGTTCTGATAGAAAGGTGTCAGGACACACAGTGCATCGCAGTTTGTTGCGTATGGGGCTGCGTAGCCGCAGACCAGTCAGGGTGCCCATGCTGACCCCTGTCCACTGCCGAAAGCGCCTACAATGGGCACGTGAGGATCAGAACTGGACCACGGAGCAATGGAAGAAGGTGGCCTGGTCTGATGAATCACGAGTTCAAGGTGTTGACTTGGCCTCCAAATTCCCCAGATCTCAATCCAATCGAGCATCTGTGGGATGTGCTGGCCAAACAAGTCCGATCCATGGAGGCCCCACCTCGCAACTTACAGGACTTAAAGGATCTGCTGCTAACGTCTTGGTGCCAGATACCACAGCACACCTTCAGAGGTCTAGTGGAGTCCATGCCTCGACGGGTCAGGGCTGTTTGCGGCAAAACGGGGACCTATACAATATTAGGCAAGTGGTCATAATGTTATGGCTGATCGGTGTATATCTACACTGTATATGTGATGGATGGATTGGCACTGGCACTATTCACGCAGACTAGAAATGCTCTCTCGGTGGTCTGCCCTCACATTAGTTAATAAAAGGCATTGTCACTGTTTCTATTTCTATTGACCGAGTGTTGCGGTTGTGGTATAACTGACAAACATGTTTGATTGGTTTCTTCTTCAGCTACGTCGGTAAAGAATATCAGTCTGAGAAAGAGCTGTATTACCACCTGAATGACGTAGAGAGACAAATGACGGCCCAGTACTATATCACAGAGTTTAACAAGAGGCTGTATGAGAAGAGGATGCCCATGCAGATTTACTTCATCCCATCAGAGGTCCTCCTGGTACGCCTCTATAGTTTTTCCTGTAGTCATCAGCAGCACTATAAATGCATAACTCTGTTAAATTCTCTGTATGTTGGTTTAAGGTGTTTTCGGTTAATTACCAACCTTTACTTCCTCCTCTTCTCCTCAGATTCTTGAAGACGACATGATAAAGGGATGTGTCAGCGTGGAGCCGTACATGCAGGGTGATTTTGTCAAGCTGACGAACAACAAGAAGACTGTAGTGAAGGAATACAAAGCCACGGACTACGGCATCGCCTTCGGACACTTTACTTATGAGTTCTCGGGCCGCACGGAGATTGTGGTGGACCTGCAAGGTAAGGTTATGTTGATGTCTGACTTGGCTGAAAAGATTACCTTTACATGTATTAAAAGTGTCTAGTGTCTGGATAAACAAGTGGAATTCTTTGCTCAGAGGGCAAGTTGGGCCCTATAGTCCCCACAGCGCTGCTCCAGTCTGGGCCCTATAGTCCCCACAGCACCGCTCCAGTCTGGGCCCTTTAGTCCCCACGGCGCCGCTCCAGTCTGGCCCTATAGTCCCCACAGCGCCGCTCCAGTCTGAGCCCTATAGTCCCCACAGTGCTGGGTTTGGATGTTCTTCAGTCAGCCTGGGGCTCCTCAGCTTCTCACCCAACAGTGTCCCCCTGTAGCTCACTGGTTAATAGCGAGAGCTGCATCAGAGCCCCCTAGCATACCGCACTTAGTTTTGTTGTTTGTGCTGTGGACTGCTAGTGTGAAAAGATCAGGTGACTTGGCTGTGGATGTGTCCGAAGATGTGTGTGTTTGGGCCTCTTGCATTAGTACAGGAGTGGAATGGTATGCTGGCTTGGGTCAGCTTCAAAATCGGAGGGTATAAACAAACAATAAAAATCCTGATTCCGATGAGAAATATGTGTTTTACTGTTTTTTTGTTTGTGTTTAAGGTTGGATAACTGGCAATGGAAAAGGACTGACCTACCTCACAGACCCTCAGATCCATTCTCTCCAAAAGCCAAAATCGGCTTCCAATTTCAATCAGCAAGGCATCAAGTACTTTCTGAGAGACCAACATGGAGAAAAATGCAATGAGATCTGTCACTCCCTCGCACTGGGGAAGCTGCCAGTGACTCTGTAGTCTGACAATGACCCAGTCGCCTGACCACCGCGACTCATTGGGCAAGGCAGGGTCTCCAGTTTCCACTTCTTACCTCAGCATCAAGGGAAAATAATGGACTGCAAATGCTGTATAGCAGAGGCCCAGAAACATGTGTAAGAAGTTCAGATTATCTTCTGGCTGGCTCTCCAATCTCTGAATTATTCCAATAGACACTCAGCATTAATGGAACTAGTCGGGCAAGTAGAACAAGGATGTAAAGCACTTCTGCTGAAGCCCACTTAAAGCTACCTTTTTGTCCTCCACCTGGGTTCTCAGGGTTTTTCTTGTACTATTTAGAAACTGGTGCTACACTGCCTTAGGCTCTATGGCTGGATTTGAAACCCAAATAACAATATCATATATCATTATCCCAGGCTATGGCTTTATCAGGTTCTTTAGAGAAACACAGTACATGTGACCCTTCCCTAGAGATCCCCAAACAATGTATTTTGCCACTTTTAAATTTGGATGCACCCACCAATACCTCCTTTCCCACAGGAAACACACATACTGAGGTATTGACCATATTCACGATTCCACATATTGAATGCTACTTTAAAAAAAAAAAAAAATATATATATATATATATATATAATAGATATATCTTTCGTTATATAATTTGGAACTGTTAGCTTTTGGACGGAGCCAAACCTAATATATTGAACTCTTACCTAAAACTGTTCTGTGATGTCAAACTTTAATATTTTATCTGATTAAATCTATTAACCTAAAGCTGCAACGTGTCTGAGTTACTTTAGTGCTTTATTATGTAAACGTTTATATGATTTCTAGAAAATGCATATTTAACAATGTTATTCAAACATCTACTGAAAAGAAAACTGTCAGTGTCTATTTGCAAGTTATTAAGAGATATGTCTGTGTAGTGTCATTGTCTGTCTTGCAAGTTATTGTGATGCCATGGTGGGGTGACCCAATGCTGGGCTCTTGTGATAGGTGGGGCCTCTGGAAATAGACACAGGAACAAGGGGTGCAATGGTGATGATTTATAGTGAAAGACAAGCAAATCAAAACCCAGCTCCTAATTGAGCCACACTGTGAAAAGAGATCCCTCTTTAAACATCAACTGCTAAGACAGGTCCAAATCGCAAAGAAGAGTCTAAAGTTGCCACAGAGAGACACAGGAAAGTACAGGAGGAGCCAGGTGTTGCTAGTTAGGTGTGAATTGGGGGTAGGTAGACATAAGCTACTTAAAGCAGCTGTTGAGACCAAGAGGTAAACAGAAGTATTTACAAGTTGCCACAGAAAGACACAGGAAAATACAGGTGAGAGGCAGCCATCTTGTTGTTTGACTAGTTTCAGACCAGTCTTAGCATTGCTCATTTTGTTTTGCCTAAATTGAAGTTAGCATTGTCTGTAGTTTGCCTAAATTGAAGTCCATTCAGTTCAGCTGCTGAGTTGGTGAAAGTAAATAGGTTGTAGAAGGGAGATTTTGTCTAGGACTAGCAGGAATTCTGTTGCAGGAGGAGCCAGGTGGGGCCAGTTAGGTGTGAATTGTAGTGGTGCAACGGATCACAAAACTCACGGTTCAGATCACATTATGGCTTTTGAGTCGTGGATTGGATCATTTTTCAGATGATCAAAAAAGGGGTAGGAGACAAATCTAATTTGCTTTCCATTTATTGCAAGAACACTTACAGCAAGGAAGTTTTGGTTTTAACAAAAATAACCTATGGAACCTATGGTTGTAACTAAAATAAAATCAATAAATAACCAGCTGAATAAATACAATTTTAAAATAAAATATTTAATACTCAGTTGTTAAAGTGCAACATGTGAAAAACAACCTGAGACCTGAAAATGGACCTGAGCTTATAATGACAATTTTTTTTTCAAAAAGATGAGGATGGCTACATTTTCTGGGGAGAGAGTAGACCTCTTAGCAGTCACTGAGATTCCCCTTTGGGATGCTAAATGTATCACATGTGCAAAGCAAGCTATCTGTGGCCCCAGTCCAGCTTCAATCACTGAATTTACTTGGTTCTTGGCA